>NC_060281.1:16163148-16537331 GCF_021613505.1 Equus quagga
ACTTTATTAGAGAAAAAAGTATAAAAAGAGAAGAAAATTTCCTGAATTCAAAGAAAGATACAAACTCACCAATGCCAGACACAATTCATAAAAAAGAAATTCACACCACAAAATGTGTGAATCATAAAATTTGGGGAATGAATTATAAAGAAGATTCCTAAAAGTGTCTAGAGAGAAAAAAAACAAACATTTGGCAGAATAAAAATATTTTCCAATAAAGAAGTGCTCATATTTTATATCTTTTCTGAGAACTTTTCTGGATGGAGAAAAACAAGAAAAAGCAGACACGAGTCTAGACAGCAGTAGATTCAATGCAAGAGGACAAGTTTTACAAATCTTAGAATGCAACAGACACACAAATAGCCTATGATACTAAGATAAACTTGAGGATAAGGAATGACCATTATTTATATTTTTTGCCCATATCTACAAGAAAACTACAGAAAAAAATACTTCTCAAAAATGAAACGACTAAAATTAAAAGACTTGAAAACAGTTGAGAAAAAAATGAAAATAAGAAAAAAGGAAATAATAATAAAAGAAAATAATAACAATAGTAAAAATAGTAATAATCCACTTGACTTTAAAACCAAGAACACTTGTCTTTTATTAGCAAAAGTATTGTCATGTAGAGACACATTAAAAAAGCAATACAGGGCCAGCCACAGTTGCCTAGTGGTTAAGTTTGGCATGCCCCACTTCAGCGGTCTGGGTTAAGTTCCCGTGTGTGGACCTACACCACTCATCTGTTAGTGGCCTTGCTGTGGTGGTGGTTCACATAAAAAAGAGAAAAAGAGGAAGACTGTCAATGGATGTTAGCTTAGGATGAATCTTCCTCAGCAAAAAAATAAAGAAAAAAAGAAAAAAGGCAATATAATTCATACTGCTTGGTGTATTACAATGTTTGAACACAAAGCATGAATGTCTCAATTCTGGTTATACACAGAGTGCAGATATTATTCTCAACAAGATAAAAGGAAACGTATAACAACAAGTGATTGAGAGGTGCAAAATGTGGAGGAAGGTTGGAGTGAAGAGCAACAGGGCTACCTCATTCTAAATAAATAAAAGTTGACCTTGTGACTAAAGGTGGTGGGGAAAAAATAGAGGTATTTAAATGTTTGAAGATAATCGACAGAAATTTTTAAAAAACAATATAACTTTCCAACATTTGAGGTGAAGGACAGCACAGGAGAGAGTGTAAGTGATCTAAATGCACATTTTTCCTAGTGGAAACCAAAAGATATACTCTGTGGTTGCCAAGCAAGGACGAAGTATAAGCTAGATCCTAATTCTTGTGTTAATAATAACCAGAAAACCTGAAAAGAGGGAGACTGAGGTGGGAAATTATTTCCACTCATTACAAGGTTTTTTTCAATATTGTGTACATATATTACCTCAAAAAAAATTTTAAATAAATGGAAACTAATTGGGCTTTTCTAGGAAAAAAAAGAGCTCCATAAATATTCAAGTTGCATCTGAAAAAAAGTAATAAAAATTAGTGACAAAACTGAGGCTTAATATTTTGCCTTTGGTAAATGAATAATTTGGGGAAATTAAAGGGATAACTGGATATAAGTCAAGATTTTGGTCATATATCTATGGCATATTGATGAATTTATACATCTTATTAGTGACTAGAATATATTCTGAGAAGCAAGCAAGAGTTTAACTGACAAGGTAAAGTTCAGTTGTTTTACACGGAAAATGGTAAATAAATATTTCTCTTGAACCCACTCTATATATACCCCCAGTGTCGATGTTCAATTGATCACCATTGATATAATGGTGTTGTGTTTACAGCTATCATCCACATAAAGATTTTTCCCCAAAGATCAATTAATTTCAAGTGTTTCAATTTGGGTAATTCTGCCTACAGTCCTAGTCAATGGAGCAGAGACAAGTACACAAAATCAAAACAATTTCCGGATAAAGAGAGTCTTTCTTCCATTAGAAAACTATAAATGGTAAATGTCTCTTGGCTTTTTGGACATTGCTCTAGTCTCTAGATTTTGACACTAAATCTTTCAGCAGCTTCTTTCTACAAAATGAAGACCTTTCACTACCTCCTCCATTTTCTGTGTTATCTGACCTTCATTCTACAAGGTAAAATACATGCTTCTGACGTATTTGTATGTAACATATAGCTTCTAGCTAAAAATAGAAATACTAGATGATGAATTGGAAAATGCAGGTTCTTAACACAATCTTGTCAATTAAAGAATTCTCTTGAGTAGGTTGAATCTCCGCTTCCTCATTTAGCATAGTGTTATACTAATGTACTTTGCTTACCTCATTTTGAAAATTAATATGCAGATAAAATGAGATGATTAAGGTAAGATCCTATGTTCTTTTGGGGCCTTGATTTTTTAGATATTGAAATTATTAAGAAAATAATAATTTATTAATTTATTTATAAGATTCAAAAGTGAAGGCTTCATAATAAATTGAGCTCCATGGAAGATGAATGGACTGAGAACAGTAGTATATATCTCTTGGGATATCAATAACAGAATCTATAAGATGATCCAGGATATAGTCTCAGAATATGCTGGTACAGTAGAGTATAAGCACAGTACAGTATAAGGTACAGTAGGAATGAAAGGGCAAGTAAAGAAATAGTACCTCAAAAATCCTTATTGAATTAGTTAACGCATTAGTAAAGGAATACCACAATGGCTTTATGAATCAATTAAAAATAAGCAATCAAAATATGTACTGCAATGAAGCCCTTGGTGGAAATTATGCGATATTCTTGACAGGGGTAGCCACTGAGGCAATACAGGTTCTCTAAAAACGGAGACATAAATTTATAGCCAAGAGTATTCTAATTTGGCCCTGGAAAGTTCGAAATTCAAGAGGTACAGCAAATATCAGAAATAGAACTGAATCAAACTTAGACAATCCAGATTTTATTACTAGCTCCCTATTTAATAACTTGTGAACCTTGCCACTCAAGAGAATTTAAGCGATTTGTCAATGTCCTCAACAAAAAACAAAGAAAATACAAGCAGAATCAATAACAACCACCACTTTAAGAAATAAAAAATCTGATATAAAATTTTATGCCTATTAATTGTATGCACCTCAAAAGATTGCAGTTAGGATTTAGTGAAATATTTACTGGGAGACAGCCCTACAAGCTGAAAATTAGTCTACCAACTTAGGTACTGTTATTATTATTATGGTTATGGCTGTTGTTATAGTTATTATTGATAATGAAAGGGGCCTGAGGAAGTGAGGACCTCAAATATAATTAGGGAAGGTTTTGAGGCACATAATGCTATTGTGTCAATCAATAACCATCTACTATTGAGTGACTAGTGACCTACTGAACAAAATACTAGACACAGGAAACAGAGAAACAAAAGACACGGTATTTCTCTAGGCAGACTTACAAGCTAATTTAATAAATCTCAGATAAATTAATGGATTTTCTTTATTTAGAAGATTTATATAAGTATGTTTTAAATAGTAAGATTGGCGGAATTACGGCAATGGTGGAAGTTTTGAAAAATGTCCTGAATCCTCTAACAAAGAGTTTTGAAATTGAGGATAAGACTCTTGTAAATAGACGTTGGAAGGTAAGAGAAAGGGAAGACAAGAAGTCAATATGAGTGTCTAGTATGTGCCAAATATCATTCCATAACTTTACATGTAGATATCTAATCTGACCTTCCAGATAACATTATGAGATGACTATAATTGCCTATTTTTATAGAAGACGTAAATGACATGAATGAAAATAATTTTTCAAGGTCACACCTACACTACTATGTGTGATAAATGGGAGACAAATCCCGGCTTTTCAGATTCCAGCGTATTTGTTCCTTCCACTTTATCATGCTTCCTATAGAAGTCACTGAGGTTAAAGAAAAGGCTGAATAGATAATTTGGTCAAAAGCAGAAGGGTCACATGGGGAGATAGCTGCACTTCAGATGTATAGGGTCTATACCATCAAACTCTACATTTTCTGAGCATTGCAAAAAACTTTAAATAAGGCTTTGAAGACACTTGGTCTATGAATATGACCACAAGCTTCCCTTTAGCTTTTGATCATTCAAACAGATACTAAGTTATACGGTTTACCAGAATGGACAGAATGATCTCTATTTTGTTTGATAGATCAAAAAAAAAAAAAAAAACCAAGGAGGAAAATACAAGGTATCAATGCAGGTAAGTGGGTGGCTTTGGAGGAGTTCACAGGGTAGTACCTATCAGTTGCACAATGTTGTGGTTTGGCTATTGGTAAAACTTTAAAGTCACAAAAGAAGCAATGAAGGGTATCAGTCTAAGTGGATACTTTGTGAATATGTAAGATCAGTGTTTGGTTCGAACAGAGCAGTTGAAGAAAATTGATAGAGATCAATACTGCTGATGTCCAAAACATGAAGAAATGCACACTATTTTAGGGGAAGTACAAGCATAAAATAATCCATAGAGATAGTGAAAACAGAGGCATACAATAGCGGTTTATAGAGTGAGCTTGCCATCAAATAGATCGGGATTTATATTAAGAAGCTGGGACTCCTTTGTAGTTGTGGAGGAAGCTTTAGTTCTCCTAACTGTATAATGGATGGTAATATCATTGATTTCATAAAGTTTTGAAAGATTAAAAGAGATAGTGTGAGTAAAGTGTTTAACACATTGGATGTCACACTACAATATTTTAAGAAATGGAGGAAGAGGAATAGAAGTAGAAAGAAAAAGAGAAAAGAAGGGGAAGTGGTAGAGGAGAAGGAATACAAGGTAATGTTCAGATGTAGATGGTTCTTAAGATGTAGTCCATGGATCTCAAATGGCCGAAACATGGTGGCCTTGGCAGCTGTATGATATACTGCATGGTTAATGGGAGGCTGAGCCCAGAATAGTGGAGAGACATTCACCTGTGATCGAATGTTGGCAAGAAGAGAGTATCAGTCCTGGTATTCTAGCTTTTATTAAATTGAAAATTAAGATGAGTCAGTCACAAAGGAAATTTGGTTACTTGAGAATAAGATAAAATATTGAGAGAAAAGTGGAGCCTATAAAACTAAATAACCTCTTCAAATGGGCTAGGATTTTATTGACCAGCTAAATAACTTCCTGATCAATCCAGAGAGATGATCTATGACAAATGAACACCATGCTAGTGCTTCTCTTGTGCAAATGATTAGTTTGCATTAATTAATTTGTATTAGTTAAGGTAATTTACAAATTAGTGTTCCTTTCTATATTTTTATTCATCTGACTGAAAGAATTATACTTTCCTCAATTTGTAAATCCTTTCAATATTCTTGAGTAAGCTAAAGAACTAATAAATCACAAATATTAACATTTTAAAACCCTTTATGACTTTTGCATGATGGTACCATTCATTGATATGAAGTCTCTTCAATAGCAGAGATCCAGGTCCCAGCCATAAGAAATAAGTATAACTCTTGCCAAACAGATAATGTTTTAGCAATAGAAAAGAAAACAAAAATTTAACTCTAAGATCTGAATTAGAGGTGGGTAAGAAATGGGGAACAAAAAGTGACATTAAATTTCCAGTTATCATCCAATCTCTGAGTTAAGACATATCAAAATGAAGGGAATTGACAAAGAATGCCTAATAGAGAGGATAGAATTGTTTTATCCAAATTTGCCTAAGGTAAAATTTTTTGTTCAATCAAGTTGCAGCCTGGAAAACCATTTAGTAAGCATATCAGAGTGCATTATCAAGTACTTATTATAATGATTTTTTAAATATGTAAACATATTCATTTTAATAGACTCCCATATTGTCATTCACCTAACACTTAATTTCCAATTTTCACATCTTCATGTTCCTCTTTAGCCATAAAATAATTAAGGTCCCTCGAAACAGCCAGACCTATGGTCAGCAGTATCTAATTTGAGGCAATATTCAGAAACCTGTTGAATGCTTTTCATGCGTCAGTTTTCAACCTTCTCAATGTAGAGGCCACCGATTAAATATTTAAAGTGTGAATTCTGGATTTGAAACAATTTAAGATTGAATCCTAGGTTAAGCAAGTATTAGTTTTGCATCCTTGGGCAAATCATTGGGTCGCTCAAAGCCTCAGGTTTTTTCTCTGACCAGCATCTACCTCAAAGTTTTATGACAGTTAAATGAGATAATGTATGCAAAATATTTAAAACTATACCTGAGACATAAGTTTTCAATAAATGAAAACTATTTTCATTATTATTAGTTTTTGGACCTAAACATATTGTATTCTCTTTCACTCACAACAATAAGCAAACCCTTATTTGTTCACTCATTGGACCCAATATATTTCTCTATCATGATGTTTAATTAATCTGTCTTTTTTTTCATGTCTGTGTATTTATCTCTTTGCCTCAATGGTTTGTTTTATCTCCAAGGTAAAGCCCACTGCATGGTCTAAAACTTGTACTTAATAATGATTTAATTTTAACTCTAGTCTTTTGTTCACCATTAATTAATAATAGTTCTTAATCTTTGAGAAACTATTATATTCCAGGCACTGTTGTAAACATTTTTACATATTAAGTCATCACGTCTCACAAGACTCTGTGAATTAGCTACCACTGTCTCCACTTTACAAATGAGGCAGCTAAGACTCATAGAACTTAAGTACCTTACTTGAATTACATAGCTAGCAAAAGACAGAATTAAAATTCAAGCTCAAAGTCCATGGCTATAAACCCATCTTCACTATGCAGTTAGAAAGAACTATCAGTCTACACCATACAAAGATTTTGAAAAATAAGAATAGTGAATTGGTGGCTCTACTAGAGGTTAAAACACTATAAAATTATAGTAGCCTGTCTTACATAACAACCTGATATTAAAACATACTATAAAATTATGATTTTTCGTATAACCCCCTCACTGAGGAACACAGATGGACAAAAAGATAAAAACCCAACTCTACATAAAGGCACTGCAGTTAACAAGTCAATTAATAATTACAAAAATGGGTCTGGTTGAGGCAAGCTTTGAGGCAGCTCTTCTCCCTAGAAGCTATTGCCCATTCTTGAAGAGGCAGGAGGAAAGTTGAAAAGCAGAAATCTGATAGATTTATGCTACTACTGGGACAAAAAAATAAAATAAAGCAAAATTAAATACATAAAGACTGTGTTAAGCAGTAGTCCATGCATAATTGGTGAGATATTTAATAAAGAGGAAATACAAATCAGAAGAAAATATCTGAAATGTAGCAAGGGAAAATTAAACATTGGAAAACAGAGAAAAAAGCAGGGGGCAAGTAGGGAGGGAAAGATGAAGGAACAAAGAAAGAAAAGAATGAAGGAAGGATAGAGGAAAGAAGAAAAAGCATAGTAAACCTAAAAAAAAGATAGACAAAGCAAAAGTTGAAGATAAGAACAGATTGCTTTCAAAAAATCGAATATTAAATTGGCAGCTGACTTCTCAATACTGCCAACAAAGAAGGAATTGAGAAGACAATGCAATGATATCTTCAGCGTCCTGAAAGAAAATAACGGTAATCTAGAATTCTGTGTCAAGTGAAAATAGCCTTTGGGAATGAGTAACATGAAGATGTTTTCAGTCAAACAAAAACAGAGAATTCAGCAACAGCACTTCTGTTTTAATGGAAATTCTTAAAAGCATTGTTGGGACAGAAAGAAAATTATCTTCTTACGTGAAAGCTCAGAGACAAAGAAAAGAAAGCAGTGACTTTTAATAAAACTTCGGTAAGTTGGAACCTCTAGCATACACAGCAAAAGAATAATAAAAGATAATGTAACTACCCAACAGTAAATAAGGTGATAGAATTATAAAAAGTAACCAATATATACAAAAGAAGACAGGAAAGAGAGAAAGGAAAAGAAAAATAACAGGTGTATTTCACTCAACATATATTACTAACTATTGCAAATATAAATGTAAAATTAAAAAATAAAAATTTATAATGAATCTTTTGAATGTAGTGAATATAATTTTGAATGTAGTGCATAGTTATAAGAGAAACACCTAACATATGAGATAATAGAAATTGTAAAATCTAAAGAATAGGAAAATATTATATAAAAATCTAACAAAAAGCACGGTAAAGTAGCTATATCAACATTATATGAAGTAGACATTAATAAAATATGCATTACTAGAGACAAAGAATGATTATTCAAAATGATAAAAGATTCAATTCAACAGGATAATGCTACAATCATAAATTTAATGCAACTGATAATTTAGTCTCAAAATATGCAAAAAAATACAAAAAGAGTAGAGAATGCCGTAATAATGGGTTATGATAACATACCTTACTTAGTTACACAAAAAACGGTAAAAACAACACAAAGTAAGAATATAGAAAATTTAAACATGAAGATGAACAAAATTTGATCTAATTCAAAGAAGAAATATCAATGAGTATTAGAAAATATTTTTACCTAAATGGTAATAAAATTGAGATAAATCAAAGCTCATGGAATACAGCTATAGTAGCATTTATATCCTTATATTTATATATCTGAAAAAACTTAAAAGTGTATCTAAAAATTTAACTCAAGAAATTAGAAAAAAAATCAAATTAAACCCAAAGTAAAAAGGATATAAGACATTAGCAGATATTAAAAAATTAGAAAACAGACACCAGAAGTAGAGTTGCTAGATTGTATCATAGATCCATTTTTAATTTTCTGAGAAACCTCCATATTGTTCTTTATAGTGGTTGGACTAAAAAAATTCAAACCTGTATAAAAAAAAGATAGTAACATGGTGGTTACCAGGGGATGGCAAGTGAGGGGATAAGATTGATGGTGTTTAAGTTTAATGAGTACTAAAATAGCCACAGAGATTTATATGCAAATTAAGACAGCAATCAGATACCACTTCACACCTATTAGAATGTCCAACATCCAGAATATTGACAATGCCAAATTCTAGTGAGGATACAGAGCAATAGGAACTCTCATACATTGCTGGTGGGAATGCAAAATGGTACAGCCACTTTGGAAGACAGTTTGGTAGTTTCTTACAAAACTAAACATACTGCTGCCTTAAGATCCAAAAATTGTGCTCCTTGATGTTTACCCAAAAGAGTTGAAAAGTTATGTCCACACAAAAACCTGCTCATGAATATTTACAGCAGCTTTATTCATAATTTCCAAAACTTGAAAGCATCCAAGATGTCCTTCAGTAGGTGAATGGATAAACTGTGGTACATTTAGACAATGGAATATTATTCAGTGTTAAAAACAAATCAGCTGTCAATCCACGAAAAGACGTGGGAACCTTAAATGTGTATTTCTAAGTGAAAGAAGGCAATCTGAAAAGGCTATGGATTGTATGATTCCAACTATGACAAGAAAAGGTAAAACTATGACTATGATAAAAAAAAAAAAAAAGTCAATGGTTACCAGAAGGACACGGGGAGAGATGAATAGGCAGAACCCAGAGAATTTTTAGGGCAGTGAAAATACTCTGTATGATATTATAATGATATATTTGCCCATTGTATATATTTGTCATTATGTATTTGCCCAAACCCATAGACTGTACAACACCAAGAGTGAGCCCTGATGTAAACTATGGTCTTTGGGTGATTATCACGTGTCAACGTAGGTTTATCTTGGGTAAAAATTGTTTCATTCTGGTGAATGATGTTGATAATGGGGATCAACATGCATGTATGGGGGCAGAGAGTATAAGGGAAGCCTCTGTACCTTTCTCTCAATTTCATTATAAACCTAAAAGTGCTCCAAAAAATAGAATTCTTAAAAAATAAAAAGAGCTCTTCTGAATTCACTAACAAAAAATACCAACAACATAATAAGCAAAGTATATGAACAATTAAATAAAGAAAAAGAAGGAAAAACTATTCACAACAAATTACCAAAGGCATAAAAAATTAAAATTGCAATGGATGCCATTTTATTTTGGGGCAAAATTGACATACATTGTTGGTGGCAGTATATAAGTTAAGAACCCTAGAATCTAACTCTTTCATAAGTATCCTAAATATATGTCGTGTAAATATTAAAATATGTACTACAAACTTGCTTATCATAATCCTAAAACATTAAAATTTTAAATATGGCCTAGTTGAAAGATGGAATAAATTGTCATGTATCATTCCAAGGGAATATTATATAGTTCTAAAAACATCTTGAATCTTGTTGAGGAGAGTAACAGATGGCCAAAAAACTAATCATATATTAATTAAAAACAAGTTTCAATCTTATGTATAAATATAGGGATATGTAATATTTTTAGTGTCTTCTTATTTTTTGATATTTTCCAAATTTGTACAATGTACACACAGTATTTTTTGTAATCAGAAGTAGTATGTTATTAAATAAGAGATCAGTAATTTCAGTTACTCATCTTTTACCACAGCCACAGGTACCTTGGTGGATCCTGGTCGGTGCTCAAAATCTTTCGGTTTCTGCCGGAGACAGTGTCTTAAAGAGGAAAAGCAAATTGATATATGTTTCTCACCAAGTAAGATCTGCTGCGCTGAGAGGTTTACTGAAGATTAATCTTGAAAAGGAAGACTTACCTCTGACCAAAGGAGTCGTCTTTGCATCAGTGCAGAGAGGAGTAAGAATATAATTAGAAACTTCGTAATAAACACATAAGCCAATATCGATATCTTCCTTTGTAGATGTCAATTATATATTTAATGGAATGAGGTAGGGCCTTTCTTATTTTCTCTAAGCTAGAGATTTGGACAGAGGCATACCTGGTGCTAATTCCCATCATATGTATACCAAGTTTGCTTCAATTTAGGACCACTTTTGATCTGTTGTGGTTCATCTACACTTACACAATTGAACATTTCCCAACTCAACCATGACCTTATTAGAAATTTGATTCATGAAAATTAATATCCATAGGCTTATCAATTGTCTAAACATCATTATGTTACCGACATTAAGAGATAGGAAACCTAAGTGCAAGATGAATGCATAGCTGCAGTAGAGCATGGAGATACTTGCTGGCCCAAAAGTCTAGAGGCAAGGAAGATAACCAAAGTCTATACTTCTGTAGGATCAAGAATCAGACAGGAGAATGAAATTCAAGGATTTGAGAAGAAAAGACAGAAGTGTATAAAAAGCTCCAGTGTTGAAGAACAGTTTGAAAAGTTGAATGCGATAAGAAATATGGCAAAATAATTCAAGATCTACATTAAAACTCTGAGGAAAGCGATTTTGGAGGATGATCACGGCAACGTAGTTGTTTAAAATAGAGCTACTACATAGTAAAACCAAAACTCATAGAAAAATTTGCAACAAAATAGGTGATAAGATATCTCCACATATCTTATTATATAAACGGAGATACGGAGGAAAAAACGCCAATATCTTAAAGGCGTTTGTGAAATCTCCATCTATGTGGGAGAAAGCAAATGAAAAAAACATGGCCTTCTGATGCATCTGAGAATAGAAGAGCCCCATTCCACAAACAGCATTCACTGGGAAGGATAGTATGACAATTTGATTACAGCAGCTGTAATTGGGAAGGATTTTCCAATCCAACAGTGACTAAGTGAAGTGATAACTGGCAATATCTGAAAGGGCTGGGGAAATCTACTCCTATGAACTCTTGAAATTGATCAGATAGGGCTCATTTCCAAGAAAGCAGCCAATGTTAAGAAAAAAAACTGCTGGAGTGGGGAAAAGAAATTGACCAGGACTGGGAAAATGAAGGAAGGGAGATTCAGTTTTTGCCCATGCCTGTGGTCAGTGACAGATCCAGGTCCAGAATCCCCATTTCTTAATATCCCAATTCAGTATGTTAATTAGGGACAAAGAATGATGTACAAAATATGGTCCTATGGCTCTAACTGAGGTATCAGCAGCGTCATGTACTTGCTCATTATACTATATTCCATTGTGCTCTGGCTCCTATAGATTCTTCTCTCTAAGATCCACAGTTAGATTTCAAGTAAATTATGATGGTTTAGAAAGCATTATATCCGTTTCCTTTGTCTCTACTCAAGCCTATATCAGGCTTGTAACCACAGTAAATATTAATCAATAAACGTTGGAAAATAATGAAAGATTTATATTAAACATTCAAACTTATTCCTTGTTTGTCTTAGGCAGACAATATTTTATTTGAAATTTTATGGTTTTAAATTTCATTTTAGTGCTAAACTGGAAAACTCTGAGATTTCTAGAAGAAGGCATTTCTGGTTTTAATCCTAAAGGATTTACTATTGACTCGTAATCTTGGACAAGTTACTAAACTAGCTGTCAGTTTGCTCATCTATAAATAATAATGATAATATATTATCATTAAATAAATACAAATAAAGCTATGATTTATATTATTCAGTCCTCCAAGTGGTAATTTAAATTTTTATCCATATATCTCCCAAATATTTAAGGTGGTCCTTATATGCAGTTCACAGCAACACGTTAAAATTCTCTTTCTTCTCTTAATTTCTGTCATTCTGATACTCCTAGAATTCTTCCTCTTCATAGTGGTGAGAGTTGGTATGATGAGAAATAATCAAATTCTTCACACATTTTGAAGATAGAGCTAAAAGAATTGCTGGGGACAGAAAGTGAGGATGCAACTTGCATCCTTGCTAGCCAGGGATGATCTAAGGTTCTTTGTTTGGATAATTGTAAAAATAGAGTTTCCCATTAAATAAGTTGGGAAACCTGTGGGAGGTGCAAGTTTGGTGAGACTGTGCATGTCAGAAGCTCAGTTTGGGCATGTTAGGTTAGACATTTAATTGGAAAGTTCCAAAAGGCAGTTGAATATTTGTCTAAAGTTCAAGAGTAAGGGTTCAGGATGGAGATAAAAAAAAACTTAGATTCATCAACTTCTAGAGGCACTTAAAGCCATGAGATTGAATGAGATTTCCTTGGGAATGAATTTGGATAAGACTTCTAGGATTAGTCCTTATATGCCTGGAGATGCCAAAATTCAAAGATTGATGAGATGAGAAATCAGTATGAGAGACCAATAAGAAGTGACCAGAAAATCAGGAGACAACTAGATAATGTGGTATCCTGAAACCTCACTGAAAAGCATGTATCAACTATTGCTAATAAGCCAAGTAAAATAAACAGAAAGGAATACCCAATTATTTAGCATGTGAAACTCTTTGAAAACTGTTACTAGAGCAGAAAAATGGAAGAGGCAAAAGCCTGGTTCAAGAGAGAATGAAAGGATGGAAATTTAAGAGAAAATATAGAAAATTACTTTAAAAAGTTTGGCAATAAATGGAACAAAGGAAATGATGTGGTAGCTAGAGGTCAAAATGGCACCAAGAAAGATTTTTTTTGAGTATTTATAATCGGAAATTTTAGAACACTTTTTAAACAATAAAAAAGATCTAGCGGAGATAGACAAAATGAAAAGGCAACCTATGGAATGAGAGAAAATATTTACAAATCATCTATATGATAAAGGGTTAATGTCCAAAATACATGAGGAACTTATACAACTCAACAGCAAAAAACAAACAACTGATTAAAAAATGAGCTGAAGCACTAAAGAGATCTTTTACGTAGGAAGACATACAAATGCACAACAGGTACATGAAAAGAGGCTTGACATCACTAATGATCAGGGAAACACAAATCAAAAGCACAATGAAATATCACCTGTTGGAATGGCTATTATCAAATAGACAAGAGATAATTGCTGTGATGATGTAAAGAAAAGAGAACCCTTGTGCACTACTGATGCGAAGGGAAATTGATACAGACTCTATAGAAAGCAGTACGGAGCTTCCTCAGAAACTTAAAAAGAGAACTGCCATATGATCCAGCAATCCCACTTCAGGGTATTTATCCAAAGGAAATGAAAACAAAATCTCAAAGACTCTCAGGTTCATTGCAGCATTATTCGCAGTAGCCAAGACATGGAAACAACCCACATGTCCATCTATGGACAAACGAATCAGGAAGACGTTATATGTATACATTATATTACATATATTTTTTTATTGGACCCCCTTCTGGGGACTGAAGATCCAGCCTGGGCCTCAGGGCCTAGCAGAGAGTGGAGGTAGCAGCTACTTATATGCAGCAGGAGTATGAGGGCTAGGAACTGAGAAACCAGGGGGCATGATGGTTGGAACAAGTTGGTACGTGATGGGATCCCTATCTGAGCAGGGGATAGGGTGGGGACATAGAGGGTCTCTGGGAGGAAGAGAGACCTGAAAGATGAGAAGGAGTTAGCACAATATTACGGCTGCCCAAGAGAAAGCACCAGAGAAAGGGGAAAGACACATTCTATGCTACAGAGGCAAGGAAGTGCACAAGAATCTGAAAACTACAGCAATGCTGGGGTAAAATGAGCACCTGGAGGTAGCTTAGGGGCCAGACCAGGAGGACTTGGGAACCACAGGAGGGGACATAGGTTTTCCCTAAAGGGCAATAGGAAACCATGAAAGATTGCCCACAATATATATATACACAATGGAATACTAGCTATGGAAAGAAGGAAATCCTGAAATTTGCAGCAAAATGGATGGAAATTGAGGGCATGATGCTAAGTGAAATAAGTCAGACAGAGAAGGAAAAATGCTGTATGATCTCACTTAAATGTGGAATCTAAAAAAGCTGAACTACTAGAAACAGAGAGTAGAATGATGGTTGCCAGGGGGCTAGGGTTTGAGGGAAATGGGGGAGATGTTGGTCAAAATGTACAAACTCTCAGTTGTAAGATGAATAAGTTCTGGAGATCTATGTACAAGATGGTGACTATAGTTAACAATTCTATATTACATACTTGAAAGTTGCTAAGACAGTGGGTCTTAAATGTTCTCACCACCAAAAAAAAAAAAAGAATAATTATGTGAGGTGATGGAGGTCTTCACAGTACATATGTGTATCCAATCATTATATTTTATATCCTAGACTTACACAATGTTATTTTTCAAATATATCTCAAGAAAGCCGGGAAAAAATATGAAGTTGGTGGTGAAGCAATATTGGCTGAATATATTCATACTACTATAAATCTTGGAAATCTAGACATCAAGTTCTATGCTTTCACACCTTTTATCTTCTTGATGTCTCATCAATTCTTCCCTGTATTAAAAGGAGGTTTCTTCCATGTTCCAATATCACTGTTACACCTGTATATTCTAAATCCATGCTGTGCAATAGAAATATTACATGAGCCACACGTGCAAGCCACATACGTAACTTTAAATGTTCTAGTAGCAACACTGGAAAAAGTTAAAAAAGAACCTGAAACATTCTTTTTTTGTATTAGGCCTTCAAAATCCAGTGTGCATCTTAAACTCATAGCACACTTGAGGTGGGACTAGCCACATTTTAAGTGCCCCATAGCCTCATTGTGCCAAGTGGTTACTCTGTGGGCAGCGTAGTTCTCAATCTCCTCTCTTGTTGACTTCTGCTGAACTTGCTAGATTTCTTTCATTCATTCACTCATTTCATTCATTCAACATATTTGCCAAACACTAAGCGTGTTTTAGAGTGATAGCCCTTTTGATTTTTCTCAATGGCATCTTCATAGTGTTGTAACAGAAAGAAGACACAAATGGCTTTGAAATCATAGAGACTTTGGTTTGCTGCTCAAGAGTTGCGCTAAATTGGATAAGTTATTTAGTATCCAAAAATGTCAGCTTTGTAAGCTGTAAAAATATGAAAAACTATATTCTCTGTAGAGTTCTGTAGGGAGGGGAGTTGTAAATGGAGTAATGCACTAAAAGACCCTCTGCAGATTGTCTGACACGTACCTGTTGTTTAATCGTGTTAGTTTCCTTTTCTCTATTCTTTGCTTTAAATGTGAATCTGTGTTCCTCGTTCAATGGACTCAACACAAAAAAACTTTCCAGTTTTATAACATTTTATTTATCTTATTTATACTGAAAATTCTCTTATTACTAAAACCTCCAATTCCTTCCCCTACATTCTCATTGTACCAATCTAACCACATTCCTTTAATGTCATGCAACATAGCTATTACTCTCGCCTTATAGTGATAAGATTTCCTCAAAGTATTTAGAAAAAGATTTTTATAAATTCAGTTACCTTTTATATGCCATTATTTTCATGTTAAATTTAGTTCATTTGACAAATGAACTTAAATAAGTTTTCTTTATTACTTAAAAATTTCTTTTATTGCTTGTGTGAATTGTCTCTTGCTATATTTTGACCTTTTTTTTCTCTATGAACACTGCAAATTTTTATTCATAATCCAGCACTCTATCTATGGATGTTCCTGAAGTTTTAGTCCTTGATCCTCTGTGCTTTCTTCAGCTCAGCTTATAAAAATCCCCAGAAGCTACTGTCTTTTACTGTACAAAAAGATCATGGAGAGCTTTTTGTAGCTTCCTTCTAGAAAATTCTACTAGGAAATTATGCTTTCAATCTAAATTCAAAATGTATAAAAGAATTTTGGAGAATATAGTAAAATGAGCAGAATTGTTTTACTATTTATCTAATACCACATTACACGTCACTCCAACCTTAGTGGCTTAAAAACAAATAATTACCAATTATTTTTCATGGTTTCTGTAGATCAGGAATTCAAAAGCTGCTTGGCTGAGAGATTCCAGCTCAGGGACTGTCTGAAACTGCAGCGCATATTTGTTTGAACTGCATTCATCTGAAGGCTAGAGTAGGTCTGGAAAACGGACAAGATGACTTTCGTGCTGGCAAGTCGGTACTAGCTATTGGAAGAGGATCTTAGTTCCTCTTCCCAGGAGCCTCTCCCATTGACTTATCCTTTCTCACAATGTGGTGGCTGAGTTCCAAAGGTGAACATCATGAAGGACAGAAAGCCAGGCAGAGTCCATATCCTTTACGAACTAAACTTGGAAGTCACACAGCACCACACTGACTGTACTACACTGGTTAAGATATTTACAAACTCCCACCAAAAATCTGGGGAATACCACATAGACTCCAACACTTAGTAGGAGGGATGCCAGTCACATAGTCAGAAGATCATGTGAGATAGGATCCATACATAGTGTGGCCACCTTTGGAAATTACAATCTGTCTTTGATTCCTGAGCCCTTTCTAATTCTGTCCTCCTACAATGTTTACAAAAATGGTAAACTTGCAGGCAAGCGGGTTCTGCGTATCAGGAAGCCACAGAAGAATTTTTCAAATACCTATTAAATGTTATATAAGAAAAGTGTTATGTGGAAGAGCAGGTTTTCAACATTGATGAGACTGGCTTGTTTTATAAGAACATTGGCAAACAAAGAAAATAATACATTTTGGTTGGTGAAAATATAACTAGAGGCTCATAGGAACCTAATTCTATATTTCTCATTGGAGCAATGGTTCAGTATTTGTTATTTCAGTGTTTCCAGAGACTTTATAGAACATAGTTACTGCATATACATGTGTATAGAAATTATATATACATATATATATATTTAAATAAGCACACACTTCTTAGGACTAGCAAAGATGAACTCTTCAAAGAGATCATAACACCAAAGAAAATGGTATATGCACATAAATCTAAATACTAATTGATTACATAATTGATAATAGCAACATCTAAGAGGCAAAGTAAACGAAATAAAATTAAAACAACTGACAGTAATGGGATATATATTTAGAGAAGAATCTCATGGGTATTAGAAGATAACAACAGAGGGGCCCGCCCCATTGCCTAGTGGTTAAGTTCGGTGCTCTCCCTTTGGCATCCCAGGTTCGGTTCCCAGCCATAGACCTACACCATTCATCAGTGGCCCTGCTGTGGCAGCAACCCACATACAAAATAGAGGAAGATTGGCACTGATGTTAGCTCAGCAAGAATCTTCCTCAGAAAAAAAAGATAAGAACAGAAATTAAAGAAATAGAAAAAAATCACAAGAAAAAAGATGAACAAAGCTAAAAGATTATTATCCTTATTTATTTATTATATCTGTTATCTATCTGTTATCTAAAGCTACAAGATAAGTCTTTATCTTTATTTATGTATTTATTATATCTATTACCTATTATCTATCTATATCCATTATTTATTTATTTATTATATCTATTATCTTTATTAGATTAGAGAAATCTAATAAAATTGGCAAACCTGGTAAATCATGAAAAAAGAATAAAAGACACAAATGACAGTCCACCACAAAAATATAAAAGTAGTATTAATACTGGTTCTACAGATATTAAAAATAAGATATTATAAGCAACCACATGGCAATAGATTTGACAATTTATACAATTGACATATTTATTTTAAAATACAACATCAAACTGAGGGAAGAGATGAAAATAATTAAAATGAGTACTCTCATAAGCATTAAATAAATTGAATCATAGTTAAAATTCTTCTCAAAAAGAAACCCCATGACTAGACAGCTTTACTGCTGAGTCCAACAAAATGTTCAAGAAATGAAAATTTCTAATATTGCTCAAAATCATTAAGGAAATGAAAAGAAAATGAGGGAGTGTGATCTCCAACTCAATTAAGGAGGCTAGAATTTTGAAAGAAATAATGCATACATTTGATGTTAGTTCTTGGAAATGATTTTTTCCTTTGTGGTAACTCTTGGCATCTAATTTGAGGAGAAGCAACTCAAGTGCAGAAGTAATATTCTAGCAGCGCTGCCCCTGGGGTGTGCAGGAGCTGAGGAAAATATTTCTGAAAATAAACAGGGTGCCTGTTTATACAAATCATTTGATTTGGAAATGCAACACAAAATCCATCTGTCCATGTGAAGTATAGTTCTGTATCAATGAAGATTTATAATAATGAGAAGAAGTGTTATATGTTGGTTTATTGCCCAATAGGTGCATGTGAAGATTATTCATATCGTTCAGGCAACATCTCTTCATGTCCTTTATTGTCAAAAGACTGTTCTTCATGAATTTCATGTCTCCCACACAAATATACAAGGCAGGAATGCTGTTATTAATCATAATGCCATGATTCTTGAAAGCCTATTTTTATTAAAATTAATATGTCTTCTCATGATGCTGCATCACCCATCAACCAGCCATTAAATACTGGTTTCTGATGACTCTCTCAAATATTACTGTGTTTCTGGTGATTACCACACGTGCAGGCCTTCCCCAGAATATGAAGGAAAATGTGAAGGATAATTCACTTTCTGGTTATGTTAAATTTACAGTTAGGAATTTTATAGCATATGGGTTGTACAACACCTCTTCTAACCATTTTTTGAGTGCTTTAGGTCTCAATCACTGCATTCCTAGAATGAGATCTATTTTGATGTTGACCATTCCTCTGTCTTCCATGCATCACTGTCACATCACTGGAGGATGGAAGATAGAAGAGCCTGTGGTTGGAACAAGAAGAATGGTCCCATAGAGCAAGAACTGTTCTCTCTCCTTCAGCAGAGCTTAACACCAACCAGGGAGAGTACAATATCACCACATCCATTAGAAGCAAGAGAGCCAAAGGTCCCATTAGCATTTCAAAATAAGGAACAATCATCTGGAAAATTCTTGGAAGATAGGCTTACTCATCCTCAAGACCACCTGATAATTGGTACTCCTGTGAAGGGAGGTAGAGAGTAGAGTGACCACCCTGAGTACCAGCTGATAGATGAGAAGGGTAGGGTGGTGGTGCATAAAGTAAAGAAAAATCTATCTCCATTCCTGCTGCCCTTGGGTGCTGTACTCTGGAGATGGTATTGATATGGAAATACAGAAGGGAAAGGACCCCCTACCCCATAAGCCCAAGCATGCAGCTCAGTTCCAGGGGTTCCGGAGAACCATTGGTAGCCCTAAGCTCTGAATTTCTTCACTGTCCCCTTTGAATGAGAATTGCCCAATATTAGGGCATGAACACCATTCTGGAAGCCCAATCTCTCCTAATCCCACAAAAGAGATATCATGCCAACCAGCAGGATCAATCCACCCTCCAGACCTCCTGCTCAAAGATGCCCTCACTATAGGGTCCCTAGGATGACCTTTAGACATGAAACCCCAGAGCTCCCTAAAACATCTGGTCAACACTAGGTATTGTAGGGGAGCCTGGAGAGTCAAGAGACTGCCTAGAAAAAACAGCACCAGGAACTACTCAGGTCCAACCAGGGCATAGGGCGCCTCACTCAGATGGCTCTGCCATCTGAATGGCCTTGAATGGTCCAAGGGACTCAGAAAAATTCTAGGAAGGTACTCCAAAGTACAGAGGTGGTAAGGGAGTACCCTGTACAGCAGGGTCCAGGACAAGGTCTTTCCTTGACAGAATATCACTGTGGTACTACATTCTAGCACATTGAAATGTGACAGAAGACACGTCATCTGCTGTGCTTATACCTGTCTTCACTCCATCTGGGTATTTCAATTCCCAATTAGCAATTCCTTTATTCTTTCTTTACATTCTGTATAATTACTACTTGCAGGGAAGCATCTGATATCTGAAAGTAAGAAAAGCAAGGAGCACCTTTTTAAAACCTACTCTTTTATTTTTCCACATCATTTTTGAGCTGCACAGAAGGTAAACATGTAGGTAGAAAGGTGGGAAACAGAAAAGTAGCCAAGAGGTAGTCAAAATATTCGCTGGTCTATGTGGTAAACATGTTGGGAATATAAAGACATTCATATAAATTTAGGAAAGGCCTCAATTTACTTTGAAATACACAAGTTCACAAACTACTGAAGATACTACAAATGATTTTCTCTCTCTGCACACATTCATTTTGTTTTTAATGGCTACATAGTTCATCATGGCGTGAAGCCGTCATAAGGTTATTTTAAACCACTCCTCTAGTTACGCTCACTTCAATTCTTCAATTTTTCATTATGTTGCACTGGACATCTGTGTACATACAATTTCATGCACAGTTTTATGCACATTATCTGCAGAAGAAATGTGAAGTTTTGGAATTCCTGAGTCAACGTATATGTGAATTTTTACTGGTTGTACACAGCCAGGCTGTCCTGCTTATTTTCCAGCAATGGGCCCACAACTCATGATTGCTCTTTAAAGAACAAAAAAATGCATCATGTGATTATGAAAAAATTCATAATTGCATTCATTTATATTTTCCTAATTCCCAGTGAGTTAAATATTTTGGATAAGTTTATCTACGCTCCTGTGACTTGTTTTTTCACAACCAACTCCTAATTTTCTTCAGGATTGTTTGTATTTTTAAAATAATTTTGCACTGTTCTTTATGTATATATTTATATCATCCCTTCAGCTATTATATGTTGCAAATATTTCATTCAAACTTAGCTTGTCTTTTTTTTTTTTTTTTTTGCTTGAGGAAGGTTCACTCTGAGCTAACATCCATGCCAGTCTTCCTCTACTTTGTATGTGGGATGCCTCCACAGCATGGCTGATGAGTGAAGTAAGTCTGTGCCCGGGATCCCAACCCGTGAACCCCAGGCCATGGAAGCAGAGCAGGCGGAATATTAACCACTTGGCCACAGGGCTGACCTCCAAACTTTGCTTGTTTTTCATTGATAAAAAAAATTATAAATGTGTGTCTAGTTAAATCATATTATATTTTGTATAATTTCTAAAGCTTTCTTACTTGGAAAGGCCCTCCTTGTGATTATAAAAAATTTCCATATCTTTTTGATAGATTTTACATACACATATATGTATAAATATACATACACACAGACATAAATATATTTCAGATTTGATTATTTTTCCTTTGAAGTATATAATTCAATTCATCTGGGATTAATTTAGTGTATATTAGGAGACATGGGTTTTTACACACTTTTCTTCTGATACTTTGCTTATCCCAACATCATTTGTGAATATACCATACTTCCTATATTGATTTGACATGTTATACTCATGAAAAATTAAACTTCTTGATATATATGTGGGACTGTTGATCAATTTATCAATATTTTTAAGAAATATTGTCTTATTTTTATTGCTATAACTTTGTGGGATATTATACATGATAAAGTACATTCTCCTTTGTGCTGTTTTTAGGATACTTTATCTTTAGAAGATGCCCTTGATCCCATCTGATCTACTACCAGAATCCAATGTTACAACTCTGGTATCACAGTGTCTCACTTTCTTGAGTTCTTAAAGAAATTTCTTCGTTTGAAGAACAAAGAGACTTTGTTATTGTACTTTTTCAGTACATTTGACAGACTGATAGTTAAATAATTAGATAAATGCAGTGATTTACCTTACCAGCTTAAGTACTGTGTGATAGATTACTTAGAATATTCAATAAGCTCAACAAATTCATTCTAGAAACTACGAAATTATTTTTCAAAACCGGGGCTGGCCCCCTGGCCGAGTGGTTAAGTTCGTGCGCTCCGCTGCAGGTGGCCCAGTGTTTTGTTGGTTCGAATCCTGGGCGCGGACATGGCACTGCTCATCAAACCACGCTGAGGCAGCGTCCCACATGCCACAACTAGAAGGATCCACAACGAAGAATATACAACTATGTCCCGGGGGGCTTTGGGGAGAAAAAGGAAAAAATAAAATATAAAAAAAAAAAATTATTTTCGAAAACCATATTGGAGGATTAGCTATCTGAGTGATTTCATAATAATAACATTACATAGAAGTTTCTAGTGTTTTGCATTTACATTTTTATCTATGTCTGAGGTCATAAGTAATGAAAGAAATCAAGGCAAAAGAATGTTTTCACTGGGGAGATTTCAAGATAATTTAATCACACCCTTCATTACACAATGCATAAGGTGGTCAAGAGATGGGACTCTGGTATCCAACATCCTGGGTTCAATTCGCCTCACTAACATTTATTAACTGTACCAAACTGGGAAAATTACTTGATCTCTTTATGTCTCAGTTTCCACATCCAGAAGTTAGAAATACTGTAATAATTTTACCTACCTTATAGGATGTTGTAAGAATTAAATGAGTTAATGCATATAACATGTTCAAAACAGTGCCTACATAGTAAATGATGAACAAAAGTTAGCTCTTATTAGGCAGTAATAAGGGAAATGAAGCCCAGATAGATGAACTAACCAAAATGTTTCTCAGCAAGTCAGTAGCATCTGGAAAAGAATTCAGGTACCATAACTCCTAGACAACACTTCCTAGATACATGAGAGGCTATTTTCCATGAAAGGAGCCTACAGTAGGGGGGAGATGTCAAAAAGGATAGGGGTTTTGTTCTTTTCATGATAGTTTCCTCTTTTATGTTTCTTTAATCAAGAGCAGCGCAGGCAGCCTTTGCAATAATCATTGTACTGGGAATGAGAAATACATCCTAAAAACACCAGGCTCGGATGAGCATCAAAGCTGTAATAGCACCCTTTGGACTGAGGGTAACATCGAATCTGAAAATACCTACCTTCACTTTGAATAATTACCAAGTCTTTGAACCTCCCCTAAGAGTAAGAATAGTCCAGAGGACCCAATTCCATTGTTGCAAATTTGTTGCAGAAAGAGACTGGTCTCAGGAATTCAATAGTTTCCTATATAATAACCAATGAAGAATCTTGCAGTGTTCCAGGTTTCTTGGTTCAGCAATTAAGCACAATAACATTTATTACATTTCTATCTTTAATAGAGAAATTTCCCTTGCCCTCTAAGACCAGAGAAACCTAATGCCTTTCAATTGGACATTTCATTATTACTTCTCTTTAATGGACCATGGTAACCACCATTTCCAATAATCCCGTTACTTCTAGATCTTAAAAAACGAATACCCAAAGCAAAGTAAAATTTGACTTGGATCTTTATTAAACATCCCCTCAATATAACCGTAATTAAAATATCTTCTTGCAGAACCATCCAAATAATTTATTCTCTTACTAAAATGACTTGTTATTTATTGACGGTGCCATCATTTGGCATCTTGTAAATATTGCATTATACACATTATTATTTGCCTATGTATGTATGTGTGAGTGTATGTATTCATTGCAAAATTCTCTTATACCTATTGTGTCTCTGAGATCTACATTGCATATGAGAGACAGCAAAGAATTATTTATGTCAGTAATGATGAAGAGGGTTTTAATAATGACCGTAGATCACAGGGGAAAGGTGGTCTAGTGGCAAAGTAGTAAATTAGAAGACAAGAATTTCTGCTTTTTAAATTTAGTATGTAGTTTAATTTGCACAGTTTTTTAAGAAACAGAAAAAGAAAAGATTAAATTCTCATTTTTATACTCCTCATTTCTGCAAGAAATTCCCAGTGATATGAAATTCTTTAGACAACTACTTATTAAAAATCATAATAATCTGCTGGGGATGTCATAAGCCCTTTATATTCCCAAGATAAAAGAAAAGCAGTGTCCAGCACTTTTGCCCCAGGCACTGCTAAACAAGACTGTTAGCTTTTGATAAACATGAATGACTAAATTCATATCACTGCAGGGAGAGAAATATAAGAAGATGCACTTTCTACCTTCCTCTCACTGAAAGACTCCAGAGCTACTGGTTTGACTGACTTTCTTCAATCATGAAGATTCCTGTCTCTCTCTTTCTTTTATTTTTCTTTCTGGCCCCACTGTCACCAGGTAAAATGGAAATGTTAATTGAGTGGGTGAAATATCTTTTTGGAGACAGAAGTCTTGGTTGATGTCAACTGGAGATAAAGGAGTGACTGAATTGCCAAGAGAGTGGTTTGTGATGGCCCCAGGAGTGAATCACAAAGAAAAGACTTGTGATCTTACTAAAAAGTAAGGCTCCTGGTGAGTCATATCATTGTGGGAGACAATTTAAGGACTCAATCAAAGGCTTTGTTCTCAGTATGGGCTGACTGTCCAGAAAGACAAGTCAGATATGATATTAAAGTATAATCATCTGGATCCTTGAGAAATAATGGGCACTGTGTGTAGCATAGTAACAGTGGGTTTTCCACTAACTTATGCTGAATGATAGATTTGACTATGTTATGTTGCATAGTTTACTTTGAGACTCCTCATTCTGAAAAATTTGGTGTTTTTAACTGATTTAGAGTGTAAAACATTTTAATGGCTCTCTTACCTCAGGTCCAGTTGCATAGCAACCAAGTTAATGAAATGAACACGGCCTTTGGAATTACCGATACCTGGATTCAGATTTGGTTTCTGGCACCTATTGGTCATACAAATTTAACAGGTTATTTAAACTTCAGCATCAATTTCCATATCTGTGAATTAAATACAGTAATTAAGTCTACCTTATAGTATTACCATGATGATTAATAATATGTAAATATGCAAAATGCCCAATACAGACTATGGTATTTATTAGATTCTTCTTAAATATTATAATTGCTTTTCCATTGTATTGAAACATCTTAGAAAGGAAGTAACCTCTTGTGCCTCATTTTGGAGGAAGGAACTCTTCTTTGACAACTATTGTAGGAACAATGGAGGCAACATGTACCCTGTTGGATTTCATGAGTTTGGGTTGTGTGCCCTCCTTTGTAAACCACCCTACTCATCTTAGGTTGGATTACCAGCCAAAGAGACACATGTGTCTTGATGGAGATCATTGAAAGAACTGTTTTGACACGTTACAGGCTACTTGAGACAAGAAAAGTATTTTTCTTGTGCATGCAAGAGCACTGTAAAAACGCACACTCCAAGAAAATAACTCAACTCACTTTAAAAACAAAAATAAACAAATGAAACAAACAAAAAAAAAAACTCTGGAAACTCCTGATTTAGGAGAGCCCTAGAACTTCAATAGTTTACTATTTGAACTCCAACTCCATCCCTTAGCAGCACAGATAAAACCAAGTGCTCTAGCGAGTAAGTTTAGCTTTGAGTAAATTTTTCAACTGAAACACTTTAGTATTTTGGATAAAAGATTCAAATGTTTGAATTCTTCTATAATTAAAATAAATTTTTGTCAAATGAAAACTAAAAGGATTATTTTTATATTAAATCTTTCTAAACTCAGGACAAATTGAATCAAAAACAAGATTTGTTTCTATTATCCCCAAAGAAGGGTTTTCTTAAAATAGAGAGGACTAGTATATAGGATGACCATATTTGTCTAATAAAATAGTACCTCCAGTTTTATTATCATGATTTACATGTGTCCCTTGTGTCACTTGCTTTTGAAAAAAGATATGTGAAAACCTTCATGACATTTTCAGTATCTTCAGAAACCTAAGAGAGTTGCGTGTGTATGGTTTCATCTAAAGGTTGAAAACTTTTCTATTCCTTCTTGTGCATAAATATGAATTTTTATATGATGCAATAGCTGTTATCTAGAGAGAAGTTATTTGTTGTTTTTGTTACTAGTGGGAAAATCCTAATTTAGAATTCCCACTTAAATAATGCTATTCTTTTTCTCATACTGGTGCTTGACAGCTGTCATCTTCTATTATTTGTAAATTCCAATTAAGTCGACATACATGCTTCACACCCCTCATGAAGGACAGTAATTTGAGGATGCATTTTTAAGCTGGTGAGATAATGTCTTTTCCCTCTGGCATCAAAGGCGATAAATAACATCTCTCTAGATAATACAAATAAGGAGACATCATTAATTTATCCAGTGGAACAGTGATATCACATGGCCTAAATTATATAGCAAAAAAATCAATATAATTTTTTTCCTATAAAGCCTATTGCCCAAAGTAACAGAGAGATTTTATGGTAAAATAACTTCATTTAAATCAGAGGGCATCAATATATTGGGTTATCAGTGCCATCAAATCCATCACGGTTGAGTCCTATATGTAAGATTCTAGGGAAAGAGGGAAAAACACTGTTCACATGCCTTATCTGTTGATGCCTGATAATTCACCATTGTGTTTAATGCTTTTACTTTGGGAGTCACCCTCCCAAAATTTAAAAATGTAAACAGTTCTTGAAGAGGTGAAACATTAAATCTCCTACCCAAGATATGGATGAGTTCATTAGTTGGTACAGTTGTGATAATGTCGGCTTGAGTACTTTATAGAGGGCAGGACTCTGAGAAAAGGAGACATGGGGAGATGCTGACCAAGTTCACCCTTCTTCACCATCTGTCTAAGACTGGTCCTGAACACATCACTAGTACTCCCAGCAACCCTTTCTTCCCTGACTAACCTCAGATCTTTCTGTGTGTTCAAAGAATCCTTCTTGTCCCAGTGGCTGCCAGAGTTCTCTTTAATTTTCCCATTAAAGAGAATCCAAAAGATAAAAGCAAGATAGCAATTTAAACAATGTGAACTGACTTTCCCATTTTTAAATCCTAAAGCCAGAAATATTTAGGTGTTTAATTGCTTTTGAATTAGAGGAAGCAACTGTCCTATGGGTATGTAGCCATAGGAATATATGATGTCTGTTCCAAGCCACTCTGGCTCTAATAATTTCTATTTAGAAATTCTCATGGAAAACTAACCTTTAGTCACTAGTGGGCCCAGCTAAAACTTGGAGAGAAAACTGACAATGAAGCAGAAACTATCACAAGACTGTCACCGCCAGAAAAATAGTAAAAGAAGCAACTTCTTAAATCCCTACTCAAGGGTGGAAGCCTAGCATATGCAGACGCTGTAATAATTTTCATGTCAACAACTGATTTATACCAAGTTTGTGTCCCTAAGACACATATAATGATTCAATGGTTTATGTACTTTTTTGTTTCCTTTTAACAGTGAAATGCGCCATGAAAGACACCTACAGTTGCTTTGTCAAGAAAGGCAAATGTAGACGTGAGTGCCATAATTTTGAAAAACCAGTTGGTTTCTGCACAAAACTAAATGTCACCTGTTGTATGTAGAAGTCTGAAATAAAAATCAGCATTCCTGAAACATAAAGCACAGTGAGTATAAGCATTAGTAATAAATAAAACTGAGATACAAACCACTCCTGTACAGTATGTGTTGCTTTCCTAGTTACCACAGCATCACTTGTGGAACTAGGTTCTCTCCTAAGGATCTAAAAATAGTGGGAGATATCCAATATAGAGGGTGGTTCTTTGGAAACATTTCATCATTTTGGATATCAGTGCTCAATCAATTGAGGGAAGAATGCTAAAGGACACACACAAAAAATATTAGTATCAGCAGTCTTCAATTCAAAGGTATCCAAACTGGTAGGACCATTTCCCCAAATGAGGGAGGAGTTGAGAGCGACCAAATAAATAGAACAAATAGAATCGTCATCAGGTCATGGACAAAGAGATCTGATCCATTGCCATCACAAAGCCTTAACATCATTTGGCCCTTCAGTTTTATGCATTTTTTCTCTTAAACAAGGAATTTTAAAAAGAGGCCGTATTTGAAGCTAAGGCATAGGTGTATGACAATGAAAACAGGCAACAGGGAGGTCTGATGAAAGCTGGAAGAATTCATAGCTAATACCTGGAGAACAAGGGACAAAGAATTCAGTGTGAACACTACAAAAGATAATTCTTGGCTCCCTAAAAATATTAGGAACTTTATTAATAGTCATATGTTTATATTTTACACTAACATATGGTTTTTGAAATACTTCAAGATAGAAAAATGTTTTTGATTGTCACAAAATTTCTATGAGACAATGCAATGTCCATGAAACATATAAGGTAACATGTTGAAACATATATTTAAGGGTACAAATTACCAGGGTTCTAATTCTGCCAGATGAATAGTGTGCAATGTTCTTAAATTAACCTGATTTGTTAAACAATGTGAGGGAGGTTGTGAGGCCACATAGCTAGCTGGGCATTTATACACAATTAGAAATTAAGCTCTGTTATACAATGAGCATCATAAATGTAAACAAATTTTGAATACTTCACTTACTTTGAAATCATTGGGGGCAGCTGGAGAAAGAGGGTAAGGTAAATAGAGATTTGAAAGAAGAGGCATCTGAAACTGAGGAGCAGACATAGAAATGAGAACAGGGAGTAGGGGAGGTCTGGTGACCTATAAGTTCATGTTTGGCTACTGACAGTTTTAATAAGCCTATGAGACAAACTTAATTAGGTTGATCTGGTAGCCGAGTAATTCCCCTTATCTCATCTTTTCTTGCACACAAAACCTTCCAGGTTGACCTTAACAACTGAGACTTTTACAAGGAGATAGAAAAGGAAATTCTGTAACTCCTCAAGCTTGTGTAATTAGCTTTCAACCAATTTTCTTAAACTGAGTTTATAATCCATATAAGGAAAAACTCATTCTCCTATAGCCTAGACCATTAATTCCAAAACTTTCCAATAAAGACCTCTTCTACACAAAATTTAATAGTTCTTCCAAAGGAGAGTAATTGCAACTTGGGGATCTAAAAAAGTTAAGGAACTACAGTATGAGCAGAAAATAATCTACATGTGCACACACAAACACACACTCGCACACGTCCATACATATGCATGTGCATAGAGATAGATAGGTATGTAGGTAGGTATGTAGGTAGGCAAGCACGTAGGTAAGTAGTTTAGACAGAAAGAGAGAGAGAAATGATAGATAGACAGATATAGATACACCAGATTTATTATTCATTTAATCTACAGACAATGTGGTCATTTGTATTCACCAACCACTTCCAATCGGCTTCCTACTGGATCCTGGCAAACGATTGAGTAACGATGGCATAGACAGTTTTATAAACTGAATACCTCTCAATACCACAGTCATTGGAGCACATAATACAGTCAAAAAAATGTTATTTGTCTAATTTGCATTCTTAAATAAGTCATATCCACTAAAGTCCATCAACAATAGCAGTCTTATCCAAGTAGTCAGCCAATTTGCTCTATTACAGCTCTGAAGTCTGAACCCAAGCACATTACTGTAAGGCTGGAAAAAGCCACAGCCACCACTGGAGACCATCACTTACCTGCAGAACTGGCCATCTTGCTGTGGAACCAGACACCTGTTGTCGTGTACATTGTCAGCATCATTTATGAATAAACTATGTCATGAGTGAACCTCTGCTATCCCTGCGCATATCTGTTGATGACTTAAGTATTGATACGTTCATTTTCTTTCCCAAATGGTGGAAGGTAGTGATTAAGAAGCTAGTGGTTTCTCTAGAAGTAAGAAATTTAGGTGAATCAGGAGGGTGGGTAAGAGAACATCACAGTGATGAAGTCTTCGTGTTTTGAAGTTAGACTGCCCGGATTTGAGCCTCAGCTTCACTATGTTCTTTGCTATATTATTTGAACAAATATCATTACCAGCTCTCTAAGTCTCAATCGCTTATCTATAAAATGACAATAATAATAGCACTCACGGAATAAGCTTGATATGAGGGTTAAATAAGATAATCCAAGTAAAACTCACATGCAGTATCTGGTGTATGATGAACATGTAATCATAATGCTAAAAATAATCATTATTTTAATCATATTAATAATGCTATAGTTGTTTATTATCCCAAACCTGCTCTTTCATAAATGGCATATATGTATACAGAGATCACATTGTAATCATCAGAAACCAACTAGGTGTAAAAAGATGAGAGTGAAATATCTTCAAATGTGGGTGGATTTGAGAAGTCTCAAGAAAGAATTCCTGAGGCAAGGAGATAGCTCTGGGATAATTCAAGATTTCAGTTTCTGCTTTGTTTCTTGTCTATGCCATGGGTAAGGAGGGAAGCTAGGACTGGTACAAACTGTTCATATAACCCAGAAGCATTAGAAAACTTGACAGAGTAATAAAAATTTTATGGGTTCTACAGCTAGACCAGGATAACTTAGTGATAACGCTCAAAGACACACAACTTAAAGTTTTACTACAAGGTACCAGGTATTTCCAAAGTCCTCATTTATCTGTCTCTTCTTGGAGAGTGAAGAAAGAACAGCAAGCCAAAAAGATGAACTATAATAGCTGTGTTTATATTTTCAAAACTCTAATTCAAAATACCTTTGCAAAGCTAAAGCTTTAGGTAAATCCAGTAATAATGATGAAAATCATTAAAGGTTTCAAAAATAATTCTTCTTATTTTTTACCCATTTTATTTCCAAACATAGTTAAACTCTGTAGGCCTGATGTGTCACAATAGAAGAAGAAACATTTCCAAGTTCCCCAGGAGTACATACTCAGTCCACTTTTTCTAAATAATCTCCTCAGCAATATGTCTACAACCACTCTTTCAACCACATGAAATAAACCCAAAATCTGTATTTCTAACCTTCACTTCTTTCTTTAGCTGAAGATGCAAGTATGCCTCTTGCATATCTCTTATGAGAATATAGATTCCTAAAACTCAATGCTACCAGCATAATTCCCTCTTCTCTCTTTCCTCATAAACTTTCCCCATAAACTGACTGCCCGTACATTGCTTATGATCATCGTTAAACTCACACTTCACCTAGGGGATAGACCTAGTCCTGTATCTTCTCCCTCTATAAGTACACTTATTCCAGTGCCTAAATACCCCTTCATAATGCTCTTTCAATTCTTACCAACACAGACTTGGTCAAGCCCTCACTGTTAGCCCTACCTTCCCCATGTCTGTAGCACAAGCCTACAATGATGTTTGACCTTTCAGGCTAGTCCCTACTCAAGTTACAGAAAGGGTCAGTAGAAATCAGATGGGTCACTATGTACTAGGCACTAGAAGTGTAATGCTGAATGGAAGGAAATATAGGTTCCACAAGAGCTGTACCATGAATCATATGTTTATTAGTGTGACATGGGCTAAAAGATCAGAAATCTAGGTTCTAAACCTGCCTTCGAGTGAGGAATTCTGCAAAGACTGCATTCAGAAAATGGTGTTTAAACTAGGATCTGAGGAATGAGGAAAAGATAGGTAGGACGTCACTGCATAGTTGGGAACAGGGTTGGGGAGGGTAGTTGTGGATGTTTCTAGTAGATGTATCAGGTAAATGCATAGAGTCCTGAAGCAGAAAAGAGCAAAGACATATTACAAGTAACAGAGAAAACTCAATATGGTCAGAGAGGAAAGGAAGAATAGTACAGAAAGTAGTTGAAGGTGGAAGTTTGGGTGAGGTAAGGTCATGAATGGCCATGCTAAGTGTATGAGAATTTACCTCAATGCTAAAAATGAGAAGCTAAACAAAGGATCTCTGTGGCTACTGTGGGGAAGAATGGAAGATCAGGAGTGTGTACTTCTAGATAAATCAAGAGGCTGCTAGAGCAATACAGATGGCAGATGATGCTGACTCAGAGAGGATTCCTGCAAAGGAGGTGAGAAGAACTGGATGAATATTAGCTGTACAGGGGTGATACGATCTACAGGAGTTGGAGATTGATGTCCTATGGAAATTTAGAGAAAATAGTCCAGAAGTGCTCAAGGTAGTGCAATAGTCCAGAAGTGCTCTCCACCAGATAAACACCTAGCTCGCTCACATCCAGTGTCTAGTGTTGCTCAGGGATCTATTTAGGATTCTAGAAAGGGACATAGCTATCAGATTGGAGGTGGACTGTCAAACTCAATTTTGTGTGGAAAGTTAAAATTTGAAGTGACTATAGAATGAAGTCATGAATACTAATCTTAATCACAGTCCCAAGGAATAGTCCCTAATCACAGCCTCAGCCTATTTCTCTCACATCTTTCCCGCCAGAGCTACAGTTCAGGTTTGGGCTTTCTTTTTTGCTATTTCTAATATCTCCTTACATGGGCCTTGGTAATTAACAATCAATTCTCACCTGTTTCCTAAAATTACTGCTGAATTGTGGTTTTCACATCCTGGAAATTTAGAATAATATTCCTTCCCTTCATGACAACTTCAGTTTCCTATTTCAAAATTGAGACAGACTCTGGATTTATCATACTTCTTTGCTTTCATGTTTGGATCATGAATGTCCATATGTTCTAAATGCCAAGGCAAATTGTCTGGAGCCCCTTTCTCTTAGTGTCGTTTGTCCAGTAGTACAGAATTAATGACATTTGTCATCCCTCTTGGGCTATATTCTGTCTGCTTTTTGCTTCTTCTTGCTTTAATAGTTTCCTACAAAACTGTCACTTCACAACTTCACTAGGCTAATCTTTAGAAAAGAAAATTTGTAAAGTCACTCTCATTCTTAAGCATGCTAATGATTCCTCATTTCTACAGAATATTTATCCTGTCAATTTCACAATGGCCTAGTTTTCCTAATCTTATCGTCAATCCCTCACATTTGATGAGATTCATAACTCTAACACTGTGCTTGTTGAGTTATATTTCTTAAAATATCTTTCCTTATTTTCAATCTGTAAAACTCCTCATTCTTCAAAACACACGATGATTCTTATGTCTTCTATGAAGCCCTTCCTACTTCTCCATCTTTCGGTTAAGCAATGTCCATAGTACAATACTTTTAAACCAGGTTGTTTTTTCTTTTAATTTTCTGGATGAAATAATGTTTGTGTTATAGTCCCTATAGTTTTAACACAGAAAAATACTTCTGATTATGTCTTGCATCCTAAAATTAAAATTTTTAGATTGTGGCATCAAAAATAGTACACCCACATGAGGAATCTTTAAAAAAAATACTTAATGGTTAAAAATTCATTATGTTTATGAGATCAGAAAATCTTGAGTAACTGGAACTCCATTATACCAAACCATAGTAAACTTATATACATATTTATTTATTTTGAAGCATAGTTATACACTATCTCCTATGTGCTACCCTAGCAACATGGACATACATCACTTCCAATCAGAAAAGATAACTCTTTTTAGAGTTGTTGTCTTACATGTTTTTCTCTGACACAAGACTACAAGCTCCTCTGGGACAAAGATCATGTCTAAATCATTTCACTTTTCCTCCATATTTAGCTATTAAATTGTTGTTGAATAAGTTAATAAACCCACTGTAATATTCATCATAAAGCTATAATTTAAATAAAAGAAGCATTGCACACACCTGGATCTTTGCTTTACAAAATCTCTTCAGTTGGGATACTCCTAATAAGTATATTAGGCTACATATTTATATCAAATTTTGAAAAATTGGCTCTGCAAGGTTCTGGGACAGATATGTTTGAGATATATCACCCTTTCCATATTTGAATTGGGAAGGAGGATTACAGAAAGAAGGTTGACATTTCTAGAACATATCTTTTATTTCACCAATAAATTTCTTCCATTTTGATAGAAAAGACAACATTTTTAACCTATCATTTCAGAACCTCTTCTAAAGCAATTCTAGGACTCAACCCTAGGTTCCAATCCTACCAGTCAAATAGAGAGATATTATAGTTACCAGCTTTCTCATCCCCACCATCACTCATGGACTGTGGCTAAGTCCATGAAGAGTCATTGGAATTTCCTCTCTAGAAAAAAATTGAGAAAAATTATCATGACAAAATCAAAACATTATTTTATGTCATTATCATGTGCATTCTCATTGGGATTACAGGATTTGCAATATCTCCTCTTTAATATTTTCAACTCTTTCATCCACTCACTTTTCACTATAAGTGAGGCATGGATTCAACAAAAATAATTTGAAATTTGCCAGATTATGGGTATATTTGTGAATATATTACCATTAATTACTGAATGTCACTGGCTCATATCTCTCACTGGCTTTGGAGTAGAACCTCAATAGTCACAGCCAAAGCTCCACAGAAGTACCTAGGAATCTTGGAAGGATATGAGACTCAACCATGGAACTAGTGCTCTCCTAGTCTTCGTCCAAGTTAGACTGCCACTGTTCCTTTCTACATCTCTGCTGTTTGTGCTAAGCATGCTGACCACCAGGCATAGCCTCTCTGCTACAGGCTTCCTTGAGTCCTCAGGGAACTGAACCTACTATCTGTTGAGTAGGGAAATAATTGGAATCTCTCACTCTTGTGCTTTCTCGCCTATATGCTTTCTTGTGTGTTGGTCTGAGGTAGTGCTGATTAAGCCCCAGGTAACACAGTTGAACATGAGTCTGTAATCAATATATTTCCAGCTACTTGCCTGATTCTTCTCATAGAGTCTTAAAAACAGCCCATCATATTGATTGGCAGATTAAAGTCGCCAGCCATTCCTCCCTAGAGACACGGCTGTATTCTTACTTAAACCTAAATACAATGCTGCTGTGTATAAAGTTTATCTAAAGAGATATACTCACAAGAATTATGGTCTACTAGTCCTTCAATTGACCAAAGTCAAATTTCAAAATTCCATGTTCACCTACTTGGGACGTCTCTCTTTAATACTTCTTAAGAAATAGAGTGGCATCTATGCTTTTTAAGATTGCTTTCTTCCCATCCATTCAAGTAGTGGCACTTGAGTTCTATTGATTCTGTGGAACCAGGGTTAAAAACCTCTGGCACAATGTCTCTGAAAAGGTGACATACAATATTCACCAGGGAATCTGAGAGAAACAGCCTCTATTCCAAAGAACCTGAGGTGTCCAGGTGCTACGTAGAGGTACGCAGACTGGTGTTAAATTCAAGCCGCTTAAGGTAGTAGTGAGGGAAAATGGGGAGGACGTTAATTGAAGTAGGTACTACCAGTCTCCCTTTATGTAATAACTTAAGGTCACCGACTGTGGAATGATTAATAAATTGGATTATATTCACACAATAGAATTGTATTCAGCAATGAGAATGAATGATCTTCTACTACACATAATGATATGGTTTATTGTTTACATTGTCTGTTTTAATATGTTTAATGATGAATCTCACAAAAAGTTTGCTGAAAGAAGTTTGCTACAAAGGAATTCATAATATACAAAAAGTATTTATTTATTTGTTTTTTCCTCCCCAAATCCACCCCAGCACATAGTTGTGTATTTTCAGTTGTGGGTCCTTCTAGTTGTGGCATGTGGGATGCTGCCTCAACATGGCCAGATGAGCAGTGCCATGTCTGCACCAGGATCCAAACCAGCAAAACCCTGGGCCAGAAGCAGAGCATGCGAACTTAACCATTCAGCCAGGGGCCGGCCCCTAAAAAATGTTTATAATATCATTGTCAATAATGATTAATTTAATGATTATCATTAATTGAAATTAATGTATATATCATTGAATATTTGGTTAAGTAATTAGCATAATATATACCGTGCTATTTATGTAAATTACAAAAGCAGGCAAAGCTGATCTACGCTGTTGGAAATCAGAATAACGGTTACTCCTGGGGTGCTGGGGAATAATGACTGGCAGAGATATGAGTGATGCTGATAATGTTCTGTTTCTGGATCTGGGTAGTGGCTATATAGGTGTGTTCAGTTCGTGAAAACTGAACTCTACATTTACAATATATACTTTTCTTGTATATATTATACTTCAATAAAATGTTTGTTCAAAGATATAAAAATATGCAGAATAAAATGGAAAAATCCCCTTTCATGAAACATATCTTCTCTCCAGAGGAAACCAATAAAATATTTTTGGTATATTCTTCCAGGTCTTTTTTTATATGTATACATATCAAATATGCATGTACCTATGTCAAATACCCATATACTCATATCATATGCACATGATAACTCGCACTGGGCTCACAAAAGACAATGCGCATATCTCTTTCAACTTTGCAGTTAGCAAATTCATGTTACTGGCTTGAAACTGGCCATGGTGGGAGTACTTATGCCACAGAAAGTAGCAAACGCTAGAAACCAGAGCTTTTTAATTTTTCTGAAAGCTGGATGATGATTTCTAAATTTTTGGTCTTACAAAGGATGGCACATTAAACAAAAATAACATACAAATTGAATATATTGTTCCAATGTCTCCTGTTATCCAAAGTTGCCAGTGACAATTCTGAGGTTCAAACAATTCTTGACAGTTGTAAAAAAAAATTCTTTTGCTCACTCTCTCACCCTTTCTGACATTAAAGTGTTCTCTATATTCTTGGGGCTTTGGAATTTTACCACATCTCTCTTGGTGAGATCCAACTTCTCATAGAATGATCTCAGGGGTAAGCACCCTGGTGGGGAGTTGTTTAAATTAGACTTCCTAGTGCCCAGGAACCATAAAATGTGACAGCCTACATAGCTAATTTCCTTACCCAACTCTTCTCCCAAAGGCAAATACATCCTGTGTACCTAGAACATCTCTAGAAGAGGGTCTTATTTGCCTGAGGGGGCCGGGATCCGGTAAGACTGGCTGAGAATGGCTGATCAGGAAGAGTGAGTACTGCCGTAAAAGCAGTAAAACAGCACAGATTTTACAGTCATAGAAACATAGGTTAAATTGTGGAATTCCGATTTATTAGTTTATTATTACCAATTTAACATTTGCCAAATAATATAATTTCTTTGTGCCTTTTTGTTTTGTTATTGAGGATTAAATAGCCTGCTGTATAGAAAGAAACTATCTTAGTGCTTATAACATAATAGACACTAGAAATATGTTGGCTTTTTCCTTAATTTATTCGTTCTTTAATATCCAAAACATTGCCCTATACTCCACTGAGGGCGATAGGTCAAACTCTGACCTTCTTCCTCTTTTCTGCATGCTCCCAATGTCACTCATAACTGTTTGGAACTGGGGATTTGGGGTAGTCGATAGCAGAGGAACACCTTACTCTGCTATTACCTTGCTCCTATTAATTAATTGCTCTACTTCTTAAAAAGGACAGACCTTGTCTTTGATATCCCAGGTTCCTCATTTCTAAAATGGGCGAGTTGACTGGATAAACTCTAGCATTTACCAGACCTAAAATTCTATGACATTATAGAATAGATTTGCCCATCTCCCCATGGAAGGGCAAGAGGTGAGAGTAGAGGTATGGATGTGTAGAGGTTTAAACTGAAGTGGAAAGCCCATCCTTTTCTAAAACAAGGCAGGATAATCACAGAACAGAATGGGTGTTTGCAGTGTGGCAGGGAGAAGTGATGTTGGAGGTTCTAATGGACCCAGAGTAAGAAGAGTTTAATGAGAGATCATAACAGCAGACATGACAAAGAGTTTAAACAATAATATAATAGCTAGCAGTAAATGAACAAACACCATGTGCTAAGAGCTATGATCATATTTCACTTACTCCTCACTATGAAGTTGGTTCTATTATTATCTTCCACAAATAAGGAAACTAAAACTTAAAGAGGTTAGTAATTTGACAAAGATTATATACAGCTAATAAATGCCAAAGCTTGGACTGAAATCTATATCTAATGTGAAGTAAAAACTCAAGATGTCTGAAGTATAGAAATAGAGAGAGAGAGAAAAGAGGGAGGAAAGGAAAAAGGAAAGAATAAGGTAAACTCTGAGTTAAGAAACTGCATCTATGAATTTCTATATACTCAAAATGTTCTTTTTAGTGCTGTGGAGTCAATTCTATATCCTAGTGATCCTGTGTATAGCAGGTGGAACGCCACTTGGTCTTTTTGCACCATCCTCTCACCTTCCAGTGCTATATCAGACAACACTCCACTGCTATTCACTGGGTTTTCACGACCAGTTTTTTTAAAGTGCATGGCTAGGTCCTTTTTCCTAATCTGTCTTAGTCTAGAAGCTCTGCTGAAACCGATCCACCATGGATGACCCTGCTTCTATTTGAAATATCAGTGGTGTAGCATTCAGCATCACAGCAACATGTAGCCGTCACAGTAAGACAACTGACAGATGGGTGGTGTGGTTCCCTGACAGGGAAACAAACCCCAGTTACAACTAGGCAGTGAGAGCACAGAATCTTAACTACTAGACCACCAGTACCTATGATACCCAGTAAAATATACTATAGATTAGACATTCAAAAAACAGTTGTTTTATCAGCTGTTTCTAACACACACACACACACACAAGCTCAAGAACAGACAAATAATATATAAATTTATTCATAACTAATGACTCTAATACTAACCATAGAGTTCATTTTTAGAGATCCAAGTGTTCTAGCATGCTAATTCAATGGCTGTACAACATGCATCTTTCCTGTTCTTTGGACTTTGGCATGTAAATAGACTAATCAAGCACAAACAGCTCTTTGTGGGGGGTAACTGCCCAGGTTTCGTGCTCATTCATTTCCCAAACAATGTTTTAGATTAAAAGATATCCTGTTGAATTTTTAATCTACCCTCCATTTGATGCTTTAACTCTTTCTAACATGTACCTACCAAGTAGTAACCCAACTTATCCTTGAATAACCCTAATAACGGTAAATTTACAACTTCCCAGAGTAACTGATTCCACTTTTAGATAACTGATCTAAAAGATCTAAAATTCATCTTCCCCATGATTAGTAACATTCCTATCTTTGAGATCATATTTAACAAGTTTAATCATGTTCCCACGTCCAGCTTCAAATATCTGAAGACATCTCAATAGTCTTTCTTTGCATTTTATGTGTCTTTTGCTAACCATTCCTTTTTTCTTTCTCATATAACATGGTTTTACATCCTCATACCATCTGACACTGCTGTCTAGAAAATGCTCCAGGATTCCTGTTATATTCCACTTTATTTCCTAGAATCAAATGCAAGATTCCAGGTTGTGTTGACTAGTGGTGAAACGCATGCCCTGGAGGAGGGGAAGGAATAATTCCAGTTATTTTGGAATTCCAAAATAATTCCTGTTTGGAATTATTTTTATCTACTCATGCAGTCTAACATAATTATCACAAACGCATGTCTCAATCTCAAGATAGCTAACTACTCCACTTTCAGTAGGTTAGCAAAGTTACATTTTCTTTCTTACTCTTCTTCCAGGCACCATTTTACATATGGAGCACAGAGCTAAGGCAAACTGATGGTTCCTTTTCTCTAAACTACATCCGTCTCAAAAATAAATTTCGCTCATGTAGATTTTGTGAATGATTTCCCTAAAGTTACATACATAAAACATATATTATATACATATTATATATAATATACATAACACACGTGTGTGTGTGTATATATATCTTCTATATATACATGCTGTGTGTATTACAGTATTATAGTCTGGCATACTTTGGAACTTTGCATGTTTTCTAATGTCTTATTCCGTATTAACTCAAATCCTTGCTGCCTACCTCTAACTGGCAGTTGCAACATTCTAAGAAGTTCAAAGTGTTTGTTCCCTCCATTGATGTGAATCCTCTATTGTTAATGACTGCTTTGGCCAAGCTTACATTACCGGGTTATCTTCCTTCTACCAATTTGAGCTTCCTTCCTGAAAACTTCCCACCTTCCCTCTTCCTTTCTGGCTTGTTGATAGCTATCAATATTGCTCAAGACAGGAAGAAGCGAAGCTGCCATGGAGCAGAGGGGCTTTGTATATACAACAGATTTACTTCAGGGACGGCTGGAGGGCACTCACCTCCCTTGGGTTGTGAGTTGGTAAAGAAGTGGATGGATGTGCTTGGGGGAGTCATCCCCAATCTACATCAGAGTCTTAACTGTGCTTATACATTACGTTGTGTACTATAGTAGACATGAGATCATAAACTTCAGAAATTTTTAAAAAGGCTTTACATTTTTAAAAATTTTTATACCAGAATAATTTAAAAATGCAATCTCTATAGAAGTTATTTTTATATTTTTCCTTGTGCATTATTCTCCTTGTCTACCAGTATCATATTTGCCTAGCTCTCTGAAGAAGTAAACTTGTTATAGTTTCAAGATAACACTGAAACTTAATCAGATTCAAGTATAATTTCAGAAAAAATGAAACAACATCTGGTGTAAGGAATCACAGAAAGGACAAAGAGAGGCACAGAAAAGTTCAAATACTAATTTTTATGGTCTTATGCATTTGAAGGGTAAAGGTGACAAAAGCTTTAAGGTTCCTCTAAGGTAATTTTCTGTGATTTCTCAACTCTTTTTCAGAGAAGGGAAGTGAGGCAGAAAAGAAAGAAAAGATAAATTTGGTTAAGTTAGGACCTGGGTTTTAAGGAATTCTTTTCTCTCACACACCTACTGTGGGTAACCATAGGCAAGGGGCCAGCTATTTAACCATTCTGGTTCTCAGTCTTCGCATCTATGAAGAGGAGAGGTAAATTGAATGACTTTGGATAGTTCTTCCAATTCTAAAGTGTATTTAATTCTGAGACAGCTATTCCAGAACATAATTCTGGAACAACTCTGATATAAGGCATTTTAACCTCTGAAGATACTGAGATGTGTGTTTCTGTGGATGTCTAGCTTGAGTTAGCTCTAGATACTGATCCATGAGTGACCTTGCCTCTAGAAAAGTGCTGTAAGTGATTGTTTCCTAGAGAAGAAGATATCATACCGTGAAACATAAATTGGATTTGCCCTTGCCTTTGGCTTCTCTCTCATTTCAATTATAGCCATGAGAAGTGGATAAGAGGAGGAAGGTTCAGGGAGACCTGGGTTTCAACAGTGTTTTGAAGCATCCTGGCTATGTGGGTACTCTGTCAATATTGGCACACACTTCAGGAGCAGTATGCCATTCCTGTAACCTCATCTGTCCTGGAAAAGTGACAGTCCTGCAGATTACTTTGCTGACCACCAAACCACCAACAGTGCCCAAGTGTACTCTGGGGAAGTTCTTATTATAAGCATTTCTTAGAGCTCAAATAAATCTTGTCTAAGCATATTAAGAAGGCATGAGTGCTATCCAATTATATCATAGCAGTCGTTTTACAACAGCAAAGCTATGCAGTGGCATTGCCTTCCATACTATCACCAGTGTATAGCGAATTCTTATTTCCTTAAGTTGGTAAACAAACAAGCTACCATAAGAGTTAAAAATTATTTCTTTGTTTTAGTTTCTATATTTGCTTCAGTTAACTTGCCAAAACCTTGTATTGACTTCATCTTCGTATTTTCCTTGAATGTCTTATGGTAGAAGAGATATAACTATAGGCTATTACTTGATATGGTTTCTCTGACAATGGATATCCATTCTTCTTGCAAAGATTTTTTATTTTAATTATTATTCTATCCCAAAATAGACTTCATACTTTTAAGAAATATGTCAGAAATAGATGACTAAAATTTAAATGAAAACATTGAAATAAGGCTTAATAAAACACCTTATTTTATCACTCACGTGTAAAATCTCAGTATGGAGATTTAGATTTATTATTGCAAGCATTGCTATTGTTTACACATGTAAAAATAAACAGGTTTTTTTAGTGACTGAACTACTCATTCTCCCAATCAAAAGCTTTCCAAAGTAATCAATAAAGGATTTCATTCACCATCTATTGAGTAAGTTAAAATTATTTTGCCTACTACAAAGGAGTAGTCTCTGAAATACTTGGGGTCATAGACTCTATTATTCATCCTGTTATCTTTCAAGTGCCTTCCCAATACTTCTCAATAGAAGGCTGATTTCTACACTTGATACTTTAACAGAGGTCAAATTTACATATATATCTGAATTTTCTACTTTAAACATGATTCTCCATTTCACTAATAAAGTGAAATTGAACTAATAGTGTATCAACCAAATTGAAAGTGCTAATGTGAAATAAAGATGAAATAAAACACGAAGTGGCTTCTTCTAAGAAGCTCCAAAAAAGCACAAAGATAAATCAAATATTGATTTAAGAAAGTGAGAAAATGGTTGTATAAAAAATTTGTTGCATTTTCCAAAACCTATCCAAAAGACCTGGAAGAATGACAATAAGTCGTGTGCTACAAGGCCCTAATTTTCTCCAGCATCATTATTATAGCATCATGTCTCCCAAACCTAGAAGCTAAGGAGAAGACATAACCATGTTCCCCAAACTTATTTGGGGTACAGGAAAGAAGTTTGAATTGACAGTAAAATAAGATAATTGTGCTTAGGAGAGTAAAGGTGGGTATAGGTCAGCCTTTCCGAATGATTGAAAATTTTAAAGTACTAGGTGAAATTCCCTATATACAATTTAGAAAGACACTCTGAGGGGTAGAAAATAAGCTAATATTAGCTAAGGAATCAAACAGTAGTGTCACATAAATAGTGCAAACTGTAGAGATTAGGATTTGCAATAAGTCAACACTTACGTAAAGTGGTGTAGGAAATCTTTGGACAGGAAAACAAGTGTTTATGCTGCTCTTCACAATTTGGACTAGATGATGATGAAGGAATTCCCTGCAATATGGAGGTCATGCCTCTTAGCTAATAACTTCAGTTGTATCCATAGAGTTGTTTGACAGACCATAAGGCAAGTGATAATTGGGAAAGGATATGAGGGGATCTTCTGGGTGGCTTATTAACTTCTTGGTTCTTACTTTGATGTCATGGACATGACCTCACATTGGTATGTTGAATTTATGATAGTTCACTGAGGTGAACTCATGATTTGTGAATATTTCTGTGTGCATGTTATACTTGGATAAACTTTCTGTAAAAAATTTGATTCATCAGTTCCTTGGCTAAAGTACTCCTTGAAGCTCCCAATTACATTCACAGTAGAAGCCTAATCCTTACAATTGCTTACAATGTCCTATGTGATCTGCCCCCATTACATAATGATTTCATATCCTGCTGCTCTCTCTCTTGCCACCTCTTTTCTAGACATGCTGCCTCTTTGCTCTTCCTTGCACCAGTCAAGCACAATTGGCATGAGTGATTTTATTCTAACCATTCCTTCTGTCTGGAAAGTTTATCCTTCAGATGACTGTTTGGTTAACATCCTCACTCCCTCAGACCTTTGCTCAAATTTTAGCTTCTCAATTAGGCCTACCCTGGCCAGTCTATTTAATATTGTAATCTGCTTTGCACGACACTCCCAATAGCTTTCAATCTGCAAACATGCTATAGAATTTACTATTTATTGTATTTATTATTTGTTTGCTGACTCCTTCCCCTGGAATATAGCTCCTTTAGAAGAGGAATATTTATTTATTTTGTTTATTGATGTTCCCAAATAAAGATTTTTAATGAATTACAATGGAAGAATTTAATACATTTCTCAAAATCTAATCAATGAAGTAGAAAAATAAAGGTCACAAAAGCAGCCTCAGGAAATCTCAATGAATTATCCACCTTACCACCACCTAGGTCAGTGCAAAATATAGCTAAATTCTGTGAAAACTTGAAGCAAATATTTTATACAAACTTTAGAAAAGAGTAAGAGAACCAAATATTGTAAAGAGGTTCAGAAGCTAGGCAGTTAAGAAAACAACAATTATCCAGTAAATCTAGAAATATAAAAATGATGTAACATTAGAAAATCTATCACTGTAATTTGCATCATAAAACAAAGGAACCTAACTGTTCTATTCATTGTCTTCTAAATACACACCTAATCACTGAAATGGCTCTCTTCTTAATCTTTTCTCCGTAACCTTGGTAGATTGATCTGAAAAGTCCCAATATTGTTTAGTTTCCTCTCTCTGAACTTGCCTGACATCGCATGATCCTAATTCTTTGTTTTTGCTTTTTACTTTTCTTTACTGACTATGTCCCATGGTCCCTTGACCTCTTCCAAGGACATTCATGATCTTTAGAATGCCATGTGTTCAGCACCCAATTATTTCTCTTTGTTTTCTTCTTCAACTATGGACTTGTAACCATTTTTCTTCAAGTTCCAGATCTATTTTCCATGGAATATTTTTAAGGAAATACATCATGGCTTGGGATCAAACTAGATAAATGAGTTGAAAGAAAAGGAAGGATCAATGTTAGCTCTGTGTTTCCCAGCATGACAGATGGAATAAGTGATGAGACTAGGTACAGCCCTGGAGAAGATCTGAAGGAGAACCTTCTTGGGAGGGAATGTGATGATATCATCTTTAGATAAATTATTCAAATTCATAGAGTCTCACATTAGAAATGTGAGATAGTCAAGTGCTTGAGTAGTTTTGTAATGGGATAGGTATATCAGGTAAAAAGTTACAGATGGGAATAAAATTTGGAAGTCACCTATAAAGAGGTAATGAAGATATGAAAAACAAGGCATTAGAAATGGAAATTGTAGATATTCAACAATAAGAAGAGAAGTTATTTTGTTTGAAGCTAGATTTTCCTAGATATACATAGCCTATTCAAGAAGTTAGGAAATATAACTGCTGTGGTCAGAGAGTGATGGAGTTAGTAAAGGTGCCATCAAAATCACATATTTTTTAAAGTTTTGAGTTTGAGTAATAGTACGTATTTTGATTTAAGTGATTCTTTAAAAAAGAGAAATTCTGCATTAAGAAAACAGGTAACTTCACTGCAAGCTTTGCGGCTGAAGAATGGAAAACTGAGAATATAATTGGTATTAATTCTCTTTATTCCTCTCAATACAATCTTGCTTTTTGTCTTCTGCCTAATTACTCTAGGGGAAAAACTCTAATTTTTTCCTTTCAATATCCACTCATTGGCAGAAAATAAAAAGATATAAGGATGAATGTATTGCTCACTAGTTCTTCTGGCTCATTTTAGAATATTTGGGAAATTAGAAAAATCTTAAAAATCTAAATCACCTAGCTTCCTTCTACCTTGAGAGACCACTTAATTTATTGTATTCTGTTATGTTCCACTGGGCAATATTTTATAGCCTGAAACATCATTCCAAAGCATTAGTTTTAATGACAAAATGAGAAAAAGAAATAAAGACAAAGTAAAAAGCAAAAAGATATGAAAAAGGATGATATGATGAACTTATCAGCTGTGCTGAGGGCAGTGTTGTGGGACTCTCAGAGGAAGGGCAAAGAAAAGGGGAGAAGTCAGTCAAAGGGAAAGAGGACCGGACAAGTGCAATGATGGATCCTAATGCAGTTAATTTTCAAAGAAACACTGTATATGTGAGCAGCAGTCCTGGCGGGGAGTTTCAAGAAGTATTAAATGCACCACATTTTTAAAAGATGCCATTAAGATGATAACTGAGAAATTGAATATATATGCAAATCAAATCAGTTTTTGTCATTTCTTTGATATATTAAATGCGAAGGAGAAATTATTTTGAAGATGAAATGTATAGGAATAAATTAGAAAAAATTTGTTTTGGTTTTCTTTTTTTACTACAAAGTTTGTGGATATTATTTTTACTATTGCTCTTAAAATCTCATTAAACCTAAGCTATTTTACTAATAAGAATCTATAAGTTAGGAGAACAAACTACAGATTTTTACAATTTTCTATATTTTAAAAAAACTGGTAAATCTCAAACCTATAATTTTTCCCACTTTTTTTAGTCACTTGGGTTTTAGATAAAGAGATTTTATTGAAATTTTCATTATTTAAAAAAATTAAAATGAACACTTTTTTCTATAATTCATATAATAAAAGTCACTTATAAGACCTCTCCTTTTTTATTATACATTTTTTCTACAAATTAAAATCGGATTCCAAACAAATTGCCAAAGAGGAAATAACTGCATTATTTCCAATGACGGAAGATTGTTTTTTATGTCCAAAACAGCAACTGATTAAACGGCCTACAAAACTGAATAGACAACCTTCTAGAGTCTGATCCGCAGGATCAGAGCCCTGAAGCATCGACTAATACTACAAACAAGATCCCAGCTGTGGAACATTTTGAATGAGAAGCTTCTCTAGCCTCCCAGTTCGATCGTCTGGGCAGAGATGTAACCGGAGCTCCGTCTGGTGTCCAGGGAGGGCCCACAGCAGCAGCACCGCCTTTGCCCGATCCAGCAGCCTGTCACTCAGGCCTCAGTCGTAACTGGTTTTCAGAGCCCAAATATGGTATCTGCACGTGGATTTACACACACACACGTTCACACACACTTACATACACTCTCACTACAGTCAAAAAGACCACAAGGGAAAACTTTATTCATTAACTTCTGTAAAATCATATGAAAACATATTTTTAAATAGTAGGAAAAGTCTTATATGATTCTTATTACATCTTGCTTCAAAATAGTTCATATGTAACAGAAAAGGGCAAGGACATCACAGATTTGGCTTACTAGTTTTATTTTCACCATATTTTCCATATTCTAGGATTACAGATAATTTCTAGGCATCATGTCAAACAATGTCAATATCTGCATTTATAATAGATTGCCTATTTCAACAGAGAAAGACAGACTATAAATATTCTATTCCAATCCATTTCCATTGCAACCCTATTACCACTGTTGCTAAATTTCAACCACTTTCTTACTAGCATTTTCAACTCCTTTGCCCAGCTCTCCCTGAAAAACTCTAACCTTGGATTGATTCAATCCCCTGTCTTCTACACCCTATTGCTGAATGCTGCTGGAGAAGATGGATGGTCCCTGATTACCCTCTAGCCATCATTCAAGTCTTCTGTGTTTACCTCCTTTCCTCACGATCCACAATGGTACCTCCCTACCTTCACCATACATCTCAGGGCCTCAAACTCCCACCACCAGCACTGCCCATCTATCACTTGGTGGGGAAAAATAAAAAGTCTACCAACATGAGCTCTTCTCACTGTGCTGCTTCATGTCTGTCTCTGCCCTCTTAGTGCTGCCTTCCTTCCTGTCTCAGACGGTGAGGGGCTTCTCCTGTCTGAGGCTAATCGACTACCTCTAAGAAAGCCCATCCCCTAGTTTTGCTCTGACACCTCAGTGATCATTTTCCCTTTCTCTCTACTTTGATCGCTTCCTTTCACCCTATGAATCCATTTAAATTACTGCCATTTTCTAAAAGCACTCCCTTCATCCTATATTGTCCTCTAATTCTCTTTCTCATTATGATAGAGCGTCTTTATATTTTATGGAGATGAGGAATTCACTTCCTTAAGTTTCACTTACTTCCTTTCTCAGTGCTACTGTCACCTGCTTCTCTTCCTGACACTGACTTTGTTGACTCCTTTACTGAGTTTCTTTCCTCCAAATATTACCAAAAATTGATTATTTATAAACTCTCTGTTCTAGATCCTTAAGAGACAGTATAAGTGTTCATTATGGAGCAGGATATTGCTAAGTAGACTTACTTCTCCATCTCATGGGACCGGGCTTTGAGTAACCAATGCTAACTGTGTCTCAAGACTGTGCTTCACAGAAAAAGAAAGAGGAATGAATTTATTCATCAACACTCATCTTCTTTTGGTCTCAGTTTTTGTCCATACTATGTTCACTCTCCCACGTTCCCAGGTAACACATTCATGGGTATCAAGAAGTGTCCTGTCACATCCTACATCTCTTGTCAGAGAATTCTCTGGGACAGGATACAAAGAATTCAACCAAAAAAAAAAAAAAATCTAAGTGTGGGAATGTGGTACTTTCTTCTTAGCATATTTCACAGTTGTAATTAAATGATGTTGTAGTAATTTATTTAATTCCATTAACTAAGCACTTATATATATTATGTGCTTGACTCAAGGCTGAGGGCATAGTAAGTGTCCAAGTACATACTTATTGAGTGAATGAAGGAGATGGATCAAGTAGCATTTTGTACTTATTGAAAGTGCTGGTTTGGGAATCTGAAAGATGTGACTTCAAATTCTTATTTCAAGCATATTGTGTGATCCTGGTAAGTTACTGAACTCTCAAGGTTCTCTTTTCTCATAGGTAATATGTACAGAAAATGAAAAGATAATAAATACTCACAGATTGCTTTGAGTTTTAGATGAGATAATGAATGCAAATCTCCATGTACTGGGCTTTGTACATAAGTCTTCAGTTGTTTTCAATATTTATTTTTGTTCTAATTTTTGTGATATTGGATTCAATTTTAATTTTGATTATCATTCAAGTGATAGCTATACACGTTCCTAAAAAGTCAAGTAGTATTGTAGCTTTTTTATGAAAAATAGCAACCCCTGCTCCACCATTCCCCACTTCTAAATTCCATTTTTCAGTGTCTTTTCACTATTTGATCTATTATTACTTCTATATTTCCATACAATATGTTTATACTACACTTTTCATTTAGTTTTAGATGTTATTTATTAACTTTCTGTAATGCATTAGGACTTGGAACTCAAAATATCATTTCACCATCCATAGCTTTCACCTCTTCTCATCCTCTCAAAAGAGTTATATCATGATTTTTTTTTTAAATCTCACTCTTCAATGTTTACATGATTGTGAGCAGATAATTTTTTCAGATATTTAATAGCATACTGTGATTATTAGCATACTGAGAAAAAAATACTGTGATTATATATACATTGTTTGGATTTAATTTGGAATAATACCTGTTGAAATATTTGTTTAGAAATATATTTACCTATTACAAAATCTCAGACAGAACTGTGAAGACTCCTCCAACATGTTCAAATATATGAAATAATCTATCAGTCCAATAAGACATGTCTCTTGTATGGTCTTATTCTAATTCCCCTTCCCTAAATGACTATACACCAATAATCCTAGGATTTTCTTTCAATATCATATTGCGAATTCTCTTTATCTCTCCTCTCTTTTGCATTTCTTGATTCTTGGTCTCAATTTCCTTCTGTCTTTTGTTTGTGTGTGTTTTTTTTTTTTTATTAATGTTATGATAGATTACAACCTTGTGAGATTCCAGTTGTACATTATTGTTAGTCATGTTGTGGGTACACCACTTCCCCCTCTGTGCCCTCCCCCCACCCCCCCTTTTCCCTGGTAACCACCGATCAGATCTCCTTATCAATATACTAATTTCCACCTGTGAGTGGAGTCATATAGAGTTCGTCTTTCTCTGACTGGCTTATTTCGCTTAACATAATACCCTCGAGGTCCATCCACGTTGTTGTGAATGGGCCAATTTTGTCTTTTTTTATGGCTGAGTAGTATTCCATTGTGTATATATACCACATCTTCTTTATCCAATCATCAGTTTCTGGGCATGTAGGCTGGTTCCACGTCTTGGCTATTGTAAATAATGCTGCGATGAACATAGGGGTGCAACGGACTCTTGAGATTTCTGATATCAGGTTCTTAGGATAGATACCCAGTAATGGGATGGCTGGGTCATAGGGTATTTCTATTTTTAACTTTTTGAGAAATCTCCATACTGTTTTCCATAGTGGCTGTACCAGTTTGCATTCCCACCAACAGTGTATGAGGGTTCCTTTTTCTCCACAACCTCTCCAACATTTGTCACTGTTGGTTTTGGATGTTTTTGCCAATCTAACGGGTGTAAGGTGATATCTTAGTGTAGTTTTGATTTGCATTTCCCTGATGATTAGCGATGATGAACATCTTTTCATGTGTCTATTGGCCATATTCATATCTTCTTTTGAGAAATGTCTGTTCATGTCCTCTGCCCATTTTTTGATCGGGTTGTTTGTTTTTTTGTTGTTAAGCAGTGTGAGTTCTTTGTATATTATGGAGATTAACCCTTTGTCGGATAAGTGGCTTGTGAATATTTTTTCCCAATTAGTGAGCTGTTTTTTTGTTTCAATCCTGTTTTCCCTTGCCTTGAAGAAGCTCTTTAGTCTGATGAAGTCCCATTTGTTTGTTCTTTCTATTGTTTCCCTCAACTGAGGAGTTACAGTGTCCAAAAAGATTCTTTTGAAACTGATGTCAAAGAGTGTACTGCCTATATTCTCTTCCAAAAGACTTATTGTCTCAGGCCTAATCTTTAGGTCTTTGATCCATTTTGAGTTTATTTTGGTGTGTGGTGAAAAAGACTGGTCAATTTTCAATCTTTTGCATGTGGCTGTCCAGTTTTCCCAGCACCATTTGTTGAAGAGACTTTCTTTTCTCCATTGTAGGCCCTCTGCTCCTTTGTCGAAGATTAGCTGTCCATAGATGTGTGGTTTTATCTCTGGGCTTTCAATTCTGTTCCATTGATCTGTGGACCTGTTTTTGTACCAGTACCATGCTGTTTTGATCACTGTAGCTTTGTAGTATGTTTTGAAATCGGGGATTGTGATTCTGCTGGCTTTGTTTTTCTTGCTCAGGATTGCTTTAGCAATTCGTGGTCTTTTGTTGCCCCATATGAATTTTAGGATTGTTTGTTCAATATCTGTGAAGAATGTTCTTGGGATTCTGATTGGGATAGCATTGAATCTGTATATTGCTTTAGGTAGTATGGACATTTTAACTATGTTTATTCTTCCAATCCATGTGCAAGGAATGTCTTTCCATCTCTTTATGTCATCGTCAATTTCTTTCAAGAAAGTCTTGTAGTTTTCATTGTATAGATCCTTCACTTCCTTGGTTAAGTTTATCCCAAGGTATTTTATTCTTTTCGTTGTGATTGTGAATGGGATTGAGTTCTTGAGTTCTTTTTCTGTTAGTTCATTGTTAGTGTATAGAAATGCTACTGATTTATGCACGTTAATTTTATACCCTGCTACTTTGCTGTAGTTGTTGATTATTTCTAATAGTTTTTCTGTGGATTCTTTGGGGTTTTCTATATATAAGATCATGTCGTCTGCAAACAACGAGAGTTTTACTTCTTCGTTACCTATTTGGATTCCTTTTATTTCTTTTTCCTGCCGAATTGCTCTGGCCAGCACCTCCAGTACTATGTTGAATAGGAGTGGTGAAAGTGGGCACCCTTGTCTTGTTCCTGTCCTCAGAGGGATGGCTTTCAGTTTTTGTCCATTGAGTATGATGTTGGCTGTGGGTCTATCATATATGGCCTTTATTATGTTGAGGTACTTTCCTTCTATACCCATTTTACTGAGGGTTTTTATCATAAATGGGTGTTGGATCTTGTCGAATGCTTTCTCTGCATCTATTGAGATGATCATGTGGTTTTTATTTTTCATTTTGTTGATGTAGTGTATCACGTTGATTGACTTGCGGATGTTGAACCATCCCTGTGTCCCTGGTATAAATCCCACTTGATCATGGTGTATAATCTTTTTGATGTATTGCTGTAATCGGTTTGCCAAAATTTTGTTGAGGATTTTTGCATCAGTGTTCATCAGTGATATCGGCCTGTAGTTCTCCTTCTTTGTGTTGTCCTTGTCAGGTTTGGGGATCAGGGTGATGTTGGCTTCATAGAATGTGTTAGGGAGTTCTCCATCTTTCTCAATTTTCTGGAACAGTTTGAGGAGAATAGGTATTAAGTCTTCTTTGAATGTTTGGTAGAATTCTCCAGAGAAGCCGTCTGGTCCTGGACTCTTATTTTTGGGGAGGTTTTTGATTACCGTTTCTATTTCCTTACTTGTGATTGGCCTATTCAGATACTCCATTTCTTCCTGATTCAGTTTGGGGAGATTGTAGGAGTCTAGGAATTTGTCCATTTCTTCCAGGTTGTTCAATTTGTTGGCATATAGTTTTTCATAGTATTCTCTTATGATCTCTTGTATTTCATTGGTATCTGTTGTGATTTCTCCTCTGTCATTCCTAATTTTATTAATTTGCGATTTCTCTCTTCTTTTCTTGGTGAGTCTGGCTAGAGGTTTGTCAATTTTGTTAATTCTTTCGAAGAACCAACTCTTTGTTTCATTGATCCTTTCTATTGTCTTTTTTGTTTCAATATCGTTTATTTCTGCTCTTATTTTTATTATTTCCCTCCTTCTACTGACTCTGGGCTTTGTTTGTTCTTCTTTTTCTAGTTCTGTTAGGTGTCGTTTGAGGTTGCTTATGTGAGCTTTTTCTTGTTTAGTGAGGTGAGCCTGTATTGCGATGAATTTCCCTCTTAGGACTGCTTTTGCTGCATCCCAAATGATTTGGTATGTCGTGTTCTCATTTTCATTAGTCTCCAGATAAAATTTGATTTCTTCTTTAATTGCTTCAATGATCCATTGTTTGTTGAGAAGCGTGTTGTTTAGTCTCCACATTTTTGCACCTTTCTCTGCTTTTTTCTTGTAGTTGATTTCTAGTTTAATAGCATTATGATCAGAAAAGATGCTTGATATTATTTCAACTCTCTTGTATTTATTGATGTTTGCTTTGGTCCAAAAATATGGTCAATCCTTGAGAATGTTCCATGTGCACTTGAGTAGAATGTGTAACCTGCTGTTTTTGGATGAAGTGTTCTATATATATCTATTAAGTCCATCTGGTCTAATTTTTCATTTAATTCTATTATTTCCTTGTTGATTTTCTGTCTGGATGTTCTGTCCATTGGTGTTAATGGTGTGTTGAGGTCCCCTACTATTATTGTATTGTTGTTGATGTCTTCTTTTAGTTCTATTAAGAGTTGCTTTACAAATTTTGGTGCTCCTGTGTTGGGTGCGTATATATTTATAAGTGTTATGTCTTCTTGGTGAAGAGTCCCTTTTATCATTATATACTGTCCCTCTTTATCTTTCTTTATCTGTTTTGCTTTGAAATCTACCTTGTCTGATATTAGTATAGCGACACCTGCTTTCTTTTGTTCATTATTAGCTTGGAGTATTGTTCTCCATCCCTTCACTCTGAGTCTGTGTTTGTCTTTGGGGCTGAGGTGTGTTTCCTGGAGGCAGCATATTGTTGGATCTTGTTCTTTGATCCATCCTGCCACTCTGTGTCTTTTGATTGGGGAGTTCAATCCATTTACATTTAGAGTGATTATTGAGATGTGGGGGCCTACCACTACTACCATTTTGTGTCTTGTTTTCCGGTTTTCTTCAGTTTCCTTTGTTTCTCGTCCCATGGTTTAATCTGTTCTGATGTAGAGCTGCTACTCTCTGTTGTTGTCCTTCTACTTATCTCCTCTGCTCTTGGTTTTGCAGCCCCTTTCCTTTTTTGGATTTTTCAGGAATGAGGGTTTTCCTGAGGATTTCCTGAAGAGGAGGTTTTGTGGCAATGAACTCCCTTAACTTTTGTCTATCTGAGAAAGTTTTAATTTCTCCATCGTATTTGAAGGATATTTTCGCTGGGTAGAGAATTCTCGGCTGTAGATTTTTGTCCTTCAGATTTTTGAATATATCATTCCACTCTCTTCTAGCCTGTAAGGTTTCTGCTGAGAAATCTGCTGATAGCCTGATGGGGGTTCCTTTGTAGGTTAGTTTCTTTTGCCTGGCTGTCCTTAGTATTTTCTCCTTGTCGTTGACTTTTGCTAGCTTCACTACTATATGGCGTGGAGTTGGTCTTCTTGCATTGATAAAGTTTGGAGATCTATTGGCTTCTGTCACCTGAAGATTCATCTCCCTCACCAGGTTTGGGAAGTTCTCAGCCATTATTTCTTTGAATAGGCTTTCTGCCCCTTTCTCCTTCTCTTCTCCCTCTGGTATACCTATAATCCTTACGTTGCATCTCCTAATTGTGTCTGATAATTCTCGGAGAGTTTCTTCATTTCTTTTTAGTCTTGCTTCTCTCTCCTCCTCTGCCTGCAGCAATTCTATATTGCCATCTTCCAAATTGCTAATTCTTTCCTCCATATTATCGGCCCTACTGTTCAGAGCATCTAGATTTTTCTTAATCTCCTCTATTGTGTTCTTCATTTCCAATATTTCTGTTTGGTTCTTCTTTATCGTATCAAACTCTTTTGTGACATAGCTCCTGAACTCGTTGAGTTGTCGGTCAGAACTCTCTCTTAACTCATTGAGAATTTTAATGATGGCTGTTTTGAAGTCATCATCATTTAGGTTATATATCTCATTTTCTTTGGGATTGTTTTCTGTGTATTTGTTACTTTCTTTCTGTTCTGGAGATTTAATGTATTTTTTCATATTGCTTGATGTTGTTGATTTGTGCCTCTGCATGGAGATAGAGTTTAGTTGCTCCTTTCACTTGTTTCAGCTGCTGCGGTGGGGGAGCAGCTGTTTATACTGCACCAACCAGGAACCCTGTCCGCAGTTGCTAACTGGGCCTGGGCCCCTCCTCGTAGCCACAGTGGCCCTTTGGATTCCCTCCTCTGCCGTGGGGGCCGTCACAGGGGGGCTTCAGGCTGCAGGTGCCTACTGTTGCAGCCCACCTAGATGTGCTCTCTCCTTGGGGTCTGCAACGGTGTTATGGGCTTTTCCAGCGGCCGGGGGTGGGATTGCTTATATTTGTCGCTCCGTTGCTGTCGGCACCCACAAAATCTCACTTGTCCTCTATGGGTCGCAGGAGAGCTATTGGCATCTTCTACAGTCTGTGGTTAGTTCACCTAGCTATGCTGCTTTTGCCCTGGGGTCTTCCAGCCTTGTGGCTGGGGGCTGGGTGCCTTCTACTGGTGCTGTGCAGAGGCTTTCCCTAAGGCTGCTGTGAGCCTGTAGGGTTTCCCACTAGGCTACAAAGCTGGGTCTCTGGAACTCCCCCCAGCCCCAGTCCTCTCCGAGATCTCCGGCAATCCCTAGTCCCACGGGGCGGGCAATGGCAGCTGGGGGTCGCCCTGCCCTCTGGGATTCTCTCCGGGCCTCTCCCGGAGCCATGAATGCTCGGCGTGGCCCCTCTGCTAATGGCAGACAGAGAGTTTTGTCTGCTGCCCGGGCGGAACTCCGGCGCTTCCCATCCGGGTCGCAGAGCCGGCCTTTGAAAGTTCCCCCAGCCCCGGTCCTCTCCGAGGTCTCCGGCAATCCCTAGCCCCTCGGGGCGGGCAACGGCAGCTGGGGGTCACCCCGCCCTCTGGGATTCTCTCTGGGCCTCTCCCGGAGCCGTGAATGCTCGGCGTGGCCCCTCTGCTAATGGCAGACAGAGAGTTTTGTCTGCTGCCCGGGCGGAATTCCGGCACTTCCCGTCCGGGTCGCAGAGCCAGCCTTTGAAACTTCCCCCAGCCCCGGTCCTCTCCGAGATCTCCGGCAATCCCTAGTCCCACGGGGCGGGCAATGGCAGCTGGTAGACCTCCGTACCCTCAGCGACTCTCTCTGGGACCCCCCAGGTGCCGCGAACACCAGGCGGGGTCTCCCCGCCAATGGCGGGGAGAGACTCTCCCTGCGGGCTCAGGTGTGCAACTCCAAAGTTTCCCTCTGCGTTTAGGAGTAATTGCGGGGGGTTTAGGTAGGGTTCTGGTCACCTGTTTCCACCGTTGCTCCTCTGTTGTGTGCTCGCTCCTGCCCTGGATGTGTGTAGATCCTCTGGGGGCGTCCGTTGGAAGAAAGCCGCTTGTGGGTACTAGGCTGCTCATCGGGGTTGGAGAGTTTTCACCTATTTCCACATCCTCCCAGAGGAAAGTCCGTCCGCATTCCGATGTATAGTCGCGTGGGTATCTCAGACGTCCTGAGATGCTGTCTGGATATCCTTTGTCAAGCGATAAGTGTCCAAATAATTGTAGACTCGAAGGGGGAGAGACAAAGAGGACTACTCACGGCGCCATCTTGGATCTTCCTTCCAAGATGTTCTTTGTCCTGAAGTCATTTTCTCTTTAGTTGTCTTATCTAATACTACTAATTGTAGCTGCCAAGAAACATGGATTTGGAATTAAGAGGAGTTACCCTGCTAAGTTAGTACCATACAGTCAAAAGGCCTGTTTGTGTGTTTTTTTAATGGCAGATTATGCCCTTCATTAGGTTATTCAAAGAGGAAATAGCAAATAGATTTTTTGAAACTTTACATGCTGGCAAATGTCTTTTATTTCAATATCACCTTTGATTTATAGCTTGGATGGATATAAAATTCTTAGTAAAAAAAATATTTTAAATCTTTTTCAATATCCTTTCAAGTTCTAAATACTCTAGTCTTCTAGGACTTTATATAACTGGAGAGGGCCAGGATTTTCAGTACTTGAGAATACTGAATTTTATAATTATGGAGAACATGACTCTTCTGTTCTTAAAAGCTAGGCCTAATTGAGTCTTGAGGATTTAAAAACAGAAATCAATGGAAAATATGCCATTTAGGATAAAGGCCATTTAAGATGTTAGCTGATGTGACTTCACATATTTATTTTTTGTTTATTTTTACTTTTTATTTTGAACAAAAAATGACCCTACAGAAAGTAACAGGAAAGTAAAATGAATAACCAGATGCCTTCCCCTAGATGCACTTTGTAAAGTCTGAAACATAAGCTTTTTCTCTCTTTCACTTTCTCTTAATAGATGTGCAATGTATACATATATAATATATGCATATATTATCTGTTTTCTTATTTATTGACTGAATCATTTGAGAGTAAGTTACAGATTTAATGATCTTTTACCTCTAAATATTTCAGCATATATCCTCACAAAACAAAAATGTTACCTTACATAGTCACAGTATGCTTACAAAATTAAAGAAATTTAAAATTCATGTGATACTATAATCTAGGATAAAATCCACATTTAAGTTTTACCAAATTGTGTCAGTAATACCTTTTACAGAAATCTACTCCAACAAGGATCCAATATGAGATCACACGTTGTGTTAATTTTCATACCTCTTTTGTCTCCTTCAACCTGACCCCATTCCTAAGCCACCTTTGTCTGTCCTGACAGTGACCTTTTTAAAGAATATTTCAAAATTATTTAGGAAAAGTTATTTTATAGTATATTCCCTGATTTCTCTTATGTCTTCCTTATGAGTATCTGATATTTGATTCTTTTATTTTGGGCAAGAATATTGCATAAAATGTCCTTCCTAAGGCATCTCATCAAGAGGTACATGTCAGTTTTCCCCATCATTGATGATGTTACCTTTAATCACTCGGTTAAGCTGATGTCCTCCAGATTTCTCTTGGTAAAGGAATTTTTTTTTAAAAAATAAATCTTTTGAGAACTCAGGATAAATGAAGAAAAGCAACAGGTGTAACTCAAGCTTGTCAGAAACCTGGCTTTCAGTATAGTCAGTATTTCTTGATTGATTATGAGTTCTCATACTAACTACTAAAGAGCTAACCTTAGAGTGGAAATAAGATAAGGAAACTCATTACAGGAAATCTAATGGTATATGCGCCAAATTGCTTAATTTGGGATTTCTTAAAGAATTTTGGTCCCTGTGTTGTTAAAAGTTATATGTTACAGCTTGTTTAGGTAAAGGACCTTCATATCAGTATAGTGTCTTCTGCTTGTTGCTTAAAAAACAGGTATGACTTTTTCCTGTATAGCCCCCGGTGACAGACACTGTGACTGACTGCTACTCTTAAAGGATGAGCACATATTTCTTTCTTAAGAGTCTCTTTTCAAGGAACTGCCACATAATTTTAATACAATTTAATCAGAAAGGGGCTATCTGGGTTGACTTCATTATACATTCACACATTCAATCACACCAACATCACTTTTCAAATACCATCTCTTACAAATGGATGCTGTTAACTTTCTCAACAGTAAAGGCACGACATGTGATTTCCACCCATCAGTGGAGACTTAATAAATCACCCAACACATTACAGTTTCACGCCAAGTTAGCACCTTCATCAGGGAATGAAATTAGCAGAGCAAATCCTGGCTAATTGTGAAAGATGCTAATTACCCGCTCACCCTGTAAAATAAGGCATGAGTGATGTGTGGCGAGCGCTGCACAAAGTCATGAACACTTGGAAACGCAACACTTAAATAAAGCCTAAAACTGCTTATGCAGAGAGAAATGGAGACCAGACAGAGAGTAAAAATATACAGCCGGTAAAGGAATACAGAATTTGCAGGGATTTTTAAAATCTCATTTTAGAACGCGGACTTGGATGAATCCCGGGATTCATTGTGGAGCCTTCACTCCCAGGTCACCAAGGCGAACCCCCCGTCTGATCACAGCTGGGAATAAGTCCTCCCTGTTTAATAGATGTTCACAGCTGGGACATGGGATGGCTGTGAAAGAAGCCACCTCAGTTCAGCTACTCCTGAGTGTGGGGGGGCCACCTTATAGACTGGCAATAATTAGTCACCCTGCTGGTGGTCTCTGCAGAGGCCAGGAGCTGAACAGGTCACAGGATGCGAATCCTGAGCAGGCATTTCAGAGGCTGCCAGCTTCTTCTGATCTTGGCTGAGATGAGCTGGTAGAGGTGAGATGGGAGGATTTAGTCCAGTCACTGTCAATCTCGTATCCTGTCTCTGGATGGGAGGCTTTTTTCCCCAAAGTTGTCGATTTGTCACCTTTCACCAGCACGAGGCTCACATTAAGAAGGGAAGCATGTTCTTTCCTAATAATGCTGTTTAGATGTGTGATTTTTTTAATAAACTGTACTATGACAATCGACTGCCTTTTTCTACTCTTTCTAGCTCCTCTGAAGATCTGAGCAATCACTTAAGACATCAATACTATCAAACCCAAATAAACAAAACCAATACTCCGATTTTTCAGTTCGTCTCTTAGGTCCCACACATTAAATTTGCTTATGAAAGGCAATTATCACTTTACATTTAATTAAAATGTCCCTGACTAATGACTTGTGCAAGCCCCTAAAGCAATTATACCATTTACAACCGCAAAGGTAACCCAGAGAAAGATTGTGTTGTGATTAATTTGTATAATGACACGAAGGTGATAAATTATTAAATCCCCAAAGAAGCAATATAGAAATCTCCCAAAAGAAGAGCTTTGTGATACAATTTAAAACATCAACATGACAAAGAAAAGATAAAAGAAAAGGGACAAATTAAATATCCAACTTCCAATCATAATAATAGTGTGTTCATACCCTCATTTATAGTAATTCTACGTAGTCTAACCACAGAAAAACCATAAAGTAGAAATGGTCTTCCATTTTCAGATTTTTCTTTTTACTAATCATAAATAACAACAAATTCATGACATGATAAAGGTGACTGCTCCCTTCATTCCGTGACCATTGTTCACAGAATGGTTTACATGTTCTGGGATATTCTATAGTGAGATAATTGCTTCAATGCAAATTTCAAGCCTGAACATCTCTCCAGTAGAGAAAGAACATCACAAAGAAACTTTAGGTAAAATGTATTGTATACAGGAGATAACTTTATCCATTATTTGTATAAAAAAATAACTTGAGCCACTTAAGAATACAGAAATAAAAATTGCAACTTTCTTTCTCATCTGTTTTTCTCTGTCAATACCCTGTTCCCCTAAAAATAAAAAATAAAAACTTTAAATGATAAGTCCTTTCACATAAAGGAAAAGCTTTCTCTACCTACCTCAACATTCAAAACACACCCTGCATAAACTCTACTTTACAGGAAAATTGAACTTTCTCCCTAAAGTGCCCTGTGTGTTACAAACTGTGTTAGGCTATCAATATTTTTCACTGCACTAGAAACATCCTCTCCTCAAACTTTCCACTTGTTGAAATTCTCCTACTCTAAACCTACACCATGAAGCAGATTTGGGGGACTGGAATTGGCCAGCCCAAGATATGTCTCTTTGGCATGAGGATTATTTTGGGCTGGTTACTTTTAAAAAAACTGCAGACAGGAAAGAAACTCTGAAAAGTAGAATTTACTTACCCTTTGTTAAAAGACATTTACATTTGTAAAGGAAATCTCCATCTGTAAAGGTGTGTCCCTCTCTGTACCAGGAAGAAGGAGGGATGACCTTATCTCCAGAAACTCTTAATCAATGTGAAAGGCAAGGACTTAAATCTGCACGATAACTTAACTCTTGTTTACTGTGCTTTTTTGGTAATCTCCCATGATCGACACCCCCATCCCCAACATCCTCCTTTGTCTTTACCTGAAGGTGGTATTTAAGGTGAGAACTTCCGCCATTTCGGCAAGTTTCTCAGTTTGCCTGAGCCTCTCCCATGTATACAGGTTATAAAGCTTTGTTTAATTTTCTCCTGTTATTCTGTCTCATGTGAATTTAATTTGATGTATGGCCAGAAGGACCCAGAGTGGGTAGAGGAAATGTCTCCTCCCCTACACAGATTTTGACTCTCCTCCAGTTCCAACCACCCTTTATTAAGGTAATGTTGATTTGCTCTGAACTTCAAGAGAATGTGGTACTTTCACATTTTAAGTCAGATTTTAACTGTTTTTGTGTGTCTTCACCTCCTTCTAAGAATTCTTAACTTAGAAGCTTAAACTCTGTCCAGACTTACCAAAATTTCTCACAAATAGTGGGTACTCAAACTTGTAGAATAAACATATCCTTATGTTCTGTGAATTAGTTGAGATTAATCTTATCTCAAGGAAGCATTCAGCTGTTCTTACTGATACTATGATATACCTGTTGATTGTAGAAAGAAACCAAGTCACAACAATGGAACTTAGAGAGTAAGGATCTTGGACTCATGGATTTCAGAATGAGAAGGTGGTTTGATCATCTGTTACATTTTGTAAACGGGAAAATAAGGTTCAAAGAAAGATGAAACTCAATCAATATTACACACATGGTAAATGGCAAGCTCAGGGCTTGAACTTGAGTCTTTACATTTAATTCAGAATCCTTTCGACTACTCTCAACCTAAAAATTATATATTCCCTTAAAAAATGAGAGGTCCCAGAGAAGAAAACATGTGATCAAATGTCGATGGTCATGGAATTCTGATTTTCACTGGGAACACTCATGACAAAGTTTTATGCACACGCACACAGACAAATACCCCCTGCACAGAAACTTCAAGACCATCAGAACTCACTGTGATTGATAGGTTTCTATGTTAATGAACTGGGAGGTGTTGCCAGTTTCTGGTTATAGCTTAAACAGGAATTTTCATTTTTAGGGTTTTTTTCATACAAACTCCAAGAAACTTGCTTACCACATTTTCTTCTCAATCTCTATCTGGCAAAGTCAAGGCAAAGTTTGATCTATCATTTTTGATTTATCAATCAAAGTCCTCCTAGAATAATGCTCTTCTCTCCTTAGGGTCTGTTTCATCTAAATAAGATACAGGAATCAGGCTGTCAGTTCCTCAGCCAAGTTTGTCTAAAGGTAAATAAATGTAAATACAAGTTCTCAGACACTTTAATAAGCCATTTCTCCCTCCTTCCTTTCACTCTCTTCTATGCTTTACGAGTTCTTAATCATCTAAGTACTAAGTCCATTGAGAAGCTCTGACAAAACAATGACTTTTAAGGCTTACTCTTACAGTGTGTGATAAAAACTGGGAACATTTGGACTCTCAGTGGATCATACAGCATATCAGTCACCTAAAGCTATAGGAGGAGAAACTAGTACATATGTTTCTTTTATCTCTACATTTCCCCCTCTAATATGCCCTGGGAATACAAGAAACAAAGACTATTTATAAGGCCACTTTTCCCTACTATGAGAAGAAATAGTTATGTAAATCGCCTGAGATTCTGCATCAGGCCATGCTAATGCTGCTGGTCCATAGGCCACCTTTTGAGCAGCAATGTTACAGGATTTGAGACCAGTGTTTACCTATGACAACAATGTATGTGAGGCTTCCTCCAGAATCAGCACACTTTCCTTACACTTCTTCATGTACCTTTTGGCATACTTTCCTGAGAACATGCCAGCACTTTATATGTTTTTATTCCTTCATTTTGAATGTTTCCTCTATTCTTTTATAGGTACTTAGATACTATAGAGAAGTAAAGAATGCAGCTGTGTATAGATGAACATAGTTATTCATCTTGATATTGTCCTTATTCATGTACTCAAACAGGCATCTAAAGCTAAAACCAAATATTTTCAAATTGAAAAAATTCAAATTGTTGAAAATTGGTTTCACTGGGATCTACTCTGCATAGAATCTCTTGACTAGTTGGAAGCCAGCCATTCTCCTTGTTCTAAATTATATACCACTGCGAGTAGTCCAGTTTCTTGAAATCAGAATCCACTATATAGGTCTATATTTTTTTTTTCATTCCTTAACGTATATATATGTTATATATATATATACATATTCGGGTTTGAAATTTAATTGCTGCAATGAAATTTGGCCTTTTGGGTCCTAATGTTGATATTTACACTTCACATCTATTAAAAAAATCAATTTCAATGTCTAGCTACATCTTAACAATTTAATATCTCATAGAAAATAAATATATGAGCCAAAAATGTTCATTTAGTAATAAAGTATATGGTTAAACAAATTAATTTCTATTGGTAACTTCATTTCAGTATCAGAAAATTGTAGTTATATTCTATGAGATATATGAAGTGCAGATACAAATATATACATATATATCTATATGTATATATAGATATATTGCAAATATTCAAGTGTTTACATGTCAGAAACTGTCCTAAGACTTTATAAGCATTTTCTTATCAAGCATCACAGTTATCTATGAATTAGGCAATACTATCCCAATTTACAGATGAGGAAACTGTAGAGAGGCTAAAGATCTTGCCAGTGGCCAACCAGGTAGTACTGTGGGTAGAGCCAGCATTAGAACCCTAACAGCCTGATTGAAAACCCATGTCCTACACGTTATAGTGTATCTCTGATCCTTTGTTGTTACTTGACAAGCTCAGGTGAGCTCCACATATTGTGGATGGGTTATGCCATCAGATACAGATATTAAGGTTTTCAGAATAGGTGCAGACCTGCATTATTGGAAACCAAACACTGACTAAACAAACACAGGGACTTTAAGAGTCAGCGGGGCACAGAGATAAGACAGAAGAATATGTGTATAATACAGGACTGGATAGTCTGTGTGCCAAGTGAGTAAGTATTTAGAAAACGTTAAAAGAGTTCTCTGAAAAAAGCTATCAACAGTTCTATTTAAATTCTTTATGTCAGAGATGAATGGAGTTGAACTTTGGATAGGTAGTAATTGGAGAAAGATACAAGTGGCAGGGGCAGGGTGAGTGTGCTGAAACTCATGAATCCCAAGAGTGAAAAAATAAAACATGAGCACTTATAGTGTGTTTCTATGAAAAATCTGTTGATTAAATTGGATTGTAAAATACTTAGCAATAAACGTATTTGCTTTATGTTCTTCAAAGTACCTTCAAAACACACTAAGTCTTCAGTAAACCATTGTCAATAAGGGATTAAACTCATTAGAATAGCAGAGGACTAAATATTCCATCCAGAAAATTCTTTCATTTTTAATTCAACAGTTTTGATACTCAAAATTTAAAAAAAAACAAGAAAAAAGGGAAACCAACCTCACTGTGGGCAAGCCATATCGCCAGTTATTCCTCTCAGTATGCCAAACGCCCACCTCAGGGACCCAGGGGGCTGGTACATGCAAGAATTCATACCTTCACAGAAGGCGAAGTTGCTATTTTGTAAAGATATATATAGATAGATAGATAGATAGATAGATAGATAGATAGATTTATTCTTCCTAGGAAATATGAGGAGTCCACACAGGTATTGTAATAGCATAGAAATTGCTTTGATGTTAAAAAAATAATTTTTCAGAACCTTATTAGCATCATGATTTGTGTTCCCTATAATAGATTTTATTGTTAACATGCAAGCAAATAAAATTATCTAAGGTACAACCTTAATAAGGAAAACAAATTGCAAAATATATCCTCATAATGCCATGCAAACTATCATATTAAAATTATGAATATCAATTACATCCAGTAATAATTTTTATAATTGATTGATTACTGAATAATTATTTATAATGTTCTTGTTGTTGAATGTCTGCTTTTACAGAATGTTGTCAATTCTAATAAAGCAGATTGGGTCAGATTTGATTGGTGCCTTAATTATTCTTTACTTGGATGTTTGGGGTTTTTTTTTTCTTTCATTGGCTATAAACACTGAATACTTGCATAAATTCCAAAGTTATCTGACCTTATATTTCCTGAGGGTAGCTATGGACATAACTTAGAGGTAGAATTGGAAATATGATTTGGGGAATTAAGTAGAAGGGTGAATCTCTTCTCAAATTCCCGTTAGCCTTATTTGCTACTAGAAAGAAATATAGCTGTAGAAGATAAAGCCTTACATCTACCATTCTTAGCCGTCAGTCCTCACCCTGCCTCTGATCCCCCTCTACTGAGAATGTTTCGTATTTGGTTCCTAGAAGATACTGAAAGGCTGTTTCAAATAGAGCTACTTGTGATTTCTTGTTCTGACAAGGACCGGAACAACAGCAGTGGTGTCCTTCTCATCATCAGTATCACTGTCAGGCAGAGAAGAGTGCCAGCACCGAGCAGTCTGCTCAGGCCTATGTTGGCACCAGCAATCGTGGTGCTGACAGCTTCTTGGCTCACTGAACATTTCCAACATACCACACAATCCAGACCCCGAGGGCCTAAATGGGCTGCACCTACGTTTTTCTTCTTATTTAGCATTAAGTAGAGTCATGTATGCATAAAATGATTTAACAAATGTTCTGTAACCATTTAAACTATTGCAATAAATATATTCTTTAATATAAAAATGGTACTCCAATGGTCATCTGACAGATGACTCTCTTTTTCCTAGAAATATTGTCTTGATGGAGTAGTAATGTCCTAGCTAGCGTGAAGGACCTTGCAGGGAACAGTAGATGGTAGGAGTCAGGGAGAAGGCTAAGATTTATGACTATTTCAAGTAGATGACTGTTGGGGTCTTAGGTATTAGGGAATCTAAGTATATGGCCAGTGTACTTGACTGAAATAAACGTTTGAGATACATGCTGCTCTGCTTTCCTCCTAGCACTTGTCTTCACAAGGCAGCTCATACTGAGGTAGGCTTTTCAAAGCATTAACAGGTTAAGGATTTTTAGTCTGGATTAGGGGGAAGATACTTCATTGACTCAGGAAACCTTGACATCTAATCTTAATGCCTTATTTTTTTCTACCAGGCAGATTCAAGGCTTTATTGAGAGTGATCCAAATCAGGGGATGTTTACTGCATAATAACCCTTGGGAAATGCCATGCTTCTTCATGACAAAATTACCTCCATCCATTCAGTCTTGAAGGAGCCAAATATTCCTTCTCCAAGTGAGGACTAATACATTTGAGTGACTATATTGTCTTATTTCTGAGATTACTAATGTGTTCTTTATCCATATCCAACAGTTCTTGATACATATCCAACTGTTTTTGTTTCATAGCCTTCTGTTTATTTTTAGAATGCTAGTCATATTTTCTTGAGAAGCTTTTATTCAGTTTTACTTTAATTCCTTTTTAGATTATTCTTCTATTTATGTTATCTCAAGAGTGATCTCTTATTGAGAGCCTTCCATCAAATTAATTTTTCTTATGGCTGTCATATTTTGGGAAGGAATTTCTTGGCTGGTTGGTTGTTTTGTCTCCATGCTCACACTTCCATGTCTGTTTGCTCTGCACTTGCTTTTCTAGGACCCCAGGGTTCTCAGATGAGAACCAATCTTATATTTCTGATTCAATATTCTTGTGTTAAGGAAATATAAACAACCCATTTCCAGAGTCAGTGTATCATTTGTCCCAGTTCATGGTTGAAGGATTGTCACTGCCCTTCCTTGACACTCCAGAAATTTTGCTCTTCAGAGGTTACAGATCCTAACCAGAGTCAAAGCTCTTTCCAGACTCCTTTTTGCAAACTCAGTGCGCTGTCCCCTCACAGTGGGTGGACCCCTGTTAGAGCTGCCTCTCGTAGGGGTTGAACACAGAGGAACTACGAATCATTTCCAGTAGTGGAGACTTGTAGGCCTCTTCAAGTTGCTATTTTGTGTGTTTTCATTCCATTTCTGCTCCCCAGATAAAGTTAATCTGCTTTGGAGCACAAATATGCCTTTTTAAATATACTCCAATAATGTTTTATCTGTCATGTTGTGCGCTTTGAGTACGGGGATTGAGTGTGTACTCTCCCTAACACAGGTACCAGAAGACCTCCCAAAAGCATTTTTTAAAGTATATTTTTGTTTAACTTTAGACAATTTCATAATAAGTTATATCTACTACAAAATTCAAAAATCAGAAAGAAAGGTGATTATGTTAGGTCTCAAATAAAAGCAGAATATTTATCTGAGCATAAGGTTTCTAGATACAAGTGTGGAGAGAGGTGGAAGATAATTTTTAAGATTGGTATGCAAATATTCTACAGATTTAGTATATTTAACCCATGGATACAAAATTTCAAATATTGAAACATACCTATTCAGATCTATCCATCAATCGATCAATCAATCAATAATAGATGTAATGAACACAGTTTAAGAGAGCCTAAGACCTGAATATGTGATTCTTGGGTGTACAATTCTTCAATAAAAGACATGCTCAGAATACTATCAATAAAGTACTATTGACACTATCTTGCAAAATGTCTTACTCTACCTTACTCCATAAAATATCTTACTCTATAAAAACATTTTAAAATATCATCAGCTAGTATTTGACACAAAAGGTTGTAGTTTTAAAAATCTAATATCACATTAAATCACCTTATTTTTTAAGTATAAAACTAAGCTTAAGTTGATAATATGAATATTCATAATATGAAATAGCATGAATCAAATTTCTTGGTTTATTCAGTTTAAAATTGCAGAAACCAAATGAGGAAATATACATACTATTCAGAAATATGTGGAATAATTTTTTCCTCCATTGGAAAGAATCCGTTTCTTTCAGGTATCTATATTTTGATCTTATTAATGCTAATAATAAGACAAGTCAAAATTTCATTGTGACGAAATTCTCAAAAATTTCCATGCTAGTTTTCCAATGAGAATCTGGCAATATGCATAAAAATAAATTTGAGCCATTCATTTACTTGGCCAACAAGTATTTGGGGGCATCTCCTCCATATAGAGCATAGCTAAGTTTTAAACAGAACACAAGATAAGTCGCAGTTTTTGCTATAGTAACCATCTGTTATTTTTGTCTACATAGCATTCCTTTCTTTAAATGAGATGACAAATGTAAAGAACAAAAAATTTAAGAACATAAGAAAAAGAATATAACTTGAAGCAAACAAGAAAGCCATGCAAATGATTACATTATATCCAATATTTAAAAAGTAGTTTTCTGTCTTATACAGAACACAAGAAACAGGTTGTTTCTGTGCATACAAACCAGTGGTGAGAATTTTTCCAGCATTCAATAAACACTTGCTGAATTTAAGTTTCTATCATTCTGAGATATTCCATTTTGGGGACACTCAGCATTCTATATTAGTTCTATCAGCCACCAGGTACTCACTTCTCCCCTCTGCTCTCACCATTTAAATTTCTATATTCTACTCTTAATAATGCCTTTGGAACATGTAGATAAAGATATGCACTTTGTTTCCTTGTTTTAATCACATAGCATCCGCCATCACTTCACATGTGTAAGGCAGTGTCCTTCCCAGATTGACTCTGACAGAAAACATCACAGAGATTTTATGTGTCAATACTTCTGGTTGCTCCCAATTTTATCTTTTCCATTGTCTGTTTATTTAAAAATGAAGCACATTTTTATAAAGGGAATTTATGCTGAGATTTCCAGCTGTATCTTTCTTAGAGGTCTGTTCTTTTCCTTAAAAAAGCAAGGGTTACATATTCTCATTCAGTTTAACCTCCTTGCTTTCATTATCTCAAACTTTCACATATCAGTAAGGCTAGTTCCCAACCTAAGTTGAAGAGTAAAATTGGGATGATAAGAAATAAAAGACACCATTTTGTTGGCAATAGCATTTTATTGACTACTGAAGTCTACACTACTTTGAGGAGATGTTTCAAAGAAGAAAGAGAAGGACTTGAAAGTCAGATTGAATTCATTTCCAACGCAATACAAAATTACATCATTTTATAATTACTCATCTTTCTTAAACAGCTCTCATAATAAATACTTTCTATCCCCAAACTCTTACTAATTCATTATCCTGCCATTTCTTTCCCTTTCACTTGCCATGTTGAAGGAAATTACTTAAAACTGCATGCAAATGTGTCACTACAATAACCAAATTTCAAATACTCTGCTGGGAAATAATGTGATTTGATGAATACTAATAGTAAAATCCCAAGTAAAAAAATAAAAAGAGCTTTCTACAAAATTAAATGCACAAGATGATGTGAAAAGTTGGTGCTCACATTGTCAATGAGGGCACTCAATAACCAATGACACTACTTAGAGATTAAAGGTTTAAGTATTATGGTGCTTTATAAACTTGCTTTAGAATAAAAGACGAAATCTCATTAGACGGAAGAAATTCAACATGCTTGCAATGAACAGACTTAACTACGTTATCTCCAATGCTATCAATTTCGGTTTATATATCAATCCCTAACTTATTAATCGAAAGCCCAGCTCTTTGACTTCCATCAAAATATGGATGTCTAGACTGAAAAGTGTAATATTGAGAAAAAACATCCTTAAGATAATAGCAATGTCATGCACTAGAAAAATCATGAGCAGAGAAGTACAAACACTTAGATTAGAATCCTCACTCAAGAATTTCGTAGCTATGTGACCTCGGGTAAGTACAGAACCTCTTTGTCTTCTACAACATGAACTCACTAAGTTAGGTTGTTCTAAAAGTTAGAGATAAAGTGGCTACCTGAGTATCTGACGGTAAAAATACAGAATGATATATGATATCATATTCATTATTATTATCATAAAAATTACTCTAACAGTGTATGCTATTTCTCTATCCCATCAATCAAAGTTCAGGCACTGAAATATCCTGAATATGTACTTTGCTCACAAAACATTTTGCAAAGTTATTACATATTCAAGACTGAAGAGTAAAGTCTTTACATTGTAGGTATACTCAATACTCATAAAGACAGGTACTTAACACTAAATGTAAAATAATGAGTCTCCATTTTACCACCTAAGTTCAGACATGGTAAACATATTTTTGAGTTACCTATAATGAAGAGTAAAAAGCATGTCAGAAACTAGGTAACTAAGAAAATCCCTCTGAACAGACAGAGAAAGGTTGGTTGATTACAATAACAACACAAGTCACGTAAGTTTTTCTTATAGCTTTCTTAAAAATAAATCTGCATTGTCATTTAGGGACTGTCTACTCATTAAATATGAGTAATTAGTTCGAATTCTTTTGCTTTATTGAAAAGCTAATATCTATAAACAGAAAATTAATAGATGCTTTTAAATGGTGAATTAAATTCGTTTTGCAAACATAGAAAAATCACATATTCCAGGGAAGATATTTTAGAATTAGTTCCCCTAAAATAAATGGGTTTCTTATAATCATATCTATAAGTCTATAAGCAGAAAACAAGTAGAAACAAGTTCTACATTAACTGGTCATGATAATAGCACAGATCCTCTAGACGTAAAGGGACTATATAAAATTACAAGTTTAATATCCTTCTGTCTAGAATAAACAACTTCATCAAGTCAAAAGGCTCCTCTTTGTTTATAAATCCTCTGAAGAGGTATTTTATGCATAACACAGGTGTTAAACATAGTCTACTCCTTTGGTTATTTACTTTTAGGATTAGATGTAAGAAGAGAACAGAAGTCTTGATTACTTATGTGTTAGTGAGGAAAAAAAAATTTAGGGGGGTATTCCAGCCTTAGTCAAGGTTAACACGCCTTGGCTTCTATTACTCACAGGACTGCCAAGTCTAGTTGGGAATATGACCTGCCACTGTGTCATCACCTCACATCTGCTAGATGCTGACAATACCCCATTTTGAGGCTAAGATCCTGACAAACAGCACTTTCCTGTGATTTATTTTTGGCATATCTACAAGTATTCATGAACACTGCCAGAAGAATAACTTATTCCTATAGGAATTCTTAGAATTAAAATTAATTATTTCCTTAGTTATGGTTATTATGTACTGATAGAAAGTAATGAAGCAGGAAATTTGGGGGCAAAATAAACTCTTAATCATGTTGATTATACAGTTGTAAAACATGGATCATGATTTCATAATGTGCTCTTGAAATCAAGAGAAAAGAAAAGCTCAGAATTACAACATAAATAAAAGGCAAGGGAAAAAATTCTCATGCATGACTTCATGTTATGTAGAATGTTTATAATTAATATTGTAATAAAAAGTTATTGCTTTGCTATTCTTCATTTAGGCTCTGGATAAAAAAAGGAGATTCTGGTGGCATTTTGCTAATTAGGAGTCATAAAACACCTAAAACCAGAAATTTCCCCCCTCCAACTTGGCCAGTTCAACTGTTCAGATTTTAAAACCAGGAATATAAAATCTCACTATGTTATGTGAAAAAGTAGAGTAATTTACAGTTAACTGTAAAAATAAAGACATATAAATGTCACAATTACTTCTAAAACAAATCTGTGATTTGAGGACCATTTAGAAAGTGAGAATTCTTATAAAAACTAAAGTAGATTGTAAAGGAGTGAATTATATAGCTTAAAACATCTGAAAATTAGTTTCAATTTTCCCCCTCAGTTTAAAAACCCCTATAATTGTACTTACATTTGAGACAAAATTAGGTTTTATATCATGACAATCCTTTCTTGGAATCATAGCATGATTTTGTTGGCTGTATATCATTGAGTGACAATGGTGCTCACCAAATATTCCATCAGCTTCCCCATACTTCTCAGCCCCCCTGAAGTTAGTGGGACCACGTGAACATCTCCAAATTAAATTGTGAGCAAATGGGATATGAATTACTTCTTGGCCTAAGAATGTAAACGAACTAGTAAGCAATACTCCAACTGCTTCTTCCAAAGCCACAGTGTTTCCAGAGTTCACATGTTGCAGATGAGGAACCTAAATCATTGCCTTAGTCACTTTATGTCTGTATGTTTCATTTAATGCTCTATGATGCAGTGTTATATTCATTTAATAAATTAGGAAATTGAGGATAAAGTAGGTCATCACTGGAATGATGGACGTAGTGATTAAGCATACAGCCATGCATCATTTGACAATGAGAAATGCACTGTTAGATGATTTCGTCGTTGTGCAAACATCATAGAATGTATCGACACAAACCTAGATGGTATAGCCTACTATACACCTAGGCTGTATGGTACTAATCTTATGGGACCACTGTCGTATATGCAATCCATTGTTAACCAAAACGTCTTTATGTGGCCCATGACTGTATATGTCTTGAGATCAGACCGAAAAGCATTCAAGTTTTATCTTTGCCACTTACTTCTTACTATCTTGGCCAGGTTATTTAATATCTTAAAGTCTCAGATCCCTCATCTGAAAAATAGGTATTATTACAGCACCTCCTTGTAGGATGGTACTGAGAATTAAGTGTCAGATTATATGTTAAACTCTTAACATGTTGTAAACACTCAGTGGGGAGCTATTTCTCTTATATTGTCAAAAAACCCACAGGCTGTTTGACATCTTTTAATCTTTAACGCTATTTTCTAATGGTTAGATCAGGACATAGGAAAAACCAGTTTTAAGATGCGACATTTTCATATTACAGAGATTCAGGTGCAATCAAGTTTGCCACCATGGCAAAAAGATATAAATTCCTTACATGAATAGCATTCTTTCTTTCTTTGGTTCTTTTTTTTTAGCGTGGACAGTATACATTACTACTCTTGACCTGAAAATACAACATTGCAGAATTATAAATTCTGGGTCCCAGGGTAAATTCTTTAAAAAATACTTGTTTTTTAACCCTTTGTCTATTTCAAAAGAAATAGATTTTAAGATAAGAAAATGGAGATGTGAGAGGAGTTCCATTGTTAAGATCCCTTTGGTAAGATTTCAGGGAGTCTTTGAACAATGTTTGTACCTAAGAATATGAGGGATGATAAGGGTGATCTTTTTAAAATGATTATCTAAAGCTGCCAATTACCTAAGCAAATCTTTCAATGTTTATTTTATTATTTCCTCAAGAATAAGGTTTAAGTTTTTTAGCATATGAGTATTTTGATCTGCTCTCTATTGAGTTTTTCAGGCTCACTCCTAACATGTTCTAGTTAGAGTTAAATCAAGCTATGTTCAATTTCTCAAATGACCCATATCCACTAACCTTCCAGTCATTACCCTTGCCAGCCTATGATAAAATTCCCATTGCAGGCCTGTGGATTATTGTTTTCCAGGATGGGAATATAACTCAATTAAGAACAGAGTCATTTTCAGGGATGAGTGGAGAAATTGTGGTAAACTTTCCTACTCTCTAGAGAGAGGCCCAGCAGAGACAAGCAGACCTGAGAAATGGATAAAGAGCATTTCAGCAGCTGGGTCTAGCCCATATACAAAGTCAAACCCATCCCATCCAACTTCCCATATACAGATGAAAAATACGTAATTTCTTTCATTTGCAACTATACTTATTCACAGAGATTTTCATTTTTCCCCCAAATATTCTTAAGGTGGGCACTCTAAATTTAATGTGCATAAGAAACTCTGGAGAAGTTTGTTATGACAGATTTATGGCTTCACTCCTAGAATTTCTGATTTCACAGTTTGGGGAAAGAACCCAGGGATTTGTATTTTTTAGCCAATACCCCACGTATTTCTTATACGTCTGAAAGTTTCATATCCTAAGGAAAATTAACTTTAAGGAGTAAGAAATTATATTGTGGTAATACTTGAAAAACATCACTGATAATGCCTGGTGCAAATCTTAGATCTCCTTCCTTCCCTGCAAGTACACGTGCAGTGAATAAGATTTGCCCTAATCAACTGACTTAATCAAATACAAAATCAATGACTGTATTCTCATAAACGCATCCTTCTGATCAATAACCACTGGTTGTCTTTACCGAACACTCAACACCAGTGCACACTAACAAATGATCATTGAAATTAATGACTTCATATTGTGCTAGGTTCAGGACAGCTGTTCCAGAATCTTCTACCGTGAACTTCTATTTCTCACCGCTGATGGCTGTCGTGGCCTATGCCATTGCACCATCTGCTCAGCTCTCACTCATCAGCAGCTGCTGTTCCTGCTTTGGCACCATCTGCCTGCCTATCTCCGCATCCCATCTGCACCACTCCTTGGCATCACTAAAATTACAGCACATTTCACCCTCTACGCCTAAACAGAGGAATTCCTGAGTCATTTCTCCTTTTAGATTTAGGGAAGCCCTTTGTGGAAAATCTATAGGGCTCACTTTAAAAATCCCTTTCTTCTTACCCTGAAAAATGTCATGCTATTAATGATTTTTTTTAATTTGGGGGAAACTTATTCTTATTTGCCAAAGTAGAAATACAGATCTTCACAAACGCAATTACAAGGATACTTGGTATTCAGATGATGCCTCTCCTTAAAAAAAAAAGAAAGAAAAAGAAAATAACTTTAAAAACAGAAATATTTTACTATATATAAAAGAAGAGAACAAACTCTTAGGGATTTTTGCAATTTATGTGTATGAACAAATATGGTGACTATAAGCTTATCATGCATTTGATCAACAAACAAATATGAGGAAAGTATTATGCTACTGTGAGTGGGAAATATAAAATTTAAAAAACATACATTTATCACCCAACTTGGGAAATATAAATGTAATAAATGATGGAGATATAAGAAATAGAATGATTGATTAAAAGTCTCTATTTAAGACTTAAACCTCCCAACTCTTCTTCAGTGTCTTCCTTTATCTCAATCGTCAGATGACTCCTTCCAGAAAATGGGCGGTTTATACTTTGGAGAAATCAAACAAGAAGAACTTTGGATTCAGGGATGCAAAATGAAGCACCAGACAGGGATAAATTACATAAAAGAATAAAACAAGTGATAATCTCTATCTGCGGAATTAGAATTTTAAATTCTAATTTTCCTCCCTGTGCCCAGCATACCAGCAGGCACAATTCTGTAGCCATCTCTTACTTTTTAAATTAAAGAACTACTTTTTCCTTAGGGGAGAAAAAATCCTCCACATTTTGACATTTGAGGTGTTTTTCAAAAAATCTTTCAAAAAAGAGAAAATCATGATTCTTGTACAAATATAACATTATGTCAAATAAAAAATAAATCTGGATTTAGTAAGGACAGACTTTTATTCAAAAGGATTATTGCAAGGGAGGGAAAGAGACAACTGCAAAAGGGGAGAGAGACCAGATCTAAGTCTGAACTCCGTGACGCTGAAGCAGAGGCTATAGGATTTTAAGGGCTGGGGTGAGCTGGAAGAAAAGTACTAGAGAAGATTGCCAGGAGGTCATAGGCCATCTGTATTTGCTAATTGGTTTCATCTAAAGGAAAAACAAACTTCTCCTGTCTTTGTGACAGGCGGTAGTTTTATAACGTGGAGCAAGGCTCCCCACCACAATTAGCATCCCACCTCCACAGAAACAGGGAGACAGGGGTGCTATCTCCTCTGAAATAAGTAAAGATAATTCTGGTAAGACAAGGAATCTTTGCTAGGTAGGCACATTACGTGAAAGGTAAAGAATAATCTTTCCTATGTAGAGGAAGGCATTAATCAATACAAGAAAGGAGCAAGCCCATCGGAATGGAGCAAACTTAGCAAAAATGTTAATATATGTCATGACTTCTTTTCAGACTCAGCTATGGAAGAACAGTTTTGCCTCTCACTGTACATTAATTGCTATATATGTTTTCATATTCTAGGACTAACTGGTACTTTAAGATAAAATTGTTGTATTTCTCCTTGAAAAAGAGAACATACACACATGTATTTATCTGTCATTGTTGCTGCTTGTATAGGCTTCACTAGCAACAGTAATTATAACTCAATCAAAATAACAGCCTAACATATTGTACAGAGAAAAACATGAAAGGTAGGTAAATAAGAATGAGCATCATACACAAACATTTTAAGAGATTAACTGAAAACATGGAACTGGCAATGTTGAATTTTATCTGAGAGCTACATTCCTGGAAAGCAGCAACAGTAGAGAAATCCCTGGGCTGGCCCCATGGCCAAGTGGTTAAGTTCATGTGCTCCACTTTGGTGGCTCAGGGTTTTGCTGGTTTGGATCCTTGGTGTGAACCTGGCACAGCTCATGAAGCCATGCGGAGGAAGCATCTCACATAGCAGAACCAGAAGGACATACAACTAGAATATACAACTATGTACTTGAGGATTTGGGGGAGAAGAAAAAAAAAAGGAAAAAAAATCCCCACTCTTGTATATTCCGAGAAAGGGCTAACTAAAAAGGCCCATCCTGCTCTCCCACATTTGAAGATAATACACTTCTCCCTCCTTCCTCATGACTTTCATATACTAGTGTATGACTCCTGTCTTTACCTGCCTTTAGAAAACCCCAGACTCCTCCTTTTTTAAAATGTTCCTCATCTCTCTCTCTCTCTCTATTACAATAGACTGAATAAAATTATCTCCTTAACTGTCCAGTGCATTTGTCTTTCACATAGCACAACTTTCTAAAGTCAGGCACATTCCTTTTATAATAATTGACTAATAATAACTGGAGGAGGGACAACATTTCAGACTCACACAACGAAGGTCAAGGCTTTTCTCTAATTACAAATACAGACTGATAGACATACTAACACGTAGAGAGCTTATAGCTTCAGTTCTACAACTTCAGCCACAGGCCACAAAGTAAACAAATACAATATTCACTCACACATTCCTTCCCAGCAGACATAAATTATTCATTTATTTGAGCTCACAAATAGACAAATAAATGAAAATGACTAACAAACCAGATTCTCCATCATCTCTCATCTAATGGAGAACAGATTCCTTTCATCCAGCAACCAAAATCAGCAAATGGTCAGACAATAAAACCAAATTCTCAATTACTGCTGCCACTCACCACCGGGGAATAAGTTAGTGGTCGTGTGTGAACAAGAAACAAAAACAAAAACACAAAATCAGAAGAGAGGAGGAAAAAAAAGCAAGAGTAAAAGAGAGTCATAAGTTAAAATTTCATTGTCCTTTGGAATTCACTTTGGGAGCCAAGAAAAGCCATGCCTGGGCTTAAGCATCCCATTAAAGGCCCTTCTCCATCAGTGCAATGACCTAACTCTGATAGGTAAGTCCATGAGCATCTTGGGGTGGTCTCTAAAATAAAAGCCTTGTTGATGTCTGATTACCCTATGGTCAAGTTTATCGGTTGCTAAATCCTGCCTTCACATACTGAGCTTCCAGTCGGCGTATGTAGTGCTTCACTCTCAAATATGAGCTGACAGCTATAAGTCAGCAAATATTTTGAGCATAAAAATAAAAGGCACCAAAGCCAACAAACAAGGAAAGCAATTATAAAGGAAAAAGAGCCAATTCAATTTACAGATTTTTTTAAAAGGGGAGAAAAAGACTACATGTTATGCAAACATGCTCATTGTGTTATCTCATCCATCCCCACCAGAAGCAGCTATTAAATGATTTACTCAACAAACACAAAGGCAGAGATTTCCAAATGAGGGTTAAGAGGTTAAGAAGGCAAATGAGAGCAAGAGGTAGGTAAGACCATATCCTGAGAGAAGTGATTTGTTAACCAATAATATAAAACATGTCATAAAAGCTAGGAAGAACCACTGGGAAATTCTGTGCAGGATATGATAGTGTATAAAGTGCTTTCAAAAATATTGACATTATTGCAACATAACATATATGATTTACTTCAAGATTTTCTAATGGTCATCCTAACTGAGAGAAGCCAAATGCTTAAAATAAATCACAAACAATTTGCTTCTAGGTCATGCTTTCCTAGAAATTAAAGCCCATATTTTCATCTAGAGTCTAGATTTTAAGATCTAGAAGTACTGAGACGAGTGCTATATAATCCACATAAGACAGTCTCTCCATTTGCCAGGGTTGATGGAGGCTGAAGGGAGAGACGGAACTGAGGAAGCACAAGGAGTCTGCCTTAAGATATCTCCAGTTTGGAGAGTTATCCTCTCTGACTATGCACATCCAGAAGGAAAGATTCATTTTCCCACTGACTAGTCAGAAGCTGAGGAGGCCACTTCTTCATCCAAAGGTGTCATACATCAATAATGAACAAAGCTCATAGGTTACTTAGTGGAGGCTTAAGGAATTGTTTCTTTCTTTTTGCCTTTTTTAAATTGTTTAGCATTTCCTAATTTCTCTTTTTTTTCCTGATTCTCTTATTGACCTGTGTCTTTCTCTTGTTGTCTTCTTTTTAAGTATTTCCTCCATTTGCTATCCATTACCCCTTGAAAAGAGAAAAAGAGAGGACCCCTTTGTCCTCCTTGTTTCTTTTTTACTCCGCCAATTCAAGCCTCCTCTGAAAGTTGAATGTAATGGATTTCTTCCTCTACCCAGACTGCTGCGGCGTCTGCAGTTAGGAAGGATGAACTCCGCTTCCATAGGAAGACGGTGATACTTTCAATTTTAATCTAGCCCAGTGCTGAATGTAGAGAGCTGCATTCTTGAGTTCACCTTAATCCATTACTCTGCTGTCTCCTCAAAATGGATGTGTCACAACATCTGACCTGGAGTATAAAAGATGAAGAGGAACCAACGAGGTAAAGGAACAGAATTGGAGCTGGTGTAAAAGGAAAATTGCACCTAACACTTGCTAAAAAAGCAAGAAAACTTTATTCAAGACTATTGCAATAAGGGTCAAGATTATAATGCAAGGGAGAAGAGAGACTGAACTCAACTGTTGAAACAAAAGGAAGAAGGATTTTTAAATGCTGGAGTGAGACAATGGAAAAGTACTGGATGATATGAGGAGGTAGGATGGTCAATGCGATTAGGCCATCTGTGTTCACTAATTGTGCTCATTGAAATTAAGCTCCTACCCTCCCTCGCACTGAGTCTGGGAGACAGGTTATCTGCTTGTCATGATGGTCACATTTCGAAGGATGGTTCCAAGGTCCTTGAGAAAGACATTTCTGGGTTGTTGAAGGTCACATTTCAAAGAGTCAGAGAGAGAATTTACAACTTCAAGTTTTCTAAAGTAAATGCTCTAATAAAAGGCAGGTCAGGGGCCTATAGTCAAGAAGAAGCCTGCTTAAAGTTTTGCCAAGTTGTTAAGCCCATCTTGGTCAGCAGCATAGAGAGTATTCTAGGAAACACATGTATTTAAATTTAATTTATCAAAAATCTAGAATATGTATGTATAACATAATTAAACTATGTTAAAATCCTGTGCCCAATTGTGTTATAATAATAAAAGTAGTATGCATTTCTTTTCACTCTCGTTTTTCACTTTCTTGTTCCTTTCTTTAACAAACGTTTACTGTACAATTCATGTTTGTTAAGTGCCTTGAGAAGCACAAAGCACACACACATAAAATGTATGCAAATTTCAACAGCAGTGGGGATTAAGCACTTGAAATTAAGACTTTTGCTCAGACCTATCAAATGCTAGGAGAAATTTTTACTAAACAAAATCCAGTTGAAAAATGGGGCCAGAATGGTAGGTCCATGGGCAGGAATTGGGGTAGTGGAGAAACTAGGAATAATTTCTCCCAGAGCATTGTATTCCCTTCACCAGAATGTCACAGAGAAATCAAAGAAGAGCTATGGTAGGGGGCTAATTCTTATACACAAGAGCTTCTCTCTAGGATGACTAGAGTCATCACCCGACATTGATACCTCATTTCTTACACTGATTCTAGCAGCTCCACTGTTTCATTTTAGCTGGGAGTCCTTACATTGCAGGTTTATCACTAGAACAACAACAACAACAAAGAAATATCAGTCTCCAGCAGCTATTAGTTCTGTCTTGTTTTTTTAATTTACTGTTATTGACAATTAGCTAATCAGACTATTCAATATTCTTATATATTTGATCAGTCAGGAATAGTAGAGTCCTCAAATGATCAAGATTTCATTTAATAAAGGAATATCAAACATGCAATAATTAGACATTATTCATATTAATCAAACCTTTAGATTTTTTAAAAGAATAACAATTTTTAACTGCAACCTGATGGAGTCCATACTGAGGGAAAGTTTTACCAAACAGTAAAACAAAACAAAACAAAACAGAACAAAACTACTAAAATAAAGTTTGGACTAGGTGGAAGGAGGTCATGAAAGATCTCTGCTTACGCCTCCAAGTCTAGATCTTAGGGGGTAGGAGCTGAAAGTGAACATGAGGCCACTGTGGACAATGACAATTGGATCCTACTGAAAACCTCTGAAAATGGCCTCTGGATAGGTTAGGCAGCAGATAGTACAAACATTTATTTCTCAATAGTGTAACATGGGCAGTCACAAAAAATAGATATATCCTCTTTAGAACAAAGGAGAAACTCCTTATTGTAACAGTCTAGGCTGAAGCTTCTTCACTTTTGGCCAGGTAGGTCGTCTGACGGTGGCTTGTGGTCAGGAACTTAGCATGTATAGGATAGCAGGCATTAGAGAATAATTCTGGAAGCTGGAATTAAACTAAAGTTGAATGTGACCCAGCAATATAATTTCTATACCCAACAGGAAAATACGTACATGTATCCTAAAGAGGCATCCAAGAGTTCATAATGCTATTATCAAAAATTATAGCATTATTCACAATTGCAAAAAATTAATAGAAATGTTCATCAACAGTTCAATAGATAAATAGATATATTTACAAAATGGGTTACTATTCAAAAATGAAAATATATGGCATATCATTATACAGAGCAACATAAACAAATGTCATAAAAATAATATTGAGCAAACGAAACTAGGCATAAAAATAAATATTGAATGACTTCATTCATATAGAATTCAAAAGCATCCACAAAAACTCTATGCTTTCAGGGAAACAGTTTCCTTCAAGGAGCAGAGTGTGCTTTAGGAAGCGCAAGAGGGGCTTCTTAAGCACTGCTAATATTCTACTTCTTGACCTGGGTGGTGATGCGGCATACCCGTTTCCTAGGGCTGCCATAACAAATTACTGTAAACTGGGTGGCTTACAACAACAAAATTTTTTTTCCTCACAGTTCTAGTGGCCAGAGTCTGAAATCATGGTGTCAGCGGGGCCACCCTCCCTCTGAAGCCTCTAGAGGAGAATCCTTCCTTCCCTGTTCTACCAGGCTCTGGTCCTTCCTAAATTGTGGCTACCGAGCTCCCATCTCCATGTCTGACTTTACATGGCTTTCTTCTCTGTGTCTGTGTCTTCTCCTCTTCTGTCTCTTGTAAGGACCTGTCATTGGATATAGGCCCACCTGGATAATTCAGGATGATAACATCTTAAATCCTTAACTTATTACATTTGCAAAGACCCTTTTTCCAAGGATTAGGGTGTAGACATATCTTTTTTAGGCCACCATTCAACCCACTATATGTGTGTGTTCATTTTATAAACATCCAAAGAACTGTATATTTATGATTTGTGTTCTTTTTTATGCATTCTACTCCATTAAAAATTTTTAAAATATGGATTAATATCTCTGCTTTTTATAAGCTGTCCAATCATGCAAATCTTGTTTTGGGAGAGAGAATATTGGTCTCCCTAAGATTCCCAATTTTTCAGCCACAGATTGCACTGGAAGATCACAGGAAGATTTATAACATACAATATATACGTACATTGTGTTTAAAAGAGACATTTTAGATAAAACAGGCTCACAAAAATTCACACTACAAAAGTCAACAACAAAGGTAAGTAGTTCCATACCAATCATAGTAAGAATTAGGGACAGAATAATGATAATATTAGATGGCACTTTTCAAAACATTTTTTTTGCATTTTGACAAGGTTATTTGAATGTACTTAGCTCAAAATAGATGCATCAAGCCCTCCCCAAACACACACCATTGAAAACACCTGCGCTGAAAAAGCTACTTTCCATGACTACTTCTCATGCTTGCTTTGTGTGAGAGCAGATACAAGCACAATTCTGAGAACATAGAGGGGGTATCCAACCGAGAACTGGGACAGAAGGGGAGGCTTTCAAAAGCAGAGGACCTTCTGGGGCTACCCTGTGGTGTAGAGGTTAAGTGTGCATTCCACTTTGGCTGCCCTGGGTTCTCCGGTTCGGATCCTGGGTGTGGACTTACACACAGCTTATCAAGCCATGCTATGGCAGTTGTCCCATATATAAAGTAGAAGAAGATGGGCATGGATGTGAGCTCAGGGCTAATCTTCCTCAAGAAAATAAATAAATAAAAATAAAGCAGAGGACCTTACCCATTAACCTAACCCGAGTATGAGGCACCAAGTCTAAGTTGCTTATTATGTTTTTCTGACCATAAAATATACCAAGCACTTTTGTGGCTTGTTTCACTGCTTATTTCATAAATGTAGGTACTTCTAAGTCATTGAGTTACCTGTACCCCTGATCATTTCATCTGGTGTTTCACCACAGATTCATTCCTCTGGGCAAAAGGCCTTCCCAGTCTGCTGGAGTTCTTACTGAGTCCGTTGTATGTCTTGGTGGCCAATTTATGAATTAGCTAGAAAGATCATCTTCACTAAAAATATGTGAGGGAGGGAGACACAGCATTTTTGTTTCATTTTGTTTATCTGTTTTAAATCACGTGAAGTGGTAGAGGGTAGTGTTTAAAAATCTAGACTCAGGCTACAGGGCCTGAATTCCAGTTCTGCCACTTACTAACTCTGAGATTTTGTTTAAATTATTTCTCAGAACCAGTCTTTTTCATTTGTAAAAGAGAAATAATAATAGCCCCTACTATGCAGAAATGCTGTCATTTTCCTAACTGAATTAAGGAAGGATTATAAATAGATTAAAGAGGTTCTTCTCCCTCTGATATTAGCAGAGAAAAATTTCCCTTAGCAGACAAGAAAATGGGCAAACAGCATAACCTGGAGTAGGTAAAATTAATCATATCACTTTGTGAGAGCTTGAGGCAGTATCCCTGATTTTCTCCTTAAATATGTTTGCTTTTAAAAATATTGGGGTAATATGTACTACACCCCGGCAGATGCAGGCATCACTCTAATTATTTGTATTATTAGTATTAGTATTTGTATTATTAGTAGCCATATTACTAGGCATCAGTGATTTTTTTACTATTGATTTTGTTTATTGAAGTTTTTGTCCAAGCCATGATGATGGAAATGATTTCAGAGTGCTTCATGCACAACAGTGTCTTTCTGCTTGTGGCTGGATTTAAAAATGGCTCCCAAACTTATCCAAGGCTGTGACTCTTCGTCTATGTTGTCAATAAGCATCCAACTCTGCAGAGTGTAATTTGTGAGACTACTATGAATCCAGTATCATATGGTTCACTCTCGCCCATTGCCATTCTGCTTCTGATCTGCTTGGAATTTCCAGATAAAGAAAAATCACTGGACATAGTTCCTGTTACAGGGTCCGCAGCATGAGAGTAGGTGTATACTGATTTTGTCTTAAGTTATTTTGTAAAGACCAGAAGGCAAGAGATGAGTTAAGAAAGGGCTCAGATTTATTTAATTTAAAGTGCAAGAAAAATGAAAGTTTTTTTCTAAAATTTATATTCAAAATCAAATGCCATTACTCTTTGCAGATTATCTTTTATGGCTTGAAATTTTCTGGCAGAACACAAAGAAAAATCACAGTTCTTCCGAGTGTTCCCAGTCATCTGAAATCAATTGGGTCCATTTAAAAAAAAATGATTTATAGCACTGGGCGTCCGTACTTGCCTTAAGAAACTATATAATGTTTTTTGGCTCTAACACTATTCGGAATTGCCACGTTTATTTTTCAACAAGTCCTGACAGATGATCTGTCATTGGTAGCAAAATACCTACATTAGTTTCTGGCTTGCTAAAGCTCTATGCTATAATTCACTAAAAGAGCATCCCCCTCATTCACTTATTTTTTCCTAACAAGATATAACTTCGGGACTGCAGGAAAATACTAAAAATTCAACATGGCATGTTAATTCAAGAAGAAAACTTGGACAGTGTGTATCCTAACTCCTTCATTTTAAAAATAAGGAAAGAGAAATCTCTGAGAGTTAAACGATGTATTTAGGCCAAACAGCTAATTAGGAGACAAGTCATAAATAGGTATCTTCTTGTGGCTATCAGTCTGATACACTTTAAAATATGTTAGTAGTTGGTATTAGTTGTTCAGATTCACTGCAATGAAACTACTTAGAGAAATAAAAGCTGGAGATCAATTGGACTGCCAAATTTATATTTTGTCAAGGATGTGTACTAAGCTTTAAAAACAACTTTAAATCTTTCATCTACTGTTAAGATAATTTCATTACAGATGGAAATTTTAACACCAACAACCTAAGCCAGACATAATATCAGATAACAAGAACATTAATATCACTAATTCTATGAAGTCAGTACATTGTCCTTATTTTTTCTTCATTTTCCTGATGCCTAGTGTAAATTTCATCCTGAAATATCAAAGGTCTGAGCGCACACATTGAGGATCCATTTTAAGTAGTGTATCCCCTACGTAGACAAAAGAGCTTCAAATGAGGACAGAGAAGCAACTGTCAAGCTGGCTACTTTAGGTTAGAGTCCAGAGGCCAAAATGTAACCTGAAAATTGATGAAAACTAAGCCAAATATTGATTCACCGTATTTGACCATCAATCAAATTAATGGTATCTATTTAAAAAATTAAGAAGAATCTTCTGAGATCTCTCTGCCATCTTACTTTACCATTGCTTCTTTCTTTGCCTAACTCCTTCCAGACATATGTTTTGAGAAAGTCCCCCAAATAGGATTAAGGAAAGTTTTGCTATGTTCTTGAACAAATACTCAGGTTTTCTGGCTTAACTCTTTTTTCAATGTGTCGCTGTGTACAGATTTCCCATCTATTTCCATATATTCTTCAACTGCATAGTGGGAAGGGCTTAGAAGAATTTGGCATTGACTTTGAATGAGTTTCTGTTCAGCATATGTTCCATGTGAAACTCTCCATTACCCCCAGACCTGCACGCTGCCTCCCATTAATACTTACACCATTTCCTGGTAATCTAATTCCAGTTCATTTCCTTCAACATGGACTACCACCCTGTTTTATGGACTTCTTTTGCAGTATCTATCTCTTTGTCCTCATCACTATAGCTACTTCCTTAAGCCATGCAGTCATTATAGTGTAGGCTCCATGCCAGCAGGGCAATTGCTCTATTCAATACCAGGTCTTCATCGTCTTGTACACCACAGAGTTGGCTCTCAATCAACGTTTGTTAAATAAATGGTGCATCAGGTTGGAAGGAAGGCACCAAATACTTTTTTTATGTAATGAATACACACATATAATGTTTACTGATTCATGGGATTTGATCATTATTTCAAACTAACCTTTTCTGTATTCTTCTTGATGTCGTTCTTTCAGGTTGCAGGACCCTCTAACAGATATTAGATTTGTAATAATGATGACAATGAAAAAAACTAACACTTAGTGCTTGGAACTCAGGTAGATGCTTCAGATACATTAAAATCATTTAATCACTAGAGAGATCCTGAGTGGTGGGCATTATGATTACTTATATATGGAAATGAGGAAATTGGAGCACAGAGATGTTGAGTGACAACTATCCTGGTGAGCAGCCACAGGATTTGGACCTGTGCATTCTGACTCCATAGTTGACTTTCTTAGCCACTTTATAGGCTTTCAGCACCCATATCCACTTCAGACACCTCTTTAATTTAAGGTTGAGCTATTACACTTAACTCTGCCTCTCCCCAGACTTTTGTTCTTTGACAGAACTATGTTCTTTTCTACATGAAACTTCCTACAACCTTATTGACTTCTGTCACACTCCTGGTAAGCTTTGCAACTTCCCTCACCAACTCAACTGATAATCTTATGGTTTATGTCGCATTTCAGTCCTTGTTCTATGTTAGCAAAAGATAAATCTGTATACAGTTTGAGATCGTAGTGAAAGAAGGGACGTTGGCATATGTTTTATTCAGAGATGATTTTGTTGTTGGAAACTCAAACTAAAGTTTATACGAACTACTTCAAGCAAAATTTGGGAATCGATTCAAAGCAGAAAATAATTTCCCTGATAATGTTACCAGGTAAGACCTCACTGCCTGATGCACATAGAAGCCAATACTATGGCACAAGCTTTTGAGAAAAGAAGACTTTATTGTGAGGTTCCTCAGCAAGACAGGAGGCAAGGCTCTCAAAACTGTCTCCTGAATCCGGGTCTGGGGTAAAAAATTGAAGGGATTACAGAGGGCAGGTTGGTATGCAGAATGCCCAGCAGGACAAGTTTCGATTGGAAAGACTTCAAACAAGACCATTTATGATAAGGTATGGAAAGGGGCTTCAACTGGATCTTCCTGAACAACAGATCCCTCACTTCTGAAGAGTGTCTGTCTTTTATGTGCTGGTCGTGTCTTGGTCCTTTTGGCCCCAGGAAGGGGTGAATCTTTGCTTCCATTGTTATTTCAAGTCAAAATTTTCTCCTCTGCGCATGCTCCAGCTATATGAATTACAATTTTAGCTCAGTGCCCCAGCAAGACAGTATTAGCATTCTGTTATCGCTAAGACAGGGGTCAGTTTAAACTGGTCCTATGGTTACAATAACCCAAGGACCGGAAATATAGTGGGTCTCACAAGGAACTGAAGTTGAGAAATTAAACACATGTATTTGCATAACTGTCTGTATCCAACAGGATCTCTTGAGTTTGGCTTCAGGCTAAGTTTGACCAAAGTCAGGTATATTTATTCCCTCAACTCCCTCATGGAAGGATTTTCATGGGCTGGCTGTGTTTCTATACCCAAAGCTGGCTCCCTCTAAGGCGGCCCTTTCCACACAGCTCTCTCTCACTTTCCAGTTTCCAGTAACTCCTCCTTCCCCTCAGGCTAGGAGGTGATAAATGAACTTACTAGTACTGGTTACTGCATTGCCCACAGTGATTTCCTTACATCCTACCTTACGTCCTACATCCTTTGGAAATTCTCTTATTAAACTCTCTTCAAATTACCCATCTGTTTCCTGTTGGCCTCCTGACTAACACAAACTCCAAATTAACTATATCTAAATCTCTATAGTAATAACTTTAAAATATCCATATGATTGTGGCATTTGGAATTTTTTTTTTCAGTATGGGTGCATTATATTTTCCTGTCTTTCCTTTTTCATTTAAGTTTTAGGCATGATGCTTAAGTACTTTTACTTCTGAGAAAGAAGGGAAACTACTTTTATACTTCTAGCTTCCTAATGAGGTCTTCCTGAAAACTGGAGAGCAATTACAAGGCTTTTCTTAAGGTGGAGATAGGAAAAACTAGATTTGGGTTAAAAAGGGTTGGGGTTAGGGGTTTATGATAGCAACCTCCAAGATGACTCAAATAATACTTGCCTCTTATTATTTATGCCCTTGCGTGATCCCCTTAATTGAATCAGAGCTAATCTCTATGACCAATAGAATACAATAGTGTGTGACTTCCCAATCTATGTTATAAAAGGTATTGAAGGGGCTGGCCCCGTGGCCGAGTGGTTAAGTTCGCGCGCTCCGCTGCAGGCGGCCCAGTGTTTCGTTGGTTCGAATCCTGGGCACGGACATGGCACTGCTCATCAAACCACGCTGAGGCAGCGTCCCACATACCACAACTAGAAGAGCCCACAACGAAGAATATACAACTATGTACCGGGGGCTCTGGGGAGAAAAAGGAAAAAATAAAATCTTTAAAAAAAAAAAAGGTATTGAAGCTTTTCCTTGTGCTCTTAGATCATTTGTTGGGGGTAAATAGCTACCCCGTTGCAAGAACATTCAAGCACCCCTGTGGAGAGGCCAATCAGGAGAGCAACTAAAGGTTCCCACCTATGGTGGGAGTGCAAACTGGTACAGCCACTATGGAAATTCCTCAAAAGATTAAGAATAGAATTACCATATGATCCAGGTAGTCCACTGCTGGATATTTATCCAAAGAACATGAAAACACTAATGCATAAAGATATATGCACTCCTATGTTCAATTGCAGCATTATTCACAATAGCCAAGACTTGGAAGCAACCTAGGTGCCCATCAAGAGATGAATGGATAAAGAAGATGTACATATATATATATATATATATATATACACACACAGAGGAATCCTACTCAGCCATAAGAAACGATGAGATCCAGCCATTCATGACAACACGGATGGACCTTGAGGGTATTATGCTAAGTGAAATACATCAGAGGGAGGAAGTCAAATACCGTATGATCTCACTCATAAGTAGAAGATAAAAAAAGTGACAAACAAACACATGGTAACAGAGATTGGATTAGCGTTTGCTAGAGGGAAAGCCTGGGAGGGAGGAGGGCAAAAGGGGTAATTAGGCATATGTATGTGGTAATAGATTATAATTAGTCTTTGGGTGATGAACATGATGTAATCTACACAGAAATTAAAATATAATGATGTACACCTGAAATTTATATAACATTATAAACCAATGTTACCTCAATAAAACAAATAAAATAACAAACGTTTCCATTGAGAAAAAAAAAGGTTCACACCAACAAACAGAACCAATTTGCAAGTCATATGAATGAGTCAACTTGGAAGCAGTTAGGCAGCCTGCAGATGTTTGCATCGGATTGCAATCAATGAGACACTCTAAGCCAATGAGACTCTAAGCCAGAACTGCTCAGTCAAACCAGTCCCAAATTCCTGATCCCCAGAAACTGTGAGAGGTCATATTTATTGTTATAAGCCACTAAGAGGTGGGATAATTTATTACAAGAATTAAAGAACTAAAACAAAGTTGAACAGAAGAATGCGTTCTGACTCTCACTCCAGATTATGGATTTGAGGGGGAGCAGAATACACCACCCCAAAATGTGCCACTTTGGCATGTGGATTGTTTTGAGCTGAAGGCAATTAAGACTCAGCAGACACAGGAAACCTTTTTGTCTCTTCCTTAACTGCCTAAAAATATTTAGGCAGGGGGCCTGTAGACGGAAGAGAGCTGTTACCAGAGATCACTTTCCATATCAGAAAGAATTCACCACCTGGCAGGGCAAACATTTGTTTATCAAACATTTGCTCTTCTCATCTTCCTGTGAATTGTCTTCCTCCCTTTTGAAGGCCCAGACCCCTACCCCTGTCTGCTTAGCTCAGGATAGTATGTAAGCCTCAGCTACCCGACTGCCTATGAGCCTCATATTTCTATGGGGCTTCCATATGTACGAAATTTGTTTTTCTCCATTAATTTGTCTTATGTCAATTTAACTATTAGACCAGCCAAAGAATCTAGAAAGGAAGAAGGGAGAAGTTTTCTGCTCTTACAGAAGCTATAAATTATAGGACAAGAGGGAAAAGAAGTTCAAAGGGTTGTGCTGTCCAGGAGGCACAATTTGAATTGCTTAGAATTCAAATTCAAAAAATTACTTTGACTTTATTCTGTATGTGACAGATGTTTGGATTTCATAAGGTCTAAAGAATTTCAGGTGGGTGGGCCCAAATTTAGGCAAGTCTAGAGCTGTCAAGCCTTGCAATGTAGAGGACTTTGAAGCTTAAGTACAATTTTACTGAGCAGTATGAAGAGGCAATCAGTCTCAAATGGGACTTTAGTAGGTAAGAGTTCAGCCATGGAGGAAGAGAATGGAGAGGCGATCTGGGGCCAATGGAAAATGAGAGTGAAGCCATTGAATTGGAAATGCTTTATCTACGTATAAAGAAGCACAAGTGTCTCACAGGAGATGTTCCTAGATTAAATCTTGCCCTTACCACGTGATGGCCATAATGTACGCTACTGTTCTTGTACAATGATCATTTTCAAATCATGTTTAACACATAGATGCTGGTTTCTTCCTTCACTGTGTTCATATGTTTGTCTTTTCTAAAATTTGTGGTAGCCAACTTCTAAGCAAATGATTGATTTTTTAAAATTTTTTTTAAATGCATATATTTTAACAAACATGATGTGCTTATAAACACGTTAGTCTTCATCTATCTCCCAAGGGTTTTCTGGGATAGTTCCAATTAAAAATATTCTATCATGTTGTTATATCATATGTTAGACCAATGTGTCTTGATTTTTTTGTTTCAGAAAAAAAAGTCATTGCAGATCATTTCTTACTATGTTAAGAAGCTTGAACTGAAAAAGAACAATATATGAAAATAGGAGAGATGTGAGCAGAAGCAGCCAACTGGCATCCATGCTTGGGGTTTACATGCAAATTAAGTTCTTCTTTGCTTTCCAACACTTCCCAAATTCTTTTAAAACCATATTTGAAGCTGGAGAGCAACTCTATATGAAGACATCGGCGATATAAATAGGGACAGCATTGTGTTGGGTAGAGCACTGCCAGGAATTGACAGGACCAACAGATAAAACCAAAGCAATTAAGTTTCCATAAACACTTGACTCGGTGTTGAATCAACACTCTTCTTTATAAACAGCAGTGTAGCAAGACATAAATGACAAATCATACATTTCCAATATATAAACCGTGCTGGTTTGATGAAGTAACAGAATTCTTTTCCAGCTTTCTTTTTACAACATGGGAGAAAAAAAAGTTCCTCAGTAATTTGTGGGTTTTACTTCAGAGATCATGTGAAACTCTGTGTGCAGAATGTTAAAGGATTTATAGATGAGCTTTGGCATGCTTCCAGCTTAATCCTATCCCCCCGCTCCAACAACCACAAATACTCTTACGGCTACAGGTGAGCAATTTTTGAGTGACGTTTAGTCCTCCTCTCCCTCAGACTGTTTTACAGACATTCTTTATGAACTCTTAGGCAAGGCCATAAAATTCTGTCTCAAAAGCCTCCAATCATTCTGTTATTTTTTTATTTTACATCCCCCACCCGAACACATAACACAAAATAACTCATGGCTATACACCCTTTATCTTATTTTGTTCCCTTGTAGATATTCAATTGAACTTTCTCAGGCAAGATCTGATGAAAACATTTTTATTAAATAATAATGTCTTCTTTCTTCCAAAGAACAAAGCCATAATCCACCATGGAAAAGAAAAAAAGAAAAGGATACCAGCAAGCCACGTAGATAGAGACTTCAATATAAATGGCCATACCCTAATATGTGCAGACATTTCCCAAATTTTAAGAATAATAAAATAAATCAAAAACCTCTGATTATGCCTGGTTTCAGAGTGAGTTTTCCACTCTCATATATGATTGCTGTCTGTGCAACAATGTCCTTCTTTGCTTTAGAAGTCCTATTTATTTACCATCATCAAGCTCAAATGACATCTGGAGAATGTAGTATTTTACTATTTAGTGTAATATGATATAGTATTTCCAGACTTTTCAAGGCAGTTAGCTACTTCCAAATCACTTCTGGACAAATATCTATTAGAATGCTCCCCTATTGAAGGTAGTTTTCCTATTGAACAAGAAGTTCCTTAAGAAAATGGACTATATATCTTTTCATTCTGAGAATCTCAAAGTGTCTGGCATTTATAAGGCTGTTGCCATAAATGCACTGTTGTGTGCTATATGCCAGATACTAGACTGCAATTTTCCTGAGACTGTGCACTTTCTAAGTTTGGTTTTCTATGTGTCCTCCACGTCTGAAAGAGGGCATGGTTCATCTTAGTACCTCAATAAATATGCAGTGAATGCATGAGTGCATGCGTGTGTGTAATAAAGCTGATAAGTTGCTTCTCTTCTCAGGCCATGGGGTCACTTTCCCTTTCAGGGCTCTTGCTATCTGATTGCGGCTCCACTGAATCATGCAGGTGATCTCTGCAGCTTGTTCCAAACATGGAAGTTTAAGGCTGGTGACGTCCACTGATGACGGTGGATTATAAACCAGAAATGCATCCACAATCATGATTTGTAATCTTCACAGGCTCTAGATTTGTTCTGATTACTATGCGTTTGTGCCCTTTGCCTGCTGTAAATTCCTGGATGTCTTGTAAGCATTTTCCTTGCACTGACTTCTTCATAGAGCAAATCTTTCCTGTAGGGGGCTGTTGCGAGGCGTTGGCACACTATCTAGCCAAAGATCTGGGTCTCATCGGGACACTGAACTTTACAAATTGTGTGAACTTGGGTAAGTTATATACTGCCTTTGTCAGTTTACTCATTGGAAAAGTGGTATTAATAATAATGACTGCCTAATAGCACTGTTATGGTGTTAAATAAAAGATTATCTTATTTAATAGAGCAGTCTTATCTTAATCTGATCCATTATAATCTAAAAGTAAATTGTGGTTATTCTATGCTTTTAACAAAATAATTAACAAACTTAAACACACTATGCAAATGTAAACCAGTATTACCTATTCAGATCGTCCTCATGAACTTCTTGTAGCAGGGCTAAGGAGAAACTATTTTTCATGTAGGGCCAGTTACCATGTAGTTATATAGATCTTAAAGTGACAGGGTAAGGATCGTTTAGGTCATGAACTATATGACACTGCTTCCAAAACAACCAGCCAGTCATCCTCACTCAGCCAGTGGCCCTCTGTCCCTTCTCTAACTGAAGGCAGGCTTGTTTCAGACTTTACCTTGGGGAGTCTCTGGGCATTTCATGGACTGTCACAAATCAGGTAACTCTATACATGAATGTGTTTCTATATTTCATTATATTACATTGGTCCATGTATCTGCACTTGTGCCCCTGGTACACTCAATTTTACCTCCTACAGTATTATAGTAAGTCAATATCTCATAGTATAAGTCCTCCAGCTTTATTCGTCTTCAATATTTCATCAGTGTTGAATCAAGCTTCTATAAGAAAATAACTTTATGACTTAGTTCTAGGATGACAGACATTTCTTAAATATGATGGACACACACACAGATACAAACACCGCATTAACCATTAAAAAACAAAGATAAACTGGACATATTTAAATTAAAAATTTCTAACAAAAGATAACTACTAACAGAGTTCAGAAAATAAGCCACAGACTAAGAGAAGATATTTGCAGTACATACGTTTGACAAATATCTTGATCCAAATCTCAAGAACATGTAGAGAATTCCTACAAACCAATAAGAAAAAGAGTCAATCTTATTATAACAGTGGGCAAAAGATTTGACAAAAACTTCACAAAAGATGGTATCAAAGTGGTTGATAAACAATTAAAAATGTGTTCAATATCAGCCTTTAGACAAATACAAATTGAAAACCATGTTGAAATACCATTAGACAAACATAATACATAAAACTTAAAAAAAAGACTGAGAATACCAAATATGGGTGACGATCTGAAGCTGGTAGAAATAGCTATAACTGTACAAAAAGTATAAATTGCTATAACGGCTTTGAAAAAATATTTGACAGTACCTACTGAAAGAAACCATATATACATCATATGACTCAATAATTCTGCTCTTGGGTATATATATATTTTTTAAAGTGAATAATAATACATACTAAAAGATATTTGGATAAAATGTTCATAGAAATTTTATTCATAATAGCTTTAAACTAAAAACAAACCAAATGTTCATTAATAATAGAATGGATAAATAAATTATATTGTTGCATACAGTAGAATATTACTGTATAATAAAAATAAATTCACATGCAACAAGGATGAATCCTATAGGCACTAAACTAAGTGAAAGATATAAAAATCATATTCTACCTACACAAGGTTTCAAAACTGGTAAAACTAACCCATAGTTATGGAAATCATAATGGCTTTTGCTCTTGGGAGTTATTGAGTGGCAGGAAGAACCAGGGACCTTCTTGGGTGCTAAAACTGTTATACACATTGCTTTTGGTGGTGGTTACAAAGGTGTATATATATTTACAAATTTATCACTCTGTACACTTTAGATTTATGTACTTTTCTAGATGTAAGTTATACCTTAATAAAAATTTTTTAATTCACAAATTAACTGAGGCAAAGAAGATAAAAAGGATTGATGATATTTTCCTTGTAGAGTTCATTCTTGCGATTTCTTTGATTAAGGCAAGGAAGACACTGTTCTTCATGTAAGTGTCTTCTGAGAAGGTCCTGGTCTAACAATTTCACACAGGAGGATGCATTCCCAAGGGCGTGCCAGAGGGCAGTACTCAATTCTCCTGTCTTTTCCCTCATTCTTGATCTTTCCTCTTACTAAATATTAACTTGCAAATATCCATATTCTGTTTCTATATTAATAAGAAATAAAATCTGAAACAGAAATGCAAGAAAAATAAATTTAGATAAGTGTATCAATTTCTCGTATTATTATCCAAAAATATTTTAAGAGTTTTGGCTTAAAATTGCCTACTGTGCATGAAATGATTGCGTTGGGTAGGGATTGATGCCGAAGTCAATGAGGCAATGTTTCTGCTGCTTCTGTTCTGAAGAGCTGCCTTTACCTGAGTACAAGTGACTATAATTCCTCGGTTAAAATGGCCTGCTTAGTTTCCAGATCTGCAGTCCTCTAGGCAGTGGAGAATCATTTAAATCATTCTGGAGAACTGGCCCGGTCCAGGCCCTGGAACTAAGCCTGACGTTAACTGTCCAGTGAAAAAGCCTCAGCCTGGGTCCCCAGAGGCTCTTGCCCCAGGCCCACTTACCGCATGACCTCTACTCAAACTCTGAGTCAAGCTGTCCAATTCTAATCTTGATGCCTGCACCTGTGTTACTTCTGCAGGATTTGCTGTTTGGCAAAATCTCTGCCTATTGTCTGCTGCTTTCCATCCTGTCAGCCCCACCCTCTGACTCTATCTCTAAGGACCATCCCAGAGCCCAAAGTCTGCAATTTCATAATAATTCTGGGCCAACGGAGATACCTTCATAATTACCTGGATTCAATCCTCATTCTAAAATGCTTAATGTACTACTGACGCCCAAGTGTTAACCTTACTTTCACGTTTTGACTCAGCTGCTCCAAATGGATACTTGAAACTTAAGTATTAACAAAGACCCTCTTATTTTCTTTGTAGCCTCTGTTCTCCATGGAGTTTTAGGTTAAGTGTACACATTCTACCTATTCATAAACCCCAAACCAAATCTGAGGCTCAAAAATCTAAGGGTCTTGTTTTAGCACTTACTCTTCAGCTTAGTTGCCCTTAATTTTGACCAATCAAAATTCTTTGGAGGAGCCAAACATGTTAAGGTAACTATAATCCCAATTGACTCTAATTGTCTCATAATCATTCTCAAGAGGTCACAATACGTTTTCTTGTGGTTGCTTTCAATTCTTGGACAGAATATAAATTCTGGCATTAAATCATCAAGATACAGTATTGTATCCAATTCTTTACATATCTTATATTGTAAAACGATAATTTTTCACCCATTTATGACAGATGAAAGATACCATATCTGTATGTAAAATATCAAGGTTGCATTTATATATTTCTAATACTATGAGTGCCGTTATGTGCTTTTAAAGGCCTTCTATCAGAATTAATTACAGTCTATTTATAAAATGTGGTATGCCTTCAAATTTAGATTATGAAGTCCATTAAGCAGATTGCAGATATTCTTCTGAAAAGAATAATGGTAGTTCACTGTAAAGAGTTGGTGGTGTCATGTAGCCTTATAAATTTGAATGCCATCTGTATCTTCAACATATTAGATTCATTCTGTTTAAAAGGAAGCTGATTTTCAGAGAACTTGTGGATTTATCAGTGTCACAGATGACAGAACTAGGACTAAACACTAGTATTTTGACTGTAGGATCTGTATGACTTTTATTATATCACAGTGTATTGAATTAACAGATTGTGTGTGTACGTGTGTCTAAAATAGCCAATTATTTCAACTGTAGAAAAATAAATTTATTTATTAAATATTTATTAAGCATTTATGTATCAAATACACTTAGAAGTAAAGTTAGATTTATATCGTCTTAAAAGAAAAAAGTCCGAATATTTCAATCAATTTTCACTTCTGGAGCTCAAACACTACAGTAAGTCATAAAAAATAAATCCTTAAAATGCCTGGGTGTTTGTGTTAAAATATTCATAGCAACACTATTTACACAGAAAAATATCAATAACTTAAAACCAAATTTTAGACAAAATCTTAAGTAAATAACAAGTTATTTGCATTATCAAAATAATGCTCACAATAAATATACAATAAAAATAGAAATTCTGGGAGAAACAGAATACAATATTTTATATAAATTATGTGTTTATGTGAAAATGTAAGTACTGAATTTTTACAGAAAGAGAAAAAAGGCTTGAAAGATAAAAATCTAAGTTAATGTTAGTTGTTTGGTGTGAAACAGGTAAACTTTTTTGGTATTTCTTTAACCTTTTATAACAGGTAAAATTTTTTGAGGTACACTTGAGATAATTGTTAGTGTATATCCATGAAAACATCATAAAAATTAAGATAATGGTCATACACACCACCTCCAAAAATTTTCCCTCAGAAAATGCAACAACAGACATTATAAACAGCCTCATAATGGGGGATAACTTGAATAATAATGCTTCAGTGAATATATATACATATAGGTAGTGTTACAGTGTGTGGGATTTAAACATTAATGTGTGTGTATATATCAACCCGCTATATTTCAGAAGCTCCTGTTTTATTTTTTCCTCAATTATCTTGGGGGAAAATCATCTGCTTTACTGAATTTTTTGAGGATAAAGGAAGAGAATGGGATGCATATTTCATCATCTATGTCACTATATTATTGTAAATCTTAGAATTTGAGAGTATGTGACATTTTGGAGAGAGAAAGAGAAGAAGGGAAGGAAAGAGATGAGAAAAGGTGTTAAAGGAAAGCTTGTTTGCGTGAGTATGTTCGCTGAAAGAATTGATGTACAGAATTCCCCTCATATCAAATCTGTTTGGCAGTGGCTGGGGGAAGCTTGAGAGGAATGGCAAACCAAGTTGTGTGTATTATTCTGCACAAATCATCTAACCTGCTCTTAGAAAATTATCTTTAAAATGAGAACCAAATTGTCAGCCCTTTCTGCTTCCCATTCAGCAGGATGGATTCAGAAATAAACTTGGCAAATTGTGAAAAGAAAGTGCCAATCAAATTTAATAACCTATACTTATTAATATCCTAGAGTCAGCAACATACATCAAACAGAAATAAAGGAGGGGGTATATTCGCTCTGATTTGCCTGACTCACAATGACAATCATTCTTAGCACAGTGATCAGATACAGAGTATTTCTAAGTCATAGACACAAATTACTAGCACCAAGATCACACCTCTTCTCTGTAGGCAACAGAATCCAAATCTATTCCTGTTGTGGTTTTATATTAGTTTCCTGTTGCTACGGCAACAGATTACTATAAGGTTAATGACTTAAAATAACATAAATTTATTATCTTACAGTTCTGGAGGTCAAAAGTCCAAACAGGTCCCACGGGGTTAAAATCAAGTGTCACTGGGGAGACTCCAGGGGAGAGTCCATTTTCTTACCTTTTCGGACTTGCAGAAGTCATCTGTATTCTCTGGCTCGTGGTCGCTTTCTCTGTCTTCAAAATCAGCAATGGCCAGTCAAGTCTTTCTCATCATCCATCACTGACATTGCCTCCTTCTCCCACATTTAAGTACCCTTGTGATTCCAGTGAGCTCACGTGGATAATCCAGGATAATCTCCCTACTTTAAAGTCACCTGATTAGCAATTTGCATTGCATCTGCTACCTTAATTCTCTTTTGTCACATAATGTAACATACTCAAAGGTTCCAGGGACTAAGACATTAAGTCTATTATTCTTCCAATCACAGTTCTGTCTTCCTCTCTTGGTCCCAATAACTAACATATTAGATCTTGTTCTGATCCTGCAGGTGTCTTTTTGCAGATAATGCAAATATATGTAAAAGTGGTTCAAAAAAAGGCTTATTACAAAACATTATCCCATGAATTGACAATAATGTAAAATTGTGTTACTTTTCTTTTCAGAGATGACAATGAAACACTTCTTGTTTTTGGTTGCTGCTGCTGCTGGCTTCCTGCCTGTTGTGATCATAAGAGTATGTGAGGATTGTATGTTTCATAATTACTTTCCAGAAAAGGATAAGAGCTAACTCTGGAACAGAACTTACTTTGTTACAGACACTGTCGTGAGGACTCTATGCCCATTACTCACCTAGTTCTCAACATAGCCCCATTAGGCAGGAACTATTCTTAATCCTGTATTACAGAGAAAAGAACGAAAGCCTAGGGAAGTTAAGTCATGTGGCCAAGGTCAGATGACTAGGAAGTGGCAGAGCACGAAAGTGAACCTAAGCAGTTTGGCTCCATGGGTCCATGCCCACTTCATTATAGCCCAGCTGGATAATTGAAAAAAGCTAAGAATTTCGAGCAGGAATTACTCCTTTATAACCTATCCATGCATTTTCCATGACTAAATGGGAAAAAAATACTTTTTTTCGCCCTGAAAAGGTATTTCAACAATATCCCAATTGAACTATCTGATTTGTGACTATTAATAAGACTCTAACACATAAAAATTAAATATAAAATGAAAGATGCCAACAAGGAGAGGAGCATGAGGAGCTGTTACCACTGGAGTCAATGCAGTCATGTGTTGCTTAATGACAGATACACCTTCTGAGAAATGCATCGTCAGGCAGTTTTGTCATTGAGTAAACGTCAGAAAGTGGACTTACACAATCCTGGATGGTATAGCCTACCACACACCTAGGTTGTAGAACACTAATCTTATGGGACCACATCCTTGCCAACACTTGACATCTTTTGATTTTAGTAATATCCCTCCTAACAGGTATGAGGTGATATCTCTTTGTGGTTTTGATTTGCATTTTCCTGACAATTAGTGAGGTTACAGACCTTTTCATATAGTATGTCTTCTTTGGAGAAATGTCTGTTCACGTCCTTTGTGTCTTTTTTAATCAAGTTTCTGTTTTGTTTTTGCTATTGGGTTGTATGAGTTCCCTATATATTTGGGATATTAACCCATTATCAGATAAAGATATATAGTTTGAAATATTTTCTCCCATTCTGCAAGTTGCCTTTTCATTTTGTTGGTAGTTTCCTTTGCTGTGCAGAAGCTTTTTGGTTTGATGTAATTCTACTTATTTTCACTTTTATTGTCTGTGCTTGCCAAGACCAATGTCAAGGAGATTTTTACCTATGTTTTCTTCTAGGAGATTTATGATTTCAGGTCTTGCATTTAAGTCTTTAATTCATTTTGAGTTGATTTTTATGTATGGTGTAAGATAAAGGCCCAATCTGATTCTTTTGCATGTGGATATCCAGTTTTAAATTTGCCAAAAGGATAGATCTTATATCAAGTGCTTTTATCACATACACAAAATAATAGCAATACTTATAATAAAAGGGGCAGGAGGAAATTTGGGGAGGTAATTAATATGTTTATGGTCTTGATGGTGAGTGATTTTTCATGAGTGTATATTTATCCCCAAACTCATTGAGTTGTACACATTAAATATGTATAACTTTTTACATGTCAATTCTACCTTAATGAAATAATTTTAAAAAAAGTAAAGTATGACCTGTTCTGTAGTACCACAAAAGAGAAGGAGGAAAGAATGAAAGCAGATACAGGCAGACTAGTAGACTGGGACAAAGAAGACAAAGCAGCTGCCCTCTGATAGCCTCTCTCTACTGAGAGAAGTAGGACATATCACAATCTATTGAGAGAGGTATATGTAATGGGGGTAAAGTGCACAAGTTCTGTGATAACATTGTGGAGAGAGACAAGATGAGTTCACCAAGCAAATGAGTAGAACTGATGAGCAGAATTAAAGGACAATTTGAGATCAGACATCCTGATTTTGGATATATCAATATTTGTCATTTTGTGTGATATTTTTCTGCCAAGAGCTCACCTGACTTAGTGCAGACAGGGGAATTTTTTGTACCTTCCAAAGTTTGGATGTTCCTGGATGGGAGTGGGTAGGTCAAAGATTCAATATTTTCGCAAGAGAGTTATTGAAATAAGAAAATATGGACAAGAAAAAATGCAAAAACAAGAGAGGGCAAATAGAGAAAGTGAAGAATGAGCTAGAAGGCTAGATTATGTTGAAAAGAGAGTGATTGACCTTAACAACTTGGAAGAACAGGAAATCCCGGTCAGGTGAGGAAATGCTTGACCAGGTGATTGGGAGGTATGGCATTTTGGAACGATCATGAGATATACGTTGTAAACATCATGGTGGGAAAATAAAGAGGCTTGAAGGAAAGGTTCAAGAAGAGTTCAAAGGCCTGAGACATCAGATGGTTGGGGATATCCATGGTCATGCTAAAGTTCCTCGAGTTGACTGCAGAAACCAGGGTGGACAGCATGAATTTGTTTCAGAAAGCCAATTTCTATGAATGACAGGAAGTGACAGGAAAACTGTTATGAGAGTAAATATTCAGAGAAGAGGCAGTAGAGCTAAATGTCATGAGTTTCACTGGAGCATGATTTGTCATAGGAACAAAGAGACTTATAATCTGGAAATAGTAAGGGGATTCTTGTGGGTTCCCAATCTCTCCCCTAGTCTAGAACAGAGCTGCCTGTGGTATGACAGGAGAATAGCATCACATGAGCGTGCTTTTGAGGAAATGATGTCTACAGGGGACAGTCTCTAGAGAGTTCTTCTCGATTCCACATTTATACCTTCTCTCCATACCCTAAAACTGTTGAAATAAAATAAATGAAAATAACTGCCTCTATATTTGAGTGAGGTATGGCACTGGGTCCTATTCATTCAGAAACTACATTGATTGTCCTGTGGTAGTTGAGAAATAAATAGATACTGCTCAAATTATACTAAACCATGTGCCACTTTTTAAAAAAAGGTATGAATTACATGTAACATATCACACACACGAAAGAAGCTGCTCTTTATAGCAATTAATGCTAACCTAAAATATTAAGGACGTTTATTTTTCTTCTTAGTAAGTTTCAGGACAAAAGATAAACAAGTTAAAAGAACAGCCACAAATTCTATAATGTAGCTGATTTGAATTCTATTTTTATACTTACACATACGGGTGCAAATATTAATGTTTTCTCACATGAATGAGATAAAGATGTAGAGTCTGAGTTGAAGGTGCTGGAGGCTTTGTACTCAATAATGAATCTCTCAGATTAGGTTCTCCCAGACATATTCCATCTGACAATGGTCAAGTGACAGTGTTTTATTTGGGAAGCAAAGAAAACATTCATTGGAGGTAGAGTGAGGAGTGCACCAAGGAAGGGAAGTCAGTCAGAAAAAGTGTGAGATCAACATTGGTTCATATTGCCCAATAAAAAGTGCTTCAACATGGCCCAAAATACCAATCACAAATTTGAAAAACCCCAATCACAGAATATCCAGTGCACTATTCTATAGACTTGAATAATGTCAGACTGACATTTAGAAATCCTCAAAATTAGCACTGGAGAAATGGAAGCTAATATACTGAGATAGTGTGGGTTAAAAAATGCTGTAGATTATCATTTATTTAATATAAAATATAAATTCATATTACGTATAGGTCTGCAAGTGACATGTTATACATGACAAATTCCACTTAAAAGAAGAGTAATTAATAATTTTCTGATAACAGGCTAAACCAGCTAGCGTTCCATATCATACACTTCTCACTGAGTTGGCAACTGTCCAAGAAGAAATTGTTACTGTACATAATACTCTCAGAAGAGGAGTAGTTCCGCCAGCCAGCAACATGCTGAAGATGGTAAGATTAATTAAACAGCAACAACAATGATGCAGTAATAGTAATGGTGTTTACTGAGATTTTATTAAGTTATAAGCACTTTTAATATGCTAAAAGTTTGGTCGTCACAAACAAACCTATGAGAGGCAGAAGAAGAAAGAGGCCCAGAGGAGGTAAGCAACTTTCCCCAAATCATACAGAGCAACGGACAAATGACAGGGCAGCTATTCCAACTCAGACAGTCTAATTTCATTCATAATGTACCCTAGGACAGTGCGTCTCAAACTCGAGGGTGCTTAAAAACCCTCTGAAGAATGTAGTAAAGCACAGGTTCCTGGGCTCCACACTCTGAGATCCTGATTTGAGAGGTCTGTGGTGGAGACCACCCCAAGCTCCCAGCCAATGCTGATGCTGAGAGTCAGTATAGTCTGTATAGCAAACCTTGTTTAACAACTTACAGAGGAATTTCATAATTGTCTTCACTGGGCAGGAGCACGGAGGCTAAGACACTCTCTATGAGTCAAGATGTCCAGATTCTAGGCTAGCTGGTGCTTCCAGATAAACAAAAGTTGGCAAATCTATTTCCCAGTTCCCTTGCATCTCATAAAAGGAGAGAGAAATTGACTTTCCACTATAAACCTGCTGTGTGAGCAGACTAGGTGCTATAAAACAAAACAAATTTAGAAAAGGCTCAGGTGTATGACTAGGATTGCATGTATTGTCTCCCAGGAGTATTGCTCAGGTTTTGGGAAACCTTATCCTGGTTCCTGGGACCCTGGATGGGCTTAAAGGAAGAAGAGTTAGAAACGGAGCAGGCTCTAGAGGACGATTCTGAGGGACAGCTTCCTCGTGGAAATGATGAAGCAGAGAAAGCAAGTGAATAGAAAAATGATCTCACAATTTATCTCTTGGACATCTTAGTCCAAAATGTTATTGGAAAAAAGCAATAAAAATCAATAGCTATCATAGGCATTCTTGCATAGTAAGTGTTGCAGCTGACATGCACAGGATGCTTACTATTCACAGGAACTCTTCTGGAACCTTATTACATTAATTCATTTATTTCTTTCAATAATTCTGTGATGTAGATAGTATTGTTATCTCCATTTTACAGATGATAAATCTGAACCTTAGAGAAATTAGGTAGCTTATCCAAAGTCATAAGTACCGGATAAGTATAGATTCAAATGCAAATAGGCCAGCTCCAGGGACCTGTTCTTAACCACTCACCTCTCTTAGGACAAACTCCTTGGTTTCCAGATGAGCAAATGAGTGCAGCCAAAAGGTATTAAAAAGGTTATAGAGTAAATTGAAAATATAGCCTCTGATTTCAGAGACTTTATTATTGTGGATTAAAGGTGAATAAATAGGAAACATTAAAACATAACATAAGAATGAATATGCTCAAGTGCTAAGGAGCAGAAGTAGGAGAGATGAAAAGGATGATAGATTATGTGCACCAGTAAAACTGAGTAACGTTTTTAAAGGGAGTATGGGAATTGAGTTGTTCCATAAACAGTGCATAGGACACAGATGAAAAGGAACTTATACAATTATAATGGGGCTGAAGAGTCAATCACAACTACCAGGCAGAGATTTTTCCAAAATAGAAAAAATTTTCTGTACATAGGATTAGAATCTGATTAAATAGAACCATTTGTTCAAGCCAGAATTCATAGCTTTGGTGCAATACCATGAATACTCACTTGTGATTTTAATCACGGATGTATCACAAAAAAGGAGTATCTTACCAACATTAATCAGAAGTAATGTCCTAGAGAGCTTCCTCAAAGAGGTCTGAACTACAGAGGGCATGTAATGAATGTTGCAGGTAGTTTACACAATAAGATAAGGAGGCTCTGAGATGGAGATTATCATGAAGGACGTTTACTGGGGAAGAATCTCCAGATTTACACCTACCTATGGAGGTAGGGAGAGAAGCAGGATGGATACTTGGAGCAGTTGGGCTGTAATGTAGTCACAGCAGAGGCCTCAGCTAGTTCTACAGAAGCTATACAACTAGGACAACCCTTTGAGTTGTCGTGACTTGGAGGGAGGTAGCCTGGCATTTACAGTTCCCGCATCTACTAGCTGTTGAATATGGACTGTCCCAGGGAAGGGATTATGCTCATGGATGAAGACAATTTTTAAAGAGGATAGACAGTAGAGCTATCTGTGGGTAGGACTCTGTAGGGGAGGAAGACATTTCCTCTACCCACTGTGGGTTCTTCTGGCCGGAGAACGAATTAAATTCACATGAGACAGAATAACAGGAGAAAATTAAACAAAGACTTATAACACGTGTACATGGGAGAGGCTCAGGCAACCTGAGCAACTCACCAAAATGGCTGAAGCCACCACCTTAAATATCACATTCAGCTAAACACAAAGGAGGATGTTGGGGGTGGGGGGAGTCAGTTACAGGAGGTTACCAGACAAGCACAATAAACAGGAAGAAGATTATTATGCAGATTTAAGTCCTTGCCTTCTGCATTGAGAAGAGCTTCTAGAGATAAGGTCATCCCCCTTATTCCTGGTACAGAGAGGCAGACACCTTTACAGATGGAGATTTCCCTTACAAATGTAAATGTCTCTTAACAAAGGGTAAGTAAATTCTACTTTTCAGTTGCTTTCTTGTCTGCAGTTTATTAAAAGTAATCAACCCCAAACAGTCTTCATGCCAAAGACATATCTTGGGGTAGCCAATTCCAGGCCCCCGCAACTCCCAACTTAAGAGGAAATAAGTGCTTCGATCCAAAAAGGGACTTGGGTAGTGCATGGTAGCATGTGTGACAAGCAATCAGCTATAACTTAGTCGATGAGTTCCAGTTCTAACCAATTGGCAACTTGGTCATAACAGGGAGGATTTTTTACTAGTGAGTGAAATGGTGGTATTCCCACTGCCAGGAGATCTTGTGCCCTAAGGGGATGTGTTGTGTCATCTCTGCTGTTTCAGTTAGACATATCCATTACTAAAACACATCTTTTCTTTAGTGAAACAATCAAACCCTACAAAGCCATGTTTTTACTTTGAGCCTAGGTTAATGAATTACTTAATTCATCTCACAGTTTAGTAAATTCATCAACTTGAGGAGTAATTCTATGAAACTAACACAGATGGCAGAATATACATATATCTGTTAAACTTCCATCATGCCAGGAAAAATAGTGAAAATCTAAGTTAGGGTGTCATCCAAAAATTATTCTAAAAAGTAGCTAAATGATTTATGTAAAAGCCTATAGTAAAAAACAAACTCCACAACTTTCTTTGGTAATGTGCTGCATGCACATATTGGGACAGTCTTTTAAGCGGATGGACACAGTGGGAGGATGAAAGCATGTTAGCGAGAACATTTGTCACAGGGTCCCCTAACTAGTGATATAGACTATCTGCCTTTCACCCTTCTTGAAGGTATATATATCCAAGAAAAGGCTTCAACTCAGCACAACTGATACACATTGAGAATTAATAGCACACCCTCTGCAGCCAGGATAACCTGGACTCCAATTCACTTCTTGCCACTTATTGTTGTGTTATCCTGAAAATGTATGCAGTATCTCTGTGCCTCAGTTTCCTCATTTCCAAATGGAGATAATAATAGTAGAACTGCTGTGGGTAAAAATGAGACACTATACATACAGAATTGGTCACGGATCCTGGCATGTAGTTTTAGCTATTGTTTTTTATTATTATTATTTATAATTTTAGATGGAGATGTGTGACACTGTGTACTTGCTTCTAATCACTGCCATCATTTATTTATTGAGCACATAGCATGAGATTTATCATATCACAATAGTATTGGATGATTGTCACATTAAAACTTTTGAACAAACTATTGAGTATGAATTATGGGTCACATTTTACAGATGAAGAAACTGAGATTCAAAGAAATTAAATAGAGTGTCAGAGGTAAAACTGCTAATGAGAGATGGGGTGGATTTCCAACCCTGGTCTGTTTTACTGGAAGCATTTACTTAAACTCTTCAACACTTCTGAGAGAGAAGCCACTTCTGAACGTTATTACCCAAATTTTGATTTTGTAAATTCAAGGGCTAAAATGATGAACTGAAAATTCTGTCTTCCTCTTCCAACCAGAATATTTAAGAGCAGTACTATTCTTCAAACTGTTATCTCATACAGTTGAAGATATGGCTAGTCTGTGGTTTTTAGAAACAGTAAACTAGAATTGTATCTGATTCTAATAAGAAATGCCAATAAGATCATGTATTTTGATTTTACTTTCATTTTACTCTCCTTTTGTAGAATTGGAGTGAAGAAGCTGCACAAAACGCCAGAAGGTTGTCCGCGCAGTGTGAATTGATAGAGAGCAAGGCAGTTGAGAGGAGAATTACAAGTAGGTATATGTCTATATGACCCACCTTTGTGCTCAGAAGTTCTCAGGGATTATTAGGTAACCTGGCAAGGGTCAGCTAAGTCATCCAGTCTATATTTCCATTTGCCCCATAAATGGCAGTGAATTGTGGCCCACAGTACTATTTTGTTCGGTATCATTAATTTTTAAAATTGGATATTCAAACTTTTTCAAATTCTAGATTCTGCTCATCAGAAGTAAAGAATCAAAGCTCTCAATATTACAGACTAATTGAGTAATACAATAATGACTGGATTAATTAGCTGGACAGCTAAAAGGTTTCCACTCTATATAGTTATCTCAGCTACCCACAACATCCACCATGGCAATATCTTTAGATTTGGAACACTAATACAATTGAGAAGTGAGTTATACCCAACTTTACTGAGCTGCCCGTAAGAACAATTTTAGCTGCTCAAAAATGAGTCCATCCCATGGCAGACACTTTAGGTGGATCACTGCTAGTTTCCAGAAAAGCCATTACTACACAAGTAATGTAGAAAAGCAATGTAGAAAAGCCATTTCTACACAAGCAGACATTAATAACATTTACGACATACTTATTACAAAGTACTTTTAAAATACTAATGAAACTTCCATATTTACAGATTTTTGGACATCCTTGCCCAATGTTTTTGAGCAGTGAATTAGCAGTGTGAGTCTTCCTACTATATTTACAGATTATTGGGCATCTTTTTCCAATGTTGTTGAGCTGTGAGTTAGCAACCTGAGTCTTCCCTTCCCCAGAGAAAGGCAGATCACTCCCGAAAACCATGTTTGATCAAGAGCTCACATCACAAGTGAATGCCTAAAGGAGCAAACGTTCATTTCAAGGTCCTTGCATGATGAATACCTCTGTGTGGCTACTTTCAAGCCATGGTCCTTGTTAACAACTCATAGGTTACTCTGATTTGTTTCACCCTTCTCCATCAGCCAAGAAGTGTAAGAGACTGAGATGTTGGCTGATCTGATTTCCAAGCTTTTACATCATATCCTACTGTCAACTTCTCACCAAACCTGAGAAACACAAGTTCATTTATTAATAAGCAAGAAAACCACCAGCAGAGAAACAGCTCAGTTTGCCTCCTCTTATAAGACATTGCTTAGATGACCAGTCAAACATTTATAAAATAAAAATGAGAAAAGCATCCTTGTGAAACATTTCCAAGGCTTTTAGAGTATGATCCTGCCCCTTTTCCTCCTTTCAGATACCTTTTGTGGAGAAAATATGCATCTGACATCTTATCCTATCTCATGGTCAAATGTAATTGGAATCTGGTTCAGTGAGTCTAAATATTTCAAGTATGGGCAATGGATATCAACAGATGATGAAGTAATAATTGAGCATTATACTCAGGTAAACTGCGTACTGGCAAATATACACATTAGTTAAGCGACTATAAGCACGTGTGGAAAATAGGTGACTGAGAACCAGGGAAACTCATTTTACCCACTTTTTACAAACACACTTGACTCACTGAGTTCCTCTTATAATTTGGAACACAGGGAAATGCGATTCCCTCAATAGATGGCTTAGAGAAAATTTTTAACCTCTTAGTTTCCTTTTTTACACGTTTGATTTCCTGGGAAGTGACAAAATCATAAAACATCAATGTCATTTATAAATTACATTTGCAATATTTGTAAAGAATGGCAATAATAATAGTGCCTTTTAATATCTCCATCTTTCTAGTTTAATTTTATGATGGTAAAATAATTTATATACACATGTATGTATATACACTATAAAAATGCCATTTTAACCATTTTTAAGTTATAGCATTAACATTCAGTGGCATTAGCTACATTCAAATTGTTATGCAAATATCACCACCATCTACTTCCAGAACTTTTCATCTTTCCAAACTAAAACTCTGTCCTCATTAAACAGTAACTCCACATTATTGCCTACTCTTCACCAGGTTCTGGCAACCACCATTCTACTTTTTGTCTCTATGAATTTGAACACTCTAGATACCTCATATAATTGGAATAACACAATATTTGTCTTTTTGTCTCTGCCTCATTTCTCTTAGTATAATATCCTCAATCCATGTTCATCCACGTTGTAGCATGTGTCAAAAATTCATTCCTTGCTAAGGCTGAACAATATTCCGTTGCATGTAAATACCACTTGTGGTTTATCCATTCATCCGCTGATGGATATTTACATTGTTTCTACCTTTTGGCTACTGAGAACAACACTACTATAAACATTGATGTACAAATATCTGTTCGTATCCTGCTTTCAATTCTTTTGGGTATACACCCAGAAGTAGAATTGCTGAATCATGATAATTCTAGGTTTGATTATTGGAGAAACTGGCATACTGTCTTCCACAACAGCTGCACCATTTTACATTCCCAGCAGCAAAGAAATTTCCAATTTCTTCACATCCACAGTGTATTGGTCTGCTAGGGCTGCCACAACAAAATACCACAGACTGGGTGGGTTAAACAACAGAAACTTGTTTTCTCACAGTTCTGGAGGCTGATAGTCTGTGACCTTCTGGAGCATAGTCAGTTTCTGTGAGAGCTCTCTTCCTGGCCGGTAGACAGCCATCTTCTCACAATGTCCTCACATACACTTTCCTCTGTGCCTGCATGCAGAGAGAGAAGAGAGAGCAGACTCTGGGGCCTTTTCTTATGAAGACACTAATCCTATCAGATCATGGTGCCCCTCTTATGACTTCATTTAACCTACATTAATTCCTTGAAGACTCCATCTCCAAATAGAGCCACACTGTTGGGTTAAAGCTTCAGAATATGAATTTTGGGAGGACGTAAAAATTCAGTTGATAACATACATATGCTTTTTATATTTTATGTTGTTTTTTGTTTGTTTTATAATAGCCATTCTAATAGGTGTAAAGTGGTATTTCACTGCGGTTTTGACTTACGTTTCTCTAATGATTACTGATGTTGAGCACTTTTCATGTGCTTATCAGCCATTTGTATATCCTCTTTGGAGGAATGTCTATTCCAGTCTTTTGCTCATTATTTAATCAGGTAGTTTGTTTTTTGTTGTTGAGTTGTAAGATTTCTTTATACATTCTAGATGTCTATCCTTTATCGAGTATATGATTTAAAAATATTAATTTCTATTACATGGATTGCCTTTTCACTCTGATGATAGTGACCTATGATGAACAAAAGTTTTAAATTTTGATGAATTTCAATTGTTCTATTTTTTTCTTTTATTGCCTGTATTTCTCTTGTCATATCCAAGAAATCATTGCCAAATTCAATATTATGAAGTTTTCCCCCTATATTTCCTTCTAAAAGTTTTACAGTTTCAGCTCTTACATTTAGATCTTTGATTCTTTTTGAGCTAATTTTTTATATGGTGTAAGGTAGGGTCCAACTTCATGTATTGCCATGTGGATATCCAGTTTCCAAAACATTATTTGTGGTAAGACTATCCTTTTCCCATTGAATGGTCTTGGCACCCTTGTTGAAAATCATTTGACCATATGTGTAAGGGTTTATTTCTGGCTTCTCTGTTCTATTCCATGGGTTTTTATATATCTATCATGATGACAGTACCACACTGCCTTGATTACTGTTGCTTTGTAGTAAAGTTTGAAATTAGGCAGTGTACGACCTCCAACTTTCTTCTGCACTTTCAAATTGTTTGCCTATTTGGGGTCCCATGAGGTTCCATAGGAATTTTAGGATGAATTTTTCTATTTCTGAAAAGAAAGTCATGGGATTCTGATAGGGATTGTGCTCAATCTGTAGACTGCTTAGAGTAATACTAAGTAAAGTTAAAAATATTAAGTCCGCCAGCCGATGAACATTGGATGCCTTTCTCATTATTTGAGTCTTCTTTAATTTCTATCAGCAACGTTTTCTACTTCTTAATATATAAATCTTTCACCTCCTTAGTTAGGCTTATTTCTAAGTATTTTCTTTTTGATGCTATTTTGAATAGAATTGTTCTCTTAATTTCCTTTTCAGATTATTCACTACAAGTGTATAGAAACACAATTGATTTCTGCATGCTGATTTTGTACTCGGCAGACTTGCTTAATTTCTTTATTAGTTCTAACAATTTTTTTGTGGTATTGTCAGGGTTTTCTACGTGTAAGATCATGTTATCTATGAACAGAGATAATTTTACTCTTTCATTCCATATTGGATGACATTTATTGCTTTTTCTTTCCTAATTGCTCTAGCTAGGACATACCGTGCTATGTTTCATAGAAGTGGCAAAGGCCAGGATCCTTTTCTTGTTCCTGATCTTAAAGGAATAATTTCAGTCTTTCACCATTGAGTATAATGTTAGCAGAAAGGTTTATATGTATAGCCTTCATTATGTTGAGACAGTTTTCTTTTATTACTAGTTTTTTGAGTGTTTTTATCATGAGAAGGTGTTGAATTTTGTAAAATGCTTTTTTTGCATCAATTGATATGATCATGTGCTTTTTTCCCTAATCTTTCTATTAATGTGGTGGACTACATTGACTGATTTTTATATGTTGAGCCATCCTTATTTTACAGCAATAAGTCCCACTTGGTCATAGTGCATAATCCTAGGCTTCTGAATTTAGTTTTCTAGTATTTTGTTGAGTTTTGCTTCATCTTATAAGAGATACTGGTCTATAGTTTTCTTTTTCTTGTAGCATCTTTGTCTGCCTCTGGTATCAGACTAATGTTGGCTTCATAAAATGAGTTAGGAAGTGTTTCCTCATCTTGAAATTTTTAGATGGCTTTAAAAATTACTCGTGTTAGTTCTTCTTTAAATATTTGATATACTTCTCCAGTGAGGCCATCAGAGCCAAAACTTTTCTTGATGGAGAGGTTTCTGACTACTTTTGATCTTTTTGACACACCAACTCTTGGTTCAATTGATTTTCTATGTTTGTTTTTCTATTGTCTATTTTGTTTATCTTTACTCTGATATTTATTATTTAAGTTACTTGATTATTTTCTTTTTTTCTTAGTTAATCTTGCTAAAGATTTGTCAATTTTGTTGATCTTTTTGAAGAACCAACTCTGGGTTTTATTGATTGTCTCTATTGTTTTTCTATCTCCGTTTTGTTTATCTCTGCTCTAATCTGTTTTTTCCTTCCTTCTGAGAAGTTTGCATTTAATTTGTTCTTCTTTTTCTGGTTTCTTAAGGTAAAACTTACATTGTTGACTTGCAATCTTATTTTTTTAATATAACCATTAATAGCTATGCATTTTCCTCTTAGCACTGTTTTTGCAGTTTCCACTAAGCTTTAGTATGTCGTGTTTTCAATTTCATTTGTGTAAAGACATTTTCTAATTTCCCTTGTAACTTCTTCTTTCCCTGTTGGTTTCTTAAGAGTGTTTTGTTTAATATACACATATTTGGATTTTTTAATGTGAATTTTCTAGTTTTCATTCAGCTTTTGATTTCTATTTTCATCCCATTGTAATTAGAAAAGATATTTTATTATATTACAACTTTTTAAATGTATTAAGACTTGTTTGGTAGCCTAATATATAGTCTACCTACCCTGAAATATTTTCCATGTATGCTTGAGAAAAATGTGTATTCCATTGGTACTAGCTGGAGTATTCTGTATGTCTTACTTTTGTCATTTTAGGAATGTTTCTGTATGTCTTATAGCTTTTTTGTCCCTTATTTTACTGTTCTTTTGGCTTAGTGGATTTTTTTGTAGTGGCACATATTGATTCTTTTCTCATTTCTTTTTGTATATACAGTATAGATATTTTCTTTTTGGTTAACATGGAGATTATATGTAACATCTTAAAGTTATAATAATCCATTTTAAGCTGATATCAACTTCCCTTGCATACCAAAACTACTCATTTACAGTTCCAACTCTCCACTTTATCTAATCATCAAACATTATTTCTTTATATGTTGCACACCTATTAAAATAGATTTATTATTTTTTTAAGCATTTGTCTTTTAAATCTCATAGAAAATAAAAGATGACACTACAAAACAAAATCATAACAATGCTGGTTTTCACATTTGTCTGTGTATTTACTTTACTGGAGATTATTACATTTTCATGTGACTTCCAGTTACTGTCTAGCATCTTTTCATTTCAACTTGAAGGATTCCCTTCAGAATTGTTTGTCAGGCAGGTCTGGTGGTAATGAACTCCCTCAGATTTTGTTTTTCTGAGACTATCTTAATTTCTCCCTCATTTTTGAAGGTTAGTTTTACTAGATATAAGTTTTAGGTTAACTTTTTTTTCTTTTATCACTTTAAATTTATCACCCCACTGTCTTCTGTCCTGTAAGTTTTCTGCCGAGAAATCCTCTAGTAGTCTCATTAGAGGTTCTCTGTGCATGATGAGTCATTGTTCTCTTACTGCTTTTAACATTCTCTCTTAGTCTTTGGTTTTTGAGAATTTGAATATAATGTATTTTGGTCTTGGTTTTATTCTACTTGGAGATCATCAAGCTTCTTAGGTTTGTAGATCCATGTGTTTCCTCAAATTTGGGAAATTTTCAGCCATAATTTCTTCAAATAATTTATCTACACTTTTCTCTCCATATATTCTTCAGGGAATCCATAATATATACATATTGGTCCACTTGATGATATTCCATAAATCCTTTAGGCTCTGTTTACTTTTCCTCATTCTTTTTTCTTTTTGCTAGTTGGACTTGATAATTTCAAATGACCAGTCTTCAAGTTTATTGATCCTTTCTTCTGCTTGTTTAAATATGTTCTTGATCACCTCTAGTGAATTTTTCAGTTCAGTTATTGTATTTTGAAACTCTAGAAGTTGTGTTGGTTCTCCTTTTTAAAAACAATTTCAATCTCTGTTGATATTTTCATTTTTTCATATATTATTTCCTTGATTTCCTTTAGTTCTTTGTTTTTTCTTTAGCACTTTGAGCATATTTAGCACAGTTGTATTAGTCTTTGTCTAGTAAGCCTAACACCTGTGCATATTCAGGGATGGTTTCTAGGATTTCTTTTGTTTCTTTGAATGAACCATGTTTTCCTCTTTGTATGCCTTGTGATTTTTTTTTCTTGTTGAAAGTTGGGCATTAAAGAAAAAGAGCCATCTCTCCTAGTCTTTGAGACTGGTAGGGAAGACCTTGACTAATTAGCAGAACATACTTTGAGACTAGGGATCAGTCCAGTTCTCATGTTTTTTTCTGAGCACATATCTTGTCAGAGACTGTGCCTGTGATTTTTTCCCAATTCTCCCAAATACACAGCTTCTTTTAAATGTCTTTATTTCCCACAGTATCTCATCCCAGTTTGTTCTCAGCACTTTACATGTTTTATAGTATTCCTTTACCCATAATCTCTAGCTGCAGGTATTAGTGAGCCTCTAGTTTCTCTTCAGCTATCATAAGCTACACCCATTGTTTCCCACAGCTGTTCCTAACCTGAGATCTGAGTTATGTCACAGTTCCCCATGTAAGCTCTAAGTCAGGCAAAACAGAGAACAGCCCTTGAGGCAGCCCATAGAGAGATTAGAACATTGTAAACAAAGTCCTCTCTACTTCCTCCAGCCCAAGTCAGGAAACCAGGACTAAGCCACTTCCTCCCAACCATGTTATGCCATGCCAGGGAGGAGATGTGTCAAGGACAAGTAAAAAATCATGAAATTTCCTACCATTTTGATTGTGGCTTTTTCTTGATTTGGTGTGTACTTGGTTGCTATAGATCTTTGACTGTTTTCCAGAGTTCCTATAAAGTTGTTTTAGCCAGGTTCTAGTAGTTTTTTTTTTAATGTATACATAGGAAGATGAGGGCTTAGAACTTCCTAATCCACCATCTTGCTGACGTCACTCTTCTTTCCCCAGTTTTTTATTTGAAAGTATTTCAAGTCTACAAAAAGGTTTCAATAAAGGTATAATAAATACCCTTACTACTTAGATTCACAAATTCTTAAAATTTTGTCAAATTTGTTTTATATCTCTATAAAAATATAAACTTTTTTTGAACCCTTTGAAAGTAAGTTACAGATATCATAACACTTGAACTTCAGTATGCCAACATGTATTTCCTATTTATAAGAGCAGTGTACTATAAAACTACAATATCATGTCTATATCTAAGAAAACAAGTATTAATTCAGTAATATCATCTAATACCCATTCCATCTATAATTTTCTCCAATTGTTCCAATAATATTATCCCTCCTTTAGTTTTTTACGACTTTTTAGAGCACCTAAGCTACTTGTATTCTAGAACACATATTCTGAATTTGTCTGATCGTTTCTTTATTATCAGATTTAAGTTAAATCTTTTGGCAAGAATAGGAAAGATAATGTTCTGTAACTTTTTTGAATATTATCAGAAGACTCACTTGTCAGGGTGACCATGTAGTTGGTTATGCTAAATTTTGTTGAATTAGTTAAAATGATGACCATCTGATCTCTCAATTGTAATGATACTTTGGAAAAAATAAATAAACTATAGGAAAACAATTTGAGATCATGTGAAGATCTTACTCCCCAACAATCTTTTTTCTGCTCATTTAGCTGCCATTGATGATCTTTCCTGAATCAATTATTACCTTTAAAGTCGTATAATGCTGGTTTTCTATTTATCATTCATTCTTCATTTATTAACAGTCTCTCTATCCTGTTCCCTCTCCTTTTCTGTCTCTCAGAATCACTACAGACTCACGAGTTGTTTTAATTCAATGTGATAAGTAGATGCTCACATTGTTCCTTATTTGGCTAATGAAGCCATTTTAAGTCACTTATTGTGCTTTTTTTGGGCCATGACTTCATTAGCTTTTTGCATCCCTTGACCCAGATTGGTAAATTTTCCAGCATTGCCTTGTCTTTTTCCTATTTCAGATAGAGGCCAACCATTTCTCCAAGGAGTTCTATTTAATTTTAGTGTGGAATAATATTCAGAAAGCAATATCTAGGATCTGGGTGTGTTCAAGGACAGAGGAAAGACTAGGAAAGGAGTCACAAAAGGAGGCTGGAACATGATAAACAGAAGAGTGGAAGGAGATGAGAACAGAAAGGAAGTGGGGTCATATCATTGGAGCCTTATTAGCTATTATAAAGTTTGTGTTGTATTTTAAATGTAGTAAGAAGTCATTGAGCAGGTAAATGATTTAACCTTATTCATGTTTTTAAAAGATCATTGGGGGGCTGGCCCCGTGGCCGAGTGGTTAAGTTCGCGCGCTCTGCTGCAGGCAGCCCAGTGTTTCGTTGGTTCGAATCCTGGGCGCGGACATGGCACTGCTCGTCAGACCACGCTGAGGCAGCATCCCACATGCCACAACTAGAAGAACCCACAACGAAGAATACACAACTATGTACCGGGGGGCTTTGGGGAGAAAAAGGAAAAAATAAAATCTTTAAAAAAAAAAAAAAAAAAAAAAAAGATCATTGGGCTGCAGTGTAGAACATAAGCTAGTTCTACAGAAATGACTTTGAATATCTGATCCAGGTGGGTTATTTTCCGGAAAAATATGAATTAGCAAAACTCACCCATAATAGATATTTTTAAACACTTAAAATGCAATAAAATAAAAAATTGGAAAAACAACTACTGTCTCCAAAGCAGAAGACTCAGATGTGACTATTGATGAGTTTCACAAGATCAAAAATAAAATATATTTAAAACAACCCCTATTCAAAATCGATGTTAAAAGCTGACAAAGATAGAACATTTAAAAATTGTAGACTTAATCACTAATGGATAGCGTTGCAGAAATTCTAAATAAAATATTAGCAAATAGCATTCTTCTTTTAGAATTTATACCCTTGGATAAAAGATTATGTGCCTGGAGTCTATAACATTAAACTATTCATATAATTTGTTTATCAAACATTAAGGGGGTAAAAATAACATTTTCACCCAGAGAGCTAAAAATTTGTGACATCAATTCCTACCTTCCATTTCTTTCAGATAAAAGTGGACTAAAGCCACTATTTCCATCACAAGAGCATTAACTCTCATCAGTCTGAGATACTAACTTAATATTTTCTCTTTCATACACTTAAAAATTTTATTATTCAGTTCCAACCATACACCTATGATGTAGAAGATAGTATTATTACATCTCACTTTACAAATAAGAAAATGAAATTTCAAAACATAAAGCAAACTGGTAAATACCATCCCACCAGGAAGTGGTGGAGACAGAATTTAACGTGAGTCATTTTGCCACAAAGCCAACTCATTACTCTACACCAAGCCTGGGTTCTAATGATTGAGTAAAGTTCCTTCCATGCTTCAATTTTTATATAACCACCAGGCAGCCTTCATCATGTTATCTGATTTTCCATATAGATTTGATAAAAAGGGAATGAGCAAGTATCAGTGGTGTGCATATGCATGTGTGTTTTCTAGACACATAGGAATCTTTCTAATAACTCATGATCAAAGCATCCTTAAAGCAACTGTGTTTATTTTCAACCATGGATAACAATATTGTAATCATTTAGCAAAATTTCAAATTATTAATAAAATAACCTCTTTATCTTTGCAGCTTGTTTGGGCCACTTCTTACCTCATTGGCTGTGGAATATCATCATGCTCCAAAAGAAGGTCAACTCAGTATCTCTACGTTTGTCACTACTGTCATGAGTATGTATTATACAGCTTGGTTTCACACAGCTTTTAGAAATATATCCCCCTCACATAATCTAGCTTCTCAAACTTTATAAAAGAAAACTCAAATAAAGATTCTATTTCAGTTAAGCAGAACTTAGTTATATAATATCATTTAGACAATGCCTAAAACGTTACACACACACACACACATACACACACACACACTCACACAGGTGTTTTCACTTAAATATTTTTTCTAAATAAATCTATATCTCATTAATAGAATGTTCAAGTTCAGAAATATTACCAGTAGTCTTGCTATGTGTCATTGAATCTTCAAGTAGTATTAGTTAAGAGAACCAAATTTGAGCCAGCTTACACAAAGAAAGAAGATTTACTTCAACATTGAAAGACTATTTTTAGAACACAAGGGCAGAAATGCAGTAGAATATCAAGAATGAATATACAGGAGAAGCCAAGTGTTCTTGTATTTAGCTTTTTAGTCTAACTATTGGTATATGTCTTTTCTTTATAAATTAAGTTTTCATGTTGTCAAAGGGGTGAGTAACAATTCCTAGAAGAGATAATCCGATTGCTTCAGTGAGGAGCTGGTGTGCTTCTTTGCCCCATCAACTGTGCTTATATGAGTTCCAAGCATCGTGCTTAACCACTGTCTCCCATGTGCGTAGCACAATAAAAGATGTTCAATATGAATCAATGAAAATGATTTATCTGATAATACACTACCATATTTACACTTTAAATGAGATCTCCAATATTACTATACATTCAATAAATATAACATACTCATATAACAGCTCTATATGAGTTATTTTCTGGTCTTGTCATGTCGTTACTTCAGTAGATATTTCTTGTGATTCTATCTATATAATTAGGGCTGAAGACAGTAAGATTTCTTTGCATCTATAACATATCGATTGTACTAAATCTTTGCAGGGGCTGGCGGTCTGTGGTGAACTTTTAACAATACAAAAGAAAAAAAGTGGAGCTATGATAGGAGAATTTTCTCAGCCAAACACTAAGCCAAGTGTCTCACAAAATCCCTTACTGAATGAAGTAGTCAGTTTCTTTTATAAAGTAAAATTTTAACAGCTCAGATATCAAAGAGAAAAATATCAAACAGAATATTATTTCAACCAGAACATTTACTTTATTTTTACTGATATTAAGTAAGAATCAACTGTAAGCCACATTATTTTCTTAGATATCTTCAGTTAAGACTGTCTTCTCTGAAATTTCAAATTAGCTCAGAACTGGAAATTCTCATCTACTCTCACTCTCCCCCAACTCTAACACTTTAAATTTAGCCCTGCTGATGTACTTTCATCTTTTATAACACTCCATGTGTTTCTACAAAAGACACTAACATATATCAAGTTTCTCATGACATGGTGCAAGATGAAATTAGAACATCTTCAATTTGAGTCACTTAAAATTTTTCTTAACATTGTTGAGAACCGTGTTCTTTTGCATGACTGTTTACCAAGTCCTTATGGGTATAAAAAACAAAAGTATCCTATTGTGAGTGGCTTGAAAGCCCTCCTGCTTGTTGGGACTTGACTGTTACGGTCTCAGTCCCGTTAGAACTTGACTGTCCGAAGAGGTGCAAATTGCCTCAAAATGTTGTTAGGACCCCAGAGTCATGTGTTGTACATGCAAAAGAATAAGTTAGCATCATTATAAGTCTAGAAATCTTAAACCTGTCTCAAAGATTATCATCATTAGGGGCCGGCCCCGTGGCCCAGTGGTTAAGTTCGCACAATCTGCTTCAGCGGCCCAGGGTTTTGCCAGTTCAAATCCTGGGCACAGACATGGCACTGCTCATCGGGCCATGCTGAGGCGGCATCCCACATGCCACAACTAGAAGGACCCACAACTGAAAATACATAACTATGTAGCGGGGGGCTTTGGGAGAAAAAGGAAAAATAAAATCTTAAAAACAAAAAAGATTATCATCATTATATACAAGCGGTTTTCAAAAACTGTTTTAAAGTTGATTGTAATAGAGAGTAAAATGTTATATGCATTTTCCAAACATCAGCTTTATTAGCCACTTTTTTCTTTATTCTTTTTTAAGGGGAAATGATCCCGACAAAAAGAACGTGCCTTATAATATGGGAACTCCGTGTAAAGACTGTCCAAATGACTGTGAAGATAGACTTTGTAGTAAGTTTTACATCTCAGTTTGCGTAATGATGGCTGTTGATCCGGGGGCCATCTGTACTTCAAATCAAGCGTTTAACAATATTGCACTTTTCTAGCCCTTTCATCTCAATCCTCACACTTGAAATATCAGCATTATTTCTGATTTCCCTTTCCCCATCCCCAGTGTGACCAAGAAGACCATTAATTAAATCCATGGGAATGGAAATTAGAATGTTTAGGTCTACACACTCAAGTACCTACCTTAAAGCTTAAAGACCTTAGTAGGGGCACCCCGGATAAGATGTTAATCTAAGCATAAATTTTTCTCTGCTTTAGAAAAAGTTTCTGGGCTCTCTTACTGTGGCCCCAAAATTAGACACGTTGTTTTCAGGTTACCAGTGTTCTCAGATTGCTTGCCGCTCAATAATTCTCTACCTATCTGACCACTTATTATGGCATATAATTTCCTACAAAGTGATCCTTATTCTTCCAGGTTCTCACTGACACATCAGAAGAGATTAGCTGATGATTACACTCTACCCTTAAGTACTTCCTTTTATTTCTAATGTAAATCTTACCTACAATGTACTATTAACCAAATGGGTTCCATTTACATGTTCATTCCCTTAGATAGCAAAAGTTCCTTTTTCTAGAGCCTCCTGCAAAAGTAATTCCTTAATTTGGGGATAATGTTGACAAGGCAATTTTCAATAAATTTGTAGAGAAAGAACGAACCCAGAAAAAATCTTTCTTCAGACTTGGAAGGCTACAAGGCTTATTTTCCTTCATCTGCTCAGGTTGTCACTGTTTGCTTTTAAAGTAAGGAAAATGAATTCTTTGTTTTTCTTTTTCTCACTCTCTCTTTCTCTATGTAGATGTGTATAGAGAGAGAGATCTAGATATCTATTCTCTTTTCTCCCTCATTCTCTTTCATTCTCTCTCTCTTTTCCTCTTTCTCTCACTTTCAACTTCACTTTTTAGACTCCATTTCTGAAAAGAAATGTAGTTGGAGAAAGACAAACTACCTACTAATTATCTGTGATGGGGGTAATGGGATACGATTTTTACCAAAAGATAAAAGCAATGTTTACAATGGTATGAAAAATGTAATAGAAGTAAAATGAGAGTAGGAAAGAGAGAAGTATTACTCAAGAAGATTGAATCTCTGGCATAGAAGAAATACATCTTAAGCCCTTTAGTCATCCATAAATGTATGAGAAGATGACAGATACTAAAGAAAGATCCATATCTAAGATTGGGACACACTGGAGTGGAAATAATGCTAGAAATATAAGACCTGCATATGCAGATATAATCAGTTGAGTATAATTCAAGTAAATTTTATGAAAACAAAACTTCTACTTATAAAATAGAGGAAATTATATAAATTACTGTGATTTATATAATGCACACAATATAACTGCAGCAAAAGCAGTTCTAAGAGAAAAATTCATAGCAATAAATACCTATATTAACAAAAAAGAAAGAGCTCAAATAAACGTTAACTATATGCTTCAAGGAACTACAAAAAGAAGAACAAACTAAGCTCAAATTTAGTAGAAGGAAGGAAATAAAAAGGATCAGAATGGAAATACATGAAATGGAGACTAAAATGACAATAGAAAAGAGCAATGAAACTAAGCTGTTTTTTGAAAAGATAAACAAAATAGAAAAACCTTTAGCTATACTTACCAAAAAAAGAAAGAGAGAAAACTCAAATGAGCAAAATTAGAAATGAAAGAGAAGAAATTACAACGGATACCACACAAATAAAAAACATCAGAAGAGACTACTGTGAAGAAATTGGACAATTTAGAAGAAATGGATAAATTCCTGGAAACACATAATCAACTAGGACTGAATTGTGAAGGAGTAAAAAATCTGAACAGACTCATTACTCATAAGAAGATTGAATCACTAATCAAAAAACCTCTCAACTAAGAAACATCCAGGATCAGATGGCTTCGCTGGTGATTCTAGAAGACATTTAAAAAAGAATTAATACCAACACCTCTGAAACTCTTCCAAAACACTGAAGAGGAGGGAACACTTCCAAACTCATTTTATGAGGCAAAAATCAGACAAGGACACTACAATAAAAGAAAACTACAGGCCAATATACCTGATGAAGCTAGGTGCAAAAATCTCAAGAAAACATCAGCAAACCAAAGGTAACAATACATTAAAAGGATCATATGCCGTGATCAAGTGAGATTTATTCCAGGAGTGCAAGAATGGTTCAACATCCACAAATCTGCCAGTGTGATACACCTCACTAACAAAATGAAGGATAAAAGTCATATGGTCATCTCAATAGTTGCAGAAAAAGCACCTGACAAAATCCAATATTATTTCATGATAAAAATTCTCCACCACTGGAGATAGAGGCAACGTATCTCAACATACAAAAGGTTATATATTACAATCCCACAGCTAACATCATATTCAACAGTGAAAAATCGAAAGCCTTTCCTCTGAGATCAGGAAGAAGACAAGGATGCCTACTCTTGCCACTTTTATTCAATATAGTGCTGGAAGTCCTAGCCAGAATATTTAGGCATGAAAAAGAAATAAAAATCATCCAAATCAAAAAGGAAGTAAAACAGTGTTTATGTGCAGATGACATGACATTATATGTAGAAAACCCTAAAGACTTCACTAAAAAACTAGTTGAATTAATAACTGAATTCAGTAAAGTTGCAAGATACAAAATCAATATGCAAAATACAATTGCCTTTATGTGCACTAACAATAAACTATCAGAAAGAGAAATTAAGAAAACAATCCCAGTTATAATTGCATCAAAAAATACCTAATTTAGAATTAATTTAAATTAATTTAGAATAAATTTAACTAAGGAGGTGAAAAATCTATACACTGAAAATTATAAGACACTGATGAAAAAAACTGAAGACACAAACAAATGGGAAAATATTCTATTTTCAAGGATTGGAAGAATTAATAACGTTAAAAAAGGCATACAACTCAAAGCTATCTACAGATTCAATGCAATCCCTATCAAAATTCTAATGGCATTTTTCACAGAAATAGAACAAACAATCCTGAAATTGTTATGGATGCACAAAAGACCTCAAATAGCCAAAGCAATCTTGAGAATGAATGAAAGTTTATCCCTTTATATACAGCTTATGATGTTGATGATTTCAGAATGACGTTATAACTGATAAGTATGATTTATCTCCAATCTGCTTAGATATAGTCCTACCAGAAAAAGTGATGAAAGAAATCTGTTTAACATCAAACCAGACTTTAATCTTCTTTGCTTTAATAACTGACCCCATTTAACTCATTAGCTGTCTTCTATTCTGATTTTACTAGCTCGTGATAATCAAAATTAATTAGCTATCCTTAATAAATTTTATGTTTATGTCTTTAAGGAGATGATCTCTTTTCTCAGTGACTGTGATTTCTTGAGATAATATTACGCAAATATGTTTTGTTCTTTCAGCTAACCCCTGCCTCTACTATGATGAATCCAATAAGTGTAAGACACAAAAAGAAGCTCTTGGATGTAGCCACTTGTCAGTTAAACTGTTCTGCAAAGCTACTTGTCTGTGTGACACTGAGATAAAATAACCTTTGTTATTCGCAACTGTAATGTGCTGTTGGGGAAACGTCTACTAGATTATATCTTTTACTTTACTTGCTTCAGTAGCTTCTGCTGAATTTCTTTTGGTTTTAATTGCACTCAAAATCCTAATTTTCACTAATCATCTATGGGCATCAGATATTTACATCAATGCCCCCAACTTCTGTCCTGATACATCCTCATGTAAAGTCTTAAACTTTCTTCCTGCTGGAGTGAAAGATCCATTTCAACACCTTTCTCATCTTTAAATGATGTGCCTTGTCGTGCATAAGTTGTCATAACTCAACTGATGGTATGACGGGGCCCCTCAAGAACCACCTGTGCTGGTGGAGGGTCTTCCATGTTTAACTCCTCCCTCTGCTCTCCTGTGTCTCCAGCCACCCTGATATTTGTCTTCCCTGCACAACTTAACATGCACTAGCAATTCTTCACTTCTTAACTTTGCTTCTACTTTAGATCAATCATTAAAATAATCCACAAAGCACACAGAGAGTCCAGTCTTCTTACTTGCAAGGTAAATATTGTTGAATTGAAAGTAGTTTAAACATCTCATTGTTTCATTGTCATATCTATACACGAGTGTAAATCAGGAAAAAACAAAAACTGTGTCCTTAAATTAACCAAATATGTATTCTACAGTGATTACACACAAGGTGTGATCCATATATAAAGGATATTGTCTCCCTCATTTCAAATGAGGGGTAAATATTAGTGAATCTGAACATTACAGAAACCTGGTGAAGTGTATGGCTACACAGAGAGCCCAGTGCCTGGTATTTTGTTTTCATTTTTGGGTTTTCTTTTTTCATAAATGTGCCCTTTCTTTCTGAAATTTTATATAAAAGAAAATTCCCTAGGTTTCCTCCGTTTGTCCTATCACATATAACAAAGAGGCAGTAGAAACCAAGTTTCACTTCAAGGTGAGAATTAGTTGTGTGACCCTAAATAAGCTTCATATGCCAAATATCTCCAAGGAAATGTGATACAAATTACAGTGCAATTTTTTGAATGCTTCCCAACTCACCCCCATGGCTGCAGCTTACCAGGAGTCTTTATAGACACAGCAGCACACTTACTCACAGAATGACATCTCATGGGATTTTCCAGGGGCACGGTCATGGGGAGTGCCATGACTGGACTCAGGATCTGGAATGCACTGTTCTGCTAAAACCAGATGTGTGTGTGTGTGTATATATATACTAATGAATGTCCAGAAGACCTGTGAAACAAAGGCGGTAAAGAGCATGATTGAGGACAAAAATCTGACGAGGTTGTTCGTTTAATAACGGAGAGCAAATGAGCACAAGTATGGATCCAGATTACAGGGAAACTTGAAGGAAATCCAACCTGAATGATTTGGATTTGATGCCATGGGTAAAGGTAACACATTCCTGATTCTCAATTTTAAGAGCTGTACAATACTATATATATATATACAATAATATATATATAGTGAAATAATTACCACAATAAATTTAGTTAACAATCATCACCTCACATAGTTACAAATAATTTTTTCTTGTGATGAGGACTTTTAAGGTCCACTTTCTAGCCACTTTCAAATATACAATACAGAATTGCTAACTACAGTCACCATGTGTACATTACATCCACAGAACTTATTTAACTTGTAACAGCAAGTCTGTGCCTTTGACCACCTTCGCAAACAACCCCTACCCCTCACCCCTGCCACCACTCCTCACCACTCAATTCTGCTAGATACCAATCTGTTCTGTTTCCATGAGTTCAGTTTTTTTAGATCCCACGTATAAGTAAGATCATATGGTATTTATCTTTTTCTGACTTATTTCACTTCATATAATGCCCTCAAAGTCCATCCATGTTTTTCAAATCGCAAGATTTCATTCTTTTTTAATGGTTGAACAATATTCTGTTATATATATTCTTACATATATATATATATCTCTCACTTTTTTTATCCATCATCCATTGATGGAAATTTAGGTTGTTTCCATTTCTTAGCTATTGGAAATAATGCTGCAAAGAACACGGGGGTGCAAATATCTTTTTGAGTTAGTGTTTTCATTTTCTTTATTTATTCTTGAAATACTCAGAATTGAAATTGCTGGATCATATGGTAGTTCTGTTTGTAACTTTTTTAGGAACCTCCGTACTATTTTCCATAGTGGTTGCACTAGTGTACATATCTACCAACTGCGCACAAGGGTGAGTTTTTTCCCATATCCTAGCCAAGACTTCTTATTTCTTTTCTTTTTGATAATAGCCATTCTAACAAGTGTGACATGATATTTCATTGTGGTTTTCCTTTTCTTTTCCTTGATGATTAGTGATATTGAGTACCTTTTCAGGTACCTATTGGCCATCAGTATACCTTCTTTGGAAAAATGTCTATGCAGATCCTCTGCCCATTTTTCAATTAGATTGGCTTTTTGCTATTGAGTTCTATAAGTTCCTTATATAGTTTGGATATTAACCCCTTATCGGATATATCATTTAAAAATATTTTCTCCCATTCAGTAGGTTTCCTTTTCATTTTATTGATGGTTTCTTCTGCTGTGCAGAAGCTTTTTAGTGTGATGTAATCCCACTTGTTTATTTTTTCTTTTGTTGCCTTTGTTTTTGGTGTCAAATCCAAAAAAATCTTCACCAAAGACCAATGTCAAGGAGCTTACTGCCTATGTTTTCTTCTAGGAGTTTTATGGTTTCAGGTCTTACATTCAAGTCTTTAATTCATTTTGAGTTAATTTTGTGTATGGCATAAGATAGTGGTCCAGTTTCATTCTTTTGCATGTGGCTGTCCAGTTTTCCCAGCACCACTTTTGAAGAGACTGTCCTTTACCAGGAGCCTTGATGAAGCCTCTTGCTTCTTTCCCCTCAGAATCTCTGTACATTTCACTCTTTCAATGTGGAGCTGGAAACTTCCCACTTTACAAAGAAGAATGTGAGATGTGTCTGGATGGAATAGAGGGGAAGGCAAATGAGTCATAGGATTGGCAAAATAATTTTTTAAATGACAGAACATGGTTAGAGAAGAAATAACAAGCAAGAAAGAGCTTAAGAGGGCCCAGCTCCATGGCTGAGTGTTTAAAGTTACACGCACTCAGTTTTGGCAGCCCAGGTTCATGGGTTTGAATCCCAGGTGCAGACCTACTCCACTCACCAGCCACACTGTGGAGGTGTCCCACATACAAAAAAATAGAAGAAGATTGTCACAGATGTTAGCTCAAGGAGAATCTTCTTCAGCAAAAAAAAAAAAAAAAAAAAGGAGCTGAAGAATAGAGAGAATGCAGAGTGAGCTTCAGGGCTACATTATGTTGAAGAGCATTCAGGGTGGGCAACCTTAACAATCTGGGAGAACAGAGATCCTGGTTGGAGAAGGAAACACTTGACCTTTAGAGGTATGGCATTTTGGGGCAATCATAATATTCCAGATAAGACCAAGAAAGAGGAAGAGATAAAGAGCATTAAAGGAGAAATTTAAAATAGGAAGAATTCAAGGGCCTAGGACATCAGAAGTTACAGTCATCCACATGCATATTAAAGCCTCTTAGGTTGACTATGGAAACCAAAACAAGAGGATGAATTTGTTTCAGGAGACCAAAATTGTATGAACGAGGAGAAGTGACAGGAAAACCATTATTGGAGAGTAAATGTCAGGGGAGATAGTGTTAGACCTAAACATCATGAGGCCATTTATTTTTCTTTTTAGTAACTTGTAAGTTGAAAGGTAAAAAATTAAAAGAATACTCACAAATTCTAGATTGTAGACTGAGTTTGAGTTTTCTATATTTTAAAATTTCTTATACATATGGATGCAAAAATTGGTGTATATTTCATATGAATAAAACAAAGACATAAACCCCGATTAATGATGCTTGAGGGGGCCGGCCCTGTGGTGTAGTGGTTAAGTCTGGCTCACTCCACTCAGTGGCCCGGGTTCATGGACTCGGATCCCAGGTGCAGAACTACATCACTCGTCAGCCATGCTGTGGTGATGACCCACATATAAAGTGGAGGAAGATTGGCACAGATGTTAGCTCAGGGCTAATCTTCCTCAGGAAAAAAAAAAAATGATGCTTGAGGTTTTGTACTCAGTAATGACATTCCCAGTTTGGGTTCTCCCAAAAAACCTTTACATGAGAACTCAAGTGCGAGAGATTTATTTGCAAGATGAAGTGAACACTTGAGTGGGGCAAGAAATGAGTCAAGGAAGGGAAGTCATCAGTAAAGAGTGCAATATCAAACCTTCTACTGTACTTAGTATTGAGCAATAAAAAATGTTACAATATGGATGAAAGTATCAACTATAAAGTTAAAAGCACTGTTCACAGAATATCCAGTGCACTATGCTATAGACGAGTGTAATGTCACACTGATTCAGAAACACTCAAGACTAGCACTGGAGAAATGGAATTCACAAATTCAAAAATACTATATATTACTGTTTATTCACTTTAAACTATGAATTCATATCACTCGTAGGTCTACAAATGCTATATTTAATGTGACAAATTCTGTCTGAAGGAAGTAAGAATGATTAGTAATAGTCTGGTAACAGGCAAAATAGTCAGAGTCCCATATAATACACTATTCACTGAATCGCCAACTGTCCAAGAAAAAAATTGCTACCACATGTAACATTGTCAAGAAGGAAATAATTTCATCAGTCAGCAACATGCTGAAGATGGTAAGATTAGTTAAACAGCAACAATAATGAAGCCAATAATAGTAATAGTGTTTATTGAGTTTTTATTAAGTTCTAAGCACTTTTAATATACTAAAAGTTTGGTCTTCACAAACAAACCTATAACGCACCAGCAGAAGAAATGGAGGCCCAGAGGAGGTAAATAACTTTCCCAAATTCATACAGTTAGTAAATAAGAGAGCAACAATTTCAACTCAGACAGTCTAATTTCATTCGTAATGTACCCTAGGACAGTGCTTCTCAAACATGAGCGTGCTTAAAAATCACCTGAAGAACGTGGTAAAGCACAGGTTCCAGGGCCCCACACTCTGAGATCCTGATTTGGGGGGTCTAGGGTGCAGACAGCCCCAAGCTCTCAGCTGGTGCTGATTCTGAGAGTCAATATCATCACTACGGTAAACTTTGTTTAACAAGTTACAGAGGCATTTCATAGCTGTCTTCATGGAGCAGTAGCCCAAAGGCTGACCCTATCTGAAAATCAAGATGTCCAGAATCTAAGCCAATTGATGCTGCCAGATAAACAAATATTGACAAATCTGTTTCCCAGTTCCCTTGCGTCCCATAAAAGGAGAGAGAAATTGTGTTACCATTATAAACCTGCTGTCTGAGCAGACTAGGTGCAATAAAACAAAACAAATGTAGGGAAGTCTCAGGCATATGATTAGACTTGCATGTATTGTCTCCCAGAAGCATCACTCAGGTTTTTGGGGAATCCTATCCTGGTTCCTGGAACCCTGGATGGGTGTAAAGGAACAAGGGTTAGAAATGGTGCAGGTTCTGGAGGGTGATTCTGAGGGACAGCTTCCTCATGCAAATGATGAAGGGCAAGGAAGCAAGTGAATAGAAAAATGATTTCGCGATTTATCTCTTGGATGTCTTAGTCCAAAATGTCATTCAAACGAAACAATAAAAATCAATAGCTATCATAGGCATTCCTGCATAGTGAGTGTTACAGCTGATGTGCACCTGAGATGCTTACTATTGACAGGCACTCTTCCGGAACCTTGTTACATTAACTCTTAATTCTCTCAGTAATTCCGTGAAGTAGATAATACTATCATCTTCATTTTACAGACTGTGAATCTGAACTTCAGAGAAATTAGGTAGCTTACCAAAGGTCATAAGTATTGGAGCCCAGATTCAAACGCAAATGGACCAGCCCTGAGAATCCTACTCTTAACTACTTACCTCTCTTGGGACAAATAGGGTCCAAACTTCTTGGTTTGTAGATGAGCAAATAAGTATGCCTAGGAGGTGCTAAGCAGGTAAAAGAGTGAATGGACAGTAGAGCTTCTGATTTCAGAAATCTTAATATTGCAGATTAAAGACAAATACACAGAAAATATTAGAAAATAATAAAGGAATGAATTGTTTTAAGTGCTAAGGTGCAAAAGTGAGAGATCAACAAGATGATACATTGTGTACCAGTAAAACTGAGTAACATTTCAAATGGAATATGAGATTAGAGCTATTCCATAAACAATGTATATGACTTGGATAGAAAGTGATAGAATTAGCAGCAATAACTTAAGGAACAAGAATAGGACTGAAGAGACAAACAACTGCCAGGCAGAGATTTTCAAAAAAATATGAATCTATAGAGTTAGGAAAAGTAGAAGTAGAACCACTTGTCAAAGCCAGAATTGATGGCTTACTGCAATAACTGTGGATGCTCACTTGTGATTTTAATCATGAGTGTACCACGAAAAAGGAGTATTTAACTGGCATTAATTAGAGGTAGTGTCCCAGAGAGCTTCTTCAAAGAGGTCCGAACTGCAAACGATACAGAGAGTGTTGCAGATAGTTCGCCTAATAAAATAAACACACTCTGAGATTAGAGAATAGCATGCATTTGTTTACTGGGGAAAGATCTCCAGATTTACATCTTGTTGTGGAAGTAGGAAATAAGCAAAATTGGCGCACAGAGAAGTTGAGTTATGATGTAGTCACAAAAGACTCTAAATAACCTCAGGGGAAGCAAAAAAATTAATATATATAAAATCTAACTTTAAACCTCAAGAAACTAGAAAAAGAAGAACAAATTAAGCCCCAAGTTAGCAGAAGGAAGGAAATAATAAAAATTAGAGCAGAAACAAATGAAATAGGTGAAAAGGAGAATAATAGAAAAGACTAACAAAACTGAGGGTTGGTTCATTGAAAGACAAACAAAATTGACAAATCTTTAGCTAGAATAACCAGAAAAACAGAGAGGTCTCAAATTAACAAAATTATAAATGAAAGAAGAGACGTTATAACACATACTACAGAAATTAAAAAGTCATATGAACAATTATATGCCAACAAACTGAACAATCTAGAAGAAATGATTAAATCTTGGAAACATACAGCCTACCAAGACTGAATCAGGGAGAAATAGAAAATCTGAATAGACCAACTACTAGTAAGGAGATTGAATCAGTAATCAAAAACCTCCCAACAAACTAAAGCCCAGGGCCAGATGGATTCACTGTGAATTTTACCAACATTTAAAGAAGGTAATGCCAATTCTTCTCAAACTCTTCCAAAAAAAACAAAGAGAGGGGAACACTCCCAAACTCATTTTACAAGGCCAACATTATCCTGATCCCAAAGCCGATAAGGACACTATAAGAAAAAAAAAACACTATAGGTCAATATCCCTAACGAATATAGATGAAAAAATTCTCTATATAATACTAGCAAACCAAATTCAGCAACACAGTAAAAGGATCATACACAATGATCAAGTGGATTCATACCTGGGATTCAAGGATGGTTCAACATATGCAAATCAATAAATGTGATACATCACATTAATAGAATGAAAGATAAAAATAATACGATATTCTCAAGAGACAGAGAAAAAGGATTTGACAAAATTCAATATTCTTTCTATGATAAATACTCTCAACATATTGGGTGTAAAAGAAACATACCTCACCATAATAAAGGACATATATGACAAAACCACAGCTGACATCATATTCAATGGTGAAAAGTTGAAAGCTTTCCTCCAAAATCAGTAACAAGACAAAGGTGCCCACTCACACCACTCCTATTCATCATAGTCCTTGAAGTCCTAGCCAGAGCAATCAGGCTAAAAAAAGAAATAAGAGGCGTCAGAATTGGAAAACAAGAAGTAAAACTATCTATTTGGGGATGACATTATTGTATATATAGAAAATCCTCAAGACTCCACCAAAAAACTGTTAAGTCTAATCAGTGAATTCAATAAAATCGCAGGATACAAAATCAACATTCAAAAATCAGTAGTGTTTCTATATACTAACAATGAATTATACAAAAAAGAAATAAAGAAAATTATCCCATTTACAATAACATCAAAAACAATACAATACTTTGGAGGAAATTTAGCCAAGGAGGTAAAAGATCTCTACACTGAAAACTACAAAACATTGTTGAAAGAAATTGAAGAAGACACAAATAAATGGAAATATATCCCATATTCATATATTGGAAGAATAAATAGTGTTAAAATGTCCATATTACCCAAAGTCATCTATAGATTCAATGCAATCCCTATTCAAGATTTGGTGACATTTTTTACAGAAGTAGAAAAACTATCCAAAAATTAGTGTGGAACCACAAAAGACTCCAAATAGCCAAAGTAATCCTAAGAAGAACAAAGCTGGAGGTATCACACTTCTTGGTTCAAACTATATCATAAAGCTACAGGAATCAAATAGGACGGCACTGGCATAAAAGATGACAAACATACCAGTGGAACAGAATTAGGAGGCAAGAAATAAACCCACGCATATATGGTCAATTGATATTTGACAAGGGAGTCAAGAATACTCAATGGAGAAAAAAGAGTCTCTTCAATAAACGGTCCTGGGAAAACTAGATAGTCATATGTGAAAGAGTGAAACTTGCCCCCTATCTTACACCAATCACAAAAGTTAACTCAAAATGGATTAAAGACTTAAATGTAAGACCAGAAACCATAAAACTCCTAGAAGAAAACATAGGGAAAAAGCTCCTTGACATAGGTCTTGGCAATGATTTTTTGAATATGACACTTTTATGCATAAGCAATAAAATAAAAAAGTGGGACTACATCAAGCTAAAAAGCTTCTGCACAGCAAAGAAACAATCAACAAAATGAAAGGTAACCTATGGAATGGGATAAAATATTTGTAAATCATATACCTGATAAAGGGTTAACATCCAAAATATGTAAAGAATTCCTGCAACTCAATGGCAAAAAAAAAATCCAATTTAAAAAATGGGCAAAGGACCTGAATAGACATTTTTCCAAAGAAGATATTCAAAGGGCCAACAGCTACATGAAAAGATGCTCAACATTACCAATCATCAGGGAAACGCAAATCACAACCACAATGAGATATCACCTCACAACTTTTAGAATAGCTATTATCAAAAAGACAAGAAACAACAAATGCTGGTGAAGATGTGAAGAAAAGGGAACCCTTGTGCACAGTTGGTGGGAATGTAAATTGCTACAGCCACTATTTGAAACAGTGTGGAGCTTCCTTGAAAAATTAAAAATAGAACTACCATATGATCCAGCAATTCTATTTCTTGGTATATATCTGAAGGAAAAGAAATCAGTATGTTGAAGAGCTATCTGCACCCCTATGTTCATTTCAGCATTATTTCCAATAGCCAAGACATGGAAACAACTTAAGTGTCCATCTACAGATGAATGAATAAAGAAAATATGGTGTATATATATATGCAATGTAATAATATTCAGCCATAAAAAAGAAAAAAACCCTGCAGTTTACAACAACATGGATGGACCTTGAGGGCATTGTGCTAAGTGAAATAAGCCAGAGAGAGAAAGACACTGTGTGATCTCATTTATATGTGGAATCTAAAAGAAACAAACAAACCAAAGTCACAGAAAAAGAGATCAGGTTTGTGGTTACCAGAGGTAGGCAGTGGGGGAATTGGATGAAGGTGATCAAAAGGTACAAACTTCAAGTTATAAGACAAATACTGGGGATGTAATCCACAACATGATGATGATAGTTAACACTGCTGTATGGTTTATTTGCAAGCTGCTGGGAAGATGGATCTTAAAAGTTCTCATCACAAGGAAAAACATTAAAAGTTCTCATCACAAGGAAAAACATTTTTTGTGACTATATGAGAAGATTGATATTAATTGCACTTAACCATGGTGGTTATTTCACAGCGTGTGTATGTCAAGTCATTATGCAGTACACCTTAAACTTATGCAGAATTTTATGTCAATTGTGTCTCAAGAAAACTGAAAAAGAATCTATATATGTGACCTGGCATTTACAATTCCCACATCTACCAGTTCTCTGGCTGAGGCAAGAGTTTCTGGCCACGGATGAGGGCAATTTTTAGAGAGAACAGACGTAGAGCTGTCTGTGGGCAGGACTCCCAGCTGCCAGGAAATAAGTGTTTCAGTGCAGAAAGGGACCTGGGCAATGCCTCGCAGCATCATGGACGCAACCAGCTTCGAGTCAGCCAGGTCAATTCCAGTTCTAAATATCTGGTACCCTGGTCGTAACAGGCGAGATGTCTTTACTAGTGAGTGCATCAGGGAATGTGTGATAGGTGTGGTATGCATCCCTGTGCCCTGATTGGGTGGTTCTGTCAATCTTATTGCTTCAATTACATATAGTTTTGATATAAATATGTCTTTTGGGTGTAAAATAATTAAAATGAAAAGAAAAAAGCACGTGTTTTTTTCTATGTGCCAGGCTGAGTCACTTCACTCATCCCAGTTTAGAAAATTCATTCACTTGAAGGGTAATTCTAGGAAATGACCACGAGATGGCAGCACACACTTATGATAGTGAAACTTTTGAAGCCGAAGAAAATAAACTGTTAGATTGATATCCTAAAATTATTCTAAGGAGTAGCTAAATAATTTACACAAAAGCTTATTATAAAAAAAAAACCTCCACACTTTGTTGGTAATGAGTTGCAGTCCTTAAGTGGACATACATATGAGAGGATGAGTGGTAGGGAGATTACGTCCCATACCTACTGACAAAGAGGTTCTTTCATCTTACCTGCAGAAGAGCTGTTGCTGACATCTACCTGATAACGTATCTATGCCTCACTTTCCTTATTTGCAAATGGGGATAATAACAGTACCTCCTTTGTAGAGTTGCTGTGAGGATAAACCAAGGGAAAGTATATACAGCATTTTTAACAGATCCTGGCATGTTGTGTTAGATATTAATTTTGTGTGTGTATGAAGAAGAATGTTGCTGAGTTAACATCTCTGCCGGTCTTCCTCTATTTTATGTGGGATGCTGCCACAGCGTGGCTTGACACGAAGTGCTAGCCACGTGCCCGGGATCCGAACCTGTGAACCCTGGCCACTGAAGTGGAGTACACAAACTCAACCACCACGCGACCGGGCTGGCCCTAGATATTAATTTTTATCATTCACAATTACAAATTGAGATGCCTGAAACTATACGTGCTTCTAATCAAAGCTGTCACTTATTAATTGTGCACTTAGTAGAAGATTTAGCATATCACAATTGTATTGCCTGAGGCACTCACTAAATTTTTGAAACAAACTTGGGTGTGATTAATGGGTTGAATTCATAGATGCACAAATTGAGATACAAAGAGATTAAATAACGCGGCCTGGTAAAACTGCTAATAAGTCACGGGTGGATTCCTAATCCTGGTCTGATTTATAGGAAGCATTCCCTTGAACTCTTTACTACATCTGAATTTATAACCGAATTTTGATATTGTGAATCAACAAATGATACATTACATTGAAATATTTGTCTTCCTCCTCTGACCAAAATATTTAGGAAAAATCTCATTATTTTACTTTTTGGCTTCTGCAACTAAGGATACTGCTCGACTGGGATTTTCAGAAAATAAACTAGAATCTTATCATGGAAATTTTAATGACCCTGTGCTTGGTTTTTACCCTTCCACGGTAGCATTGGAGTGAAGATGCTGCAGAAATGCCAGAACGTTGTGAAAGCAGTGCGAGCTGACAGAGGGCAAGGCAAAGGAGTGACTAACTGTAAGTAGATATATGTTTATGTGATCCAACTTTGGGCTCCAATATCCTCAAGAACTGTTGAGTGACCTGGCAATGATGAATTAGGTTATCCAGTCTGCATTTGCATTTGCACCCATTCATGATGGGAAATGTGACCCAGTACACTCTTCTATTATTATATTTTTTAATTTGGATATTCAAATTTTCAGGTTTCAGATCCTCATCGTGAAGAGAAAAAAATAAAAATCTAACAATTAAGAATACTTCAGTAATGCAATGATGACAGGATGAATGGCAGTTAGATAGCTGGAAGGTTTCCACTCTATGTAGTTTTCTCAGCTACACACAATATCGCCCTAGGGAGTTCTTTTGCTTTGAGAAAAGTGTGATATGCAGCTATACTGAGCTGCTCATGAGAACAATCTTCAGTGCTGTAAAATGAGCCCATCTTACGGCAATACAGACACTGTATAAAATAGGTACTCATTGCTGGTTTCCAGAAAAGCCATAAGCATTTCCCACACAACTACACATTAACAATATTTTCAAGAATCCCTTTTTTACAACTTAATATGGAAGTAGTAATGATACTTCCACAGCTACTGACTATTGGACATCTTAATCTAACATTGTTGAAGATTCATTTTCAGCACCAAAATTGAAAAAAACACTAAAATGTTTTAGCTATTCTCCAAAAGTCTTACCACAAAATAACTTCTTGATACTGTACACTTTAGCATATGTCATGTGCTAAGTTAGTAATTTAATTTTTTTATTTCAATTATATAATAAAATGTTACCAACTATAGTCACTGTGTTAGACATTAGATCCTCTGACATTATTCATCTTATAACTGAAACTTTGTACCCTTTTGCCAACCTCTCTCTATTTACCCCCTCCCCCTACCTCCTGAGAACTACTTTCCTATTTTTCTACTCTCTGTTTCTGAGTTCATTTGTTCTTTCTTTTTTTTAAGACTCCACATGTAAGTGATACCATGCAGTATTTTTCTCTCCGTGTCTAGTTTATTTCACTTAGTGCAATGTCCTCCAGCTTTATCCATGCTGTCTCAAATGACAGAATTTCCTTCTTTTCTAAGGCTGAATAATATTCCATCGATCCTTTCATCTGCTGATACACACTTCGGTTGTTTCCATGCCCTGGCTAATGTGAATAATACTGCAATGAATACTGGAGCACAGACATCCTTTCAAGATAAAGGTTTAATCTCCTTTGGATATATGCTCATAAGTGGAATTGCTGGGTCCTATGATAGTTTTATTTTTAACTTCCTGAGGAACTTTCATACTGTTTTCTATAGTGGTTGCATCAGTTTACATTCCCACCAATAGTTGTACAAGGGCTCCCTTCTCTGTACATCCTAGACAGCATTTTCTTATCTCTTGTCTTTTTAGATAATAGCCATTCTAACAGATGTGCGGTGATAGTCTCACTGTGGTTTTGATTTGCATTTCCTTGATGATTAGTGACGTTAAGCACATTTTCATGTACCTGTTGGCCATTTCTATGTCTTCTTTGGAAAAATGTTTTATTCAGGTCCTTTGCCCATTTTTCAATTGGGTTATCTGCCTTTTTGCTCTTTAATTGTTTTTAGTTGTAGTTCCTTGTACGTTTGGATATTAGCCCCTAATGGACTATGTAGTTTGCATTCTGTCATTCTATAGATTGCCTTTTCATTTTATGAATTGTTTCCTTGGCTGAACAGAAGCTTTTTAGCTTGAAGTAGTCCTATTTGTTTATTTTTGCTTCTGTTACCTTTTCTTTTGGTGTCGAGTCCAAAAAAACCATTGTCAAACCAATGTCAAAGAGCTGACCCCCTAGGTTTTTTTCTAAAAGTTTTATGGTTTAAGGTCTTATATTCAAGGTTTTGATCCATCTTGAGTTGATTTTTGTGTATAGTATAAAACAGGGGTCCGGTTTCATTCTTTCGCATGTGGCTGTCTATTTTTCCTTACACCACTAGGTGAAGAGATTGTCCTTTCCTCGTTGTATATTCTTGGCTCCTTTGTTGTAAGTTAATTGACCATATATGTGTGGGATTATTTCTGGGCTCTCTATTATGCTCCACTGATTTATGTATCTGTTTTTATGCCAATATCATACTTTTTTAATAACTATAGTTTTGTAATAAAGTTTGAGATCAGGAAGTATGACATCAATAGCTTTGTTTGCCTTTCTGGGCATTGCTTTGGCTATTTGGGGTCATTTGTTGTTCCATACAAATTTTAAGGTTGTTTTTTCTATTTCTATGAAAACTGGTATTGGAACTTTAATAGGGATTGCATTGAATCTGTAGATTGCCCTGGGTGGAATAGAAATTTTAAGAATATTAATTCTTTTAATCTATGAGCACAGAATATCTTTTCATTTATTTGTGTCGTCTTCAACTTCTTTTATCGATGTCTCACAGTTTTCAGCACACAAGTCTTTCACTCCTTGGTTAAATTTGTTCCTGGGTATTTTATTCTTTTTGATGTAATTATAAATGGAATTATTTTCTTAATTTCTCTTTCTGATAGCTTGTTGTTAGTATGTAGAAACAAAACTGATGTTTGTGTATTGATTTTGTATTCTGTGACTTTACCGAATTTGTTTATCAGTCCTAACAGTTATTTGGTAAAGTCCTTAGGATTTTCTATATATAATATCACGTCATCTGCAAATAGAAAAGATTTTACTTCTTCCTTTTCAATTTGGATGTCTTTTTTTTTTCTTGCCAAATTGCTCAGGTTAGACCTTCCAGTAATATGTTAAATAAAAGTGGAAAGAGGGAGCATCGTTGTCTTGTTCCTCATCTCAGAGGATGGCTTTCAGCTTTTCACCATGAAGTATGATGTCAGCTGTGGGACAGTAATGTATAACCTTTCTCATGTTGAGGTACATTCTGTCTATCTCCATTTGTTGAGAGTTTTATCATGAAAGAATGTTGCATTTTGTCAAGTGCTTTTTCTGCATATATTGAGATGATCATATGATTTTCATTCTTCATTTTGTTAATGTTGTGTATCTTATATATTGATTTGCAGATGTTGAGCCATCCTTGCATCCTTGTAATGAATCACATTTGAACATAGTGTATGATCTTTTTTGTGTACCGTTGAATTCAGTTTGCTAATATACTAGGGTCAAGGACTTTTACATCTATGTTCATCAAGGATATTGGCTCATAATTTTCATTTTTGTGGTGTCTTTGTCTGGCTTCAGTATCATGGTAATGCTGGCCTCAGAAAATGAGTTTGGAAGAGTTCTCTACTCTTCTAATGTTTGAAAGAACTTAAGAAAGATTGATATTAATACTTCTTCAAATGTTTGGGAGATGTCTTAAGTGAAATGAACTGGTCCAGGGCTTTTTATTGTTGGGAGGTTTTTGATTAGTGATTCAATCTCCTTACTCATAATTGGTCTGTTCAGATTTTCTATTTTTTCATGATTCAGTATAGATAGGTTGTATGATTCTAGCAATTTTTTTCCATTTCTTCTAGATTGTCCAATTTGGTGGCATTTAATTATTCATAGTAGTCCTGTATGATCCTTTGTATCTGTGTGGTATCAGTTGTAATGTCTTCTTTTCGTCTATAATTTCCTCATTTGAGTCTTCTTTTTTCCCTTGGGAAGTCTAGCTAAATGTTTGTCTACTTTGTTTATCTTTAAAAAAAAACACAACTCTTTGTTTCATTGATCTTTTCTATTACCTTTTTAGTATCTATTTCATTTATTTACACTCTGATATTTGTTATTTATTTCCTTCTACTAAATTTGGATTTAATTTGTTCTTCTTTCTCTAGTTCCTTGAGATATCAAGTTAAGTTGTTTATTTGAGATTTTTGTGGTAGGCATTTATCCCTATAAACTTCACTCTTAGAACTGCTTTGCTGCAATCTTTAAGTTATATAAACACTAGAATCAGTATGTCAACATCCACAAACCAATCTGCAGAGATTTTGATTGGGATTGCACTGAATCTATAGATCAAGTTAGGAAGAATGGACATGTTGACAATATTGATTCTTCCTTTCCATGAACATGGAATATCTCTCCATTGATCTAGCTCTTCTTTGATTTTATTCCTCAGACTTTTGTAGTTTTCCTAATAGAGCTCTTATGTATAAGTTTTTAGATTTATACCTAAGCATTTTCTTTTTTGAAGTGCTAAAGTAAATAGTGTTATGTTTTAATTTCAAATTCCACCACTTCATTGCTAATGCTGAGAGTCCATATCGTCACTGCAGCAAATTTTGTTTAACAAGTTACAGACGCATTTCATAGCTATCTTCACTGGGCAGCAGCCCAGAGGCTGAGACACTCTCTGAGAATCAAGTTGTCCAGCATCTAAGCCAGGTGGTGCTGCCAGATAAACAAAAGTTGGCAAATCTATTCCCCAGTTCCCTTGCATCCCATAAAAGGAGAGAGAAATTGTCTTTCCGCTATAAACCTGGTTTGTGAGCAGACGAGGTGCCATAAAGCAAAGTGGTAAAGTGTGAAGGTCTGAGAGATCAACAAGATGACAGATTAAGTGCACAGGTAAAACTGAATAACATTTCAAAAGGAATATGGGAGTTGAGCTCTTCCATAAAAAGTGCGTAGGACGTGTATGGGAAGGAGATGATAGAATTCGTATCAGCAAATCTAAGGAACAAGAATAGGACTGAAGAAGCAAATACAACCGCCAGGCAGAGCGTTCCCAAAGAAAGTCAGTATCTAGGGTTAGGACCTGATTAAATAGAATCATTTCTTCAAGACAGAATTCATAGCTTTGGTGCAAAAACCAAAGTGGTAAATACTCACTTGTGATTTTAATCAGGGAGGTACCACAAAAACGGAGTATCTTATCAACACTAACCAGAGGTAATGTCCTAGAGAGCTTCCTCAAAGAGGTCTGAGCTGTAAACTGTGTATAATGAGTATTGCAGGCAGATAAGCAAACTGGGAAATGGAGATTTGCATGAAGAGTTCATCGGGGAAAACCTCCAGATTTACACCTACCTTTGGAGGTAGGGAGAGAAGCCCGATGGATGCATGCAGAGCTTGGGTTGTAGAGCAGAGGCCTCAGCTAATTCCACTGAAGGTATAAACTTAAGACGATCCTTCTGTGTTGTCCCCAGGTGGAGAGGGGTGGCCTGGCGTTTACAGTTCCACATCCAACAGTTCTTGCATGGGGACCACCCAAGAGAAGGTAGTATGTCTGTGGCCAAGGGCAATTTTTAGAGGCAGACAGTGGGGAGACTGTGGGGAGCCCGTGGGAGGACTCTCAGCTGCTGAGGGGATAAGTGCTTTGCTGCAGAAAGGGACCTGGGTAACGCATCACAGCGTCCACTGCAAGCAATCAGCTATGAGTTAGCAGTTAAGGCCAGCCCTAATCGTTTGGTAACCTGGCCACAACACGCAGGATTTCCTTACTAATGAGTACAATGACCTTTCCATATTTGAGGGATCTTCTACCCTGATGTATGTGTTCTGTAAAACTTATTCACCCAGTTAGATGAAGCCATGACAAAAATCATATCTTCTCTCGTATGAATAAATCAAAACCCGCAAACATGTTATTTCTGTGTGCCAGGCTAATTACTCACTTCATTGCATGGCTTAGTAAATTTATCAACAGGAAGAGTAATTCTAGGAAATGACCACAAGATGGCAGCACATACATATGATAGTGAAACTTCTGATGCCAGAGAATATAATGAAAATCTAAACTGGTTTGTAATCCAAAAATTATTCTAAGGAGTAGCGAAATGATTTACATAAGAGCCTATTGAAACAACAAATTCCACTTTTGGTTGGCAATCTGTTGCACATAGATGTAGTTACAGTTCTCTAAGTGGATGTACACAATGAGAGAGTGAGAGTGTTAGGCAGATTATTTCTCCCATTACTACCAATAAAGAGGCAATATACTTACAGAATTTTGTTTGGTTTTAATCGTACTTGAAATCCTAATTTATACCAATCAGTAAAGGCTTCAGTTTACTAACATTAACATCACCCACTCCTGTCCTGATCCAACCTCAACTAGCATTGTTGTAATCTCTATTAATGCTGGAGCTAAGGATTGAGTTCAACATCTTCTTCATATTTAAAACACGTGATTTACAAGTGTTCTTAAGGTTGACATAATTTAATTGACTACAAAACTGAGTCCTTGCAGATCAGCCTGGTGATGTTGTGGTTAAGTTTGAGCCCTCCACTTCAGCAGTCTGGGATTCATGGATTTGGATTATGGCCAAGGACCTACACACCACTCATCAAGCCATGCTGTGGTGGTGTCCCACACAAAATAGATGAAGATTGACATAGATGTTAGCTCAGGGCCAATCTTCCTCACCAAAAAAAAGAAAGAAAGAAAGAAAGAAAACTAAGTCCTTGCAATAAAACCTGTGCTTAAGTAGAGTCTTACTGTGTTTAACTCCGTCTCCAACTATCTCATTGTCGCCATCCTCCCTGATGTTTGTTTTCTCTCTGCAATTAACATTCACTAAGAACTCCTCACTTTTCCATTGACTTCTATTTCAAATCAATCATTAAAACAAACCACAAAGCAAAGAGTCCAGTCTCATTACTTGCAAGGTAAATATTACTTAATTGGAAGTGGTTTCATATATTCATTGTAATTTCTAAACACATATGAGAAGCAGGAATAAAAAACATTGTATATAATTAGTTTACAAATATTTTCCCAGCAATGACCACAAACTGTAATGTGTACATACATAGGAGGTAGTCTCCTTCATTCCAAAGGAATTCTAAAAGATATAGAAACAGTATGACATAATATTAAAAATAAATCAATTCCAAAAGGTATACCAGTAATATATGATTAGTGACAGAGGAGCATAAAATTGCTTCTGTTGGGAGGGTTGGGGAAAATATAACGAATAGAATGCAGGGGGCAAGGGATGTGATTTGTTCAGGGATATGAGGATAATTCTGTGTCTAAGAGAGCATTTCAAATAAGGAAGCAATGAAGACAGAGCTTTGTCTACATCCTCCAATTATAAATTTTGTGACGGCTTACATGACATTAACTACAAATATATTATATTTATATATTAATATATTATATTACATATAATATTTAAGAATCCTATAAAACATATTTTCACCCAAAAATATCTGGGTAAATTGGAGGTGCATGACAAGTACCCTTACAATGAGAAGGAGGGGCACTCCCTTGTGTGTAAGAACCCCATTATTGTATTATTTCACATGCATTCAGAACACCAATGTTTTTGGCGAACTCATAAAAATGGCAATTTTAATTTTTAGTTGAGGGTGAAAGACTTTTATTTTATTTGCCATGCCTTTCACATTTTGAAACACTGAATACAAATTTAACAGAATATAGAATAACTTTTAACAAGTGACTGTGAAGCAGAAACAATATTCAGCAGCGGTGCATACTTCACTGTAGCAAATAAGTTCGTTCTAAGTGTATAATTTAGAGACTAAGAGCAAAAGCAGTGATGCCACCCAGCAGCTGTGAATCCAGGCTGCAACGTGGACTCGCTCTATGAGTGTGGACAAGACCGTTGAACTTTCTGTGTCCACATAAGTAAAACAGAGGTAACGTTAGCACCTACTTCAGAGATGTATTGTAAGGATCAAATGAGTTGACATGTAAAGTCTTAGCAAATTGGTGCTTAAAACATGCTCAGGGGCCGTCCCGGTGGCGCAGCGGTTAAGTGCGCACGTCCTGCTTCTGTGGCTCAGGGTTCGCCGCTTCAGATCCTGGGTTCAGACCTATGCACTGCTTATCAAGCCATGCTGTGGCAGGCATCCACGTATAAAATAGAGGAAGATGGGCACAGATGTTAGCTCAGGGCTAATCTTCCTTGGAAAAAAAATGTGCTCACTAAATATTAGCTGGTATTACTACTTTACATTTGTATCTACTGTCTTTACACGCTAGTCTCTGAGCTCCGTGCTCAGACACCCATGAGATATAAGCTGAACTGTTCCCCTTCAGGAACTGAGCACTGATCACATCGCTACAATGAAAAGCAAACAATCTCTTCCTCATCCCCAAAGAAAATGAGAAATAGCAGCATTTTTCTTTTATAATAAAGGGAGGCTCACAAAAATATATAGTGTCAAATTGTTTGATTGAATAAAAGCCTCATCTTTGTAAAAATATCTGATTATGTATAAAAAATATTAAAATATACCTGATATTAATGAAAGTGTTTAAAAATATTACTAGAAGTACTTAACAAAACAATTGAACAAAGAAATGAGGAGAGAATAAAGATTGAAAGGAAAAAGAAACGTATGATTATTTACAGATCAAATGATCAGCTATTTGTGTGTTTCTCTTATTGAGTTTTCTATTCAAACTTATTAGAGAGTTTGTTCAGCAAGGAAGTCGGATTACAAAATCAGCCTATCAAAATAAACAGCGTTCCAATATACAGGTAATAACTATTATGAAAATATTATAAAAAATTACTTTTTACAACTACAATAAAAACTCAAACACTGTGATCAATACTTATTTATTATTTTCCATCACTCATTGATATATTTCTAAATTACAATAACTCCTGGTGGAACAAATCTGTCCAGAGTTTGTTATCCAAAGAAAATCTCTGTCAAATAAATGTTCTAACATTTTCATGATTACAAATATCTTACAATTGAAAAATATTTTTTTTTTTTAAAGATTTTATTTTTCCTTTTTCTCCCCAAAGCCCCCCGGTACACAGTTGTATATTCTTCGTTGTGGGTCCTTCTAGTTGTGGCATGTGGGATGCTGCCTCAGCGTGGTCTGACGAGCGGTGCCATGTCCGCGCCCAGGATTCGAACCAACGAAACACTGGGCCGCCTGCAGCCGAGCGCGCGAACTCAACCACTCGGCCACGGGGCCAGCCCCTACAATTGAAAAATATTTTACAGATACAAAAATTTAAACTAGAAGTTAGCAGGATACAATTTTTTTTGTTAGAAAAGTAGTTTTCCTTTAACTCTTCTAACTGCTAATATTATCGTGAGAAATCAAGTTTCTCAATGTATTGCCCGATAAAGCATAGTAACTTAGGAGTGAAAGTTAATGTTTTAGTGTACTTCATCTAGTAGACGATGCCATCAATTGTATGACACATAGTTATTGTATAAGCCACTAAAAAAGAAAAGAATATATTGTGGCATGTCTTCAATGCCAGGAGCATCCTGATTTCAGACAAGTTTAATTGTAAAAAAAAAAAGTAAAGGGTATCTGAAATATGCCTGTTTTTACTACAAGTGTCCAAAATATACATGGAAGTCCTCATCAAAACAATTCAATTAGGACATGTGATAAGTATGAAGATAAGAAGGAAGGAGAAACTGATTTAATTGTTTTGAGATGCAATGATCGCTTAAGTCATTTGTATGTCATTTCTTTTGAGTTTTCTGTTTAAATTAAGAAAGTTACGTAAAGAAGCCCAATATGAGATCAACCTATCAGTATAAACAATGTTTTTCTATATTGGCAATAGCTACAAAGTAATATTATAAAAAACAAGTTGCCATTTACAACAACAATAAACTCTGAAAACAGTGATCGTTATTCATTTAGATAATGGGTTTTACTAAGATTTTAAGTCATACTTAGTTCCCTAAACTCATTGCTTTGTTCTGGACTTGAATTTCTCCCTGGTAGAATAAACCTACCCAGAGTTGTTTCTCTTTTTTACAAAAGACAGCCTCAGTGAGATTAACATTCTGACTTTTTAATCACTTAAAATACCTTTATTTAACTCTATTTAAATTATGTATTAGCTAGAAATAAAGATGTGGTAAAAAGTTGATTTTTGCTTATTTTGGTGAGTGGGCTCTCAATCTGAACCTTTTTCTTGCACGTGATCTACTTTTCCATAGTGGAAACTTCAAAAAAATATTTTCTTTCCCTTTCATTTAACTTAATATAATGTCCTCAAGTTCCATCCATGTTGTCACAAATGGCAGAATTTTATTCCTTTTTTGTCTGAATAATATTCTATTGTATGTATATACCACATTTTCTTTATCCTTTCTATATTTGAAAGTTTCTAGGAGAGCAGACCTTAAGTGTTCTCATCACAAGAAAAAAATTGTAACTATGCTTGGTGGTCTTATTGTAACGATCACTTCGCAATATATATGTATATTAAATCATTAAGTTGTATACCTGAAACTAACATACTGTTATATGCCAATTACATCTCAGTAAAAAAATTAAAAAATAAATTGAACAATAAAAAAATGTTTTCTTGATGTTAATGTTCCTGAAACTCACTGTATTGTTTCCAGAGTGTCTGTTTCAAATCTTGGCTATTCCGTATATCATGTTCTGAACTCTTTTAACCTGAGATCTTATGTCTTTATTCCATCATAGGATATTATTTTTTTCCAAATGGTTAATCACCTTCATACTTTTTCTCTCCATTTAGGACTTCTCTGTGTTGGATATTGACACTATTGTTAGCATCCACACACCTTGCCTTTGTCCTCACTCTCTTCATCTTTGTCCTTTTCTAATGCATCATGTAAGCATTCCTCCGCAAATGATCTCATCAGTCTTTCATTCTTTAGTTACATTCATATCTATTTTACTATGCAACTTATCCCTTTGAGTTAGTATTTCAACATTTTTTTTCATATCCAATATGTTCCAGTGGTCGTGCATCCTAATTGCTTCACCATCCTTCATATTTTCATTATCTCCATAATTCTCCAAGGTTATTATCCCATTTATTTTAATCTTGTGCTGAATTCAAATTAATTTGGCTTCTTAAGCATATTGTACTATTTGTTTCCTTTCTCTCATAATGTGGGAACTCCGGCAGATATATTGAATATTTTCCCTTATAAATACTTTTTTGTCGTTGGTTGCTAATGTCTGCAGGGTAAGCCAAATCTTAGGCACTAACTTCCTCTACAGGTGTGTATATGTCTGTATGTGTGTATGCATGCACAAGTTGAAAGTGGAAGAATATATCAATTAAGAGAGCCTCTTATGCTGCGGTGGATGATTCTCTGCTTCTTATTCCTGTTTCTACCATGGGAGTCATCTATCCTCTAGGAAATACTACAGTTCATCTACTTCTGTAACATCTCCTTTCCCACGTCATCAGTGGAGAGTTGGAGCCTGTCAGACCTAAGCAATTGTTGTTCTTGGCTCCCCACTGCAGCCTAGGCCCAGCACTGTCCTTTTATTACTCTACAGTTGGCACAATAAAAGGAAGAGGTATTTGGAACCAGTCCCTAAGGCACTGGTTTCATGTTTCTTGGGCAGTTTTCTTTTTTCCTCCTTCTTCTTTTCTCTTTTCTTTCTTTATCTTTTATTGTTTTTTTTTTTTTTTGATTAACACTTTATTTTGCTGAGTTGTGAGACCAAAATTTCAAGAATGCCCAGCATTTAGTCCATCAAAAGTTCACAAGATGTACCCCTTCTAACTGCTACTCCGATTAAGTCTGTCCTGATCACACTCACTGGCTTGATCTTAAGAGGACACAAGGGAGAGAGAAACAGTGCAACAAAAATCCTCCACAGCAGTCCAACCTCTTTCCTCAGGCTTTGGACTCCCACTGAAGGATATTTTTTTCTGCTCACCCCAGCCCTCACCCCAGGAAATGCAAGAGCTCAAACATCTTAGGCTCTTATAGGCCTCCCATAGGTTTTGTAGTGCTAAAGGAAATCTATTTAATCACACTGGCATTTCCAAGACTAGGTAAGAGACAGAAAACTATAATCTATCGCACAGGTCTCCATCTTGTGCAGAAATTAGTGACGTTTGGCCATATTTTGAATATCTATACTGTTCATGAATATTTCGAATAAGCTAGGTTCCCAAAATCAATTATCCTTGTCCCCTGCAGTGAATCTATCTAATAACTCTCTCAATTTCCCTAGTTAATGCTAGAGACACAAGGAAACATTCTTATTACTTGTCTTTCCTTTGGCTAGAACTTATGCAGATGAGCACAGTCTCCTTACCCACCTGGACCCATTCTCTATGACAGATAGAGATAAGATATTATCTTCAAATGTTATCATGGATGAAGCCCCAAGTAATATTGCAAGGTAAACATCAAAAATTAACCAACTAGATATAGTTGTTTAAATTAGTAAATATGTTTTGTACTACATATCACAACTATGATAAAAGTAGTGGCCTTAAGAAATAAAAAGGTTTGCTTTATGAAAACCCAGTAGATGTTTACTCAAGCCACATCACACATTTTTATTTTCTTTTGAAATTTTTGAGCTCTATAGTAATAAAAATTCATATAGTAAATTGAACCTCCTGAGTCTTAGATAATGAATAAGCAAATACTTAGATTTATTTTTTAGGTTTCATGAAATAATTCACTATTTAATCTTAAAACAACAAAATATGCTTAAAGCCAAATTGAAAAAAAGTATTGAAATATCTCTAGAAAATAACTCCCATGTTAATGAGTCAAAAATAACTCGTTACTGTGAATTGAAACACTCGTTTCCAATATCTTCTATTAAAATTTTAATTGATGTGTTCCTTTTTGCAACACCTTTTTGAAATATAAGTTTCGAAGCACAATCTTCTTGTCCCTCAGGGTGACGCCATCTGCAGTTTGGACTCTTCAGGGAAAACGAAACAAAGTCTAATCTTAGCAACACACCAATCCTCTCCTAGGGTAACTTTCAACTGGCCATGATTTGTCTTATTTTATAATATAATATTTATAATGTCTTATTAATCTCATTGTAATAAATTAAAGTTCCTATCTTAGCCCTCACATCAAGGGTTTGTCCTACTAAGCACCTACCTCAATTAATAAATAACAGAGATCTGTAGGAATTCAGTGTGCAAAAGTCCTGAAGACGTACTCGTGATTTGGACAACTTAGTCTTTTAATTTTGGCCATATTTGTGTGTGTCCTTTGTATATTCTATTGAAAAAAATCTGATTATAAAAAATACATGAAAATAGTAAATTTTACCTAATATTTGTGTAACGGAACTATGTTAGAAAGCTGGATGAACAAATGGAGGGACAAATAAGATAATATGCAAAAAAACAAGAATTTATGTTAAAATGTATGCATTGGCTAATCTGTATATAACGTTGCTGTGTGAATTATTTTCAAACTGATCCGGCACTTTGTACAAAGGGACATGGCATTGTTCTCCTGTAGTGTACCGTTTAGAATGATGCTGAGTGCTCCTGGAAATTTTTTAGAATGCAAAAGTAGTACCAAAAGGGAGATTTATCATTTCATAAATGATTTAAAAATATTCTTTAAAGGAGAGATTGGTTTATTTTTAATTCATAAAGATTGGTGACTAAAATGATTTGCATGACTATAGATTACGGGTCATCTCAGCAAGCGGAACTCTGTGTATAGCACAGCAGAATGTATATTTTTTATTCATTGTCAACAGAAAGATAAAGTGAAGCTAAACTGCTCAAATTTTTCAAAGGCTTCCTAATAGAAATAATAGTAGATTATACTTCTGTGTCAATTTTGACATGATTTTTTTAATATCTCCGAAATTTAACAATCTGTAACAAGATCTTCCCACCACAGAGTTCAATCACCGTTATGGCGAAATACACCCAGGCTATCGGCTGTTAAGGACTTCCTAGAAAAACAGGATACTTGCATAAGCAAAACCGAAAAAGCTCGCCTAAGGACAGCAGGAGGATTCAGAGGTGTGTAAACATAGACGAAAACTGGATACAGGTAAGAAGACATTTCAGGGTGACGTACACGTGAGGCGATCCAAGGCATCAGGATTTTTAATTTGGGGAGACACATCCTCAGGGCTTGATCCTGCTAGTGAGGGAAGAGAGACACAAAAAGCCCTTGTGGTTTAGGTCAGTGCAGGGACCACTGCAAGCTTTCTCTATGGAAAGATGCCAGAGTAGAACACTGTATTTCATTTTTTGGGCTTTCATATCTAATAATTATAACTCTTGACTAATAATACTTTGAATACTCAGAACCTATTTATTACTATAATGATTGACTTTGATCAGTTATTTTATTGACCCATACGACCCTGAGGTAAGAATTATCTCTGTTATATAGATGATGCATGTGACAGTCCACATTTTCCAGTAATTTTTCAAATGAACGTATACCAAGGAATGTAGTTTGCATAATTAAAAAAAAACTTTCCAGGGGCTGGCCTGATGGTGCAGCGGTTGAGTTGGCACGTTCCACTTTGGCGGCCCAGGGTTAGATCTCCGGTATGGACCTACTCATTGCTCATCAAGACTTGCTGTGGCAGGCATCCCACATATAAGGTAGAGGAAGATGGGCACAGATGTTAGCTCAGGGCCAGTCTTCCTCAGCAAAAAGAGGAGGATTGGCAGCAGATGTTAGCCCAGGGCTAATTTTCCTAAAAAATAATAATAAAAAAATAACTTTCCAAAATTAAGTTTTGCATTGAAGTGGTTTGACAGACATAATCAAGTTTCATTACGGAGAGAAGTTTAGAAAGTAATTTGGGGGACTGGAGAAGAGAAGCACTGTGTGAGATAGAGGGAATGAAAGCGGCAGGAAAGCTTCCCCGTGCGTCTCCTACACACGCTGGCTGGACTTTCCTCCGATGCAAACAGCTGTTAAATTTAATTCTTGCCTCTAAAGGTGTAAACTTCTTGCTACGTACTCTTAACATCTACCACAAATAAAATATGGACAATTCAAATGTTTCTAGTATAGGCTAAGGAAGCATGGTAACCTTGGCGGGAATATCAGTGGTCCATTGGATTTCATGTAATATAAGATTCACTATTTTATAAGCCACTAAAAAGAAAACAAAAATCTATGACATGCTAACAATGCCAGAACCATACTGATTTAAAAGAAGTTAAATGATGAACAAATAAAATGCATCTAAGTGTCAAATACAATAAAATCTATCCATTTTCTGGCACAAAATTTCTGCTATTCATTCATAGCAGCTATTCATATTTAGCAATGTTTGACTTTCCTTATAAACACATCACTCCAAGAAAACGGTTGGTTCTGTCTTCACTTTTTACTGCTTCCCTCTCTTTTGACCACTCCAGCAATAGAGCTCATGCCTGTTGCTCCAAACCTTTCGAACAAAAACATTCTTTGAGTTCCAGTTGAAAATAGATAATGCATTAGTAAATGTATCAAATCCACTCTCTGCTCTGAAACTGTTTAATGAGCACCAACTATGTGTTTATTGTAAAACCACAAAAATAAATATATTTGGCTGTGCAAATTTTCCATGCTTACACCTGAAATTTAAGTGTAGCTGTAGAAAATTACATAACATACACAATTTTGTGTCATATAAATTACATATAGAAATTATATAAAGCATAACATAGAAAAGTGCTATTATAAATTCTAAAATATATTATGAGCAACCTCAAGTGACACCTCAAGATGTATGGTATTTTTTCACATTACTTTTTTCTGGTCCTGTTCTTTACCATGTAAATGTAAATATTTAATAAATTCAGAAAAAATTACCAGTAAAATAACCAATGTTAAGATGTTATTTTTTTAAAATCACAAAACATTACAGAAAATGCCCACATACACAGCATTTAGATTTATCATTAACATTTTACTACATTTGTTTTTTCATATATCCATCCTTCCACCCATGCATTACTCCAAGTTATTTTTGATACATTTCAAAGTATTCTGCAGGTTTTTGTGGGCCTTTACAGTACATCCACGTAAAGCAAACTTTTTTAACATATAGAAAAGAATTATCACTCCAAAAAACTTCCCTCATGTCCCTTCTAAGTCACTCTCTACTTCTACTCCTACAGAGGCAACCACTGTCCTAATATTTGTTCATCATAGGTTAATTTGTCTCTTTAACTTCATACAAATGGAATCACACAATATGCACTCTTTTATGGAAGGTTCTTTTAGCACTATAACTTTTTGTCTTAAAGTCATGTTATTTGTGTATCAGAGTTTGTAAATTTTCTTTCTAAGCAGTATTCCATTTTATGCCCATACCTGGAAAGTTTCAAATTTTTTGGCTACTATGAATAAAGCTGCCATAAACATTCCTATACAAACCTTTTTGTCAAAATACATTTTCAATGTGGGGGGATAAATATGTAAAGATTGGAATTGATCAGTCATAGGGTAGATGTATTTAGTTTTATAAGAAACCGCCAATCTTTTTCTGAAGTGATTGTACTCCACTGACAATGTGAGAACCCCAGTTTCTCCACAATCTCACCAATGTTTGGTGTTAATGATCTTTTTCAATTTTACATTCTCATGTATATGTAATAGTTTCTCGTTGTAGTTTTAATTTTCACTTCCTTGACAATTATTGAAGTTAAGCACTTTTTCATGTGCTGACTGGCTGTATAAATATATATATATATAAAATATTTTCTCCTATTCTGTGGGTTACCTTTTTACTCTGTTGATAGCATTGTTTGATGCACAAACTTGTTTAATTCTCTTGAAGTCCAATTCGTCTATTTTTTTCTGCCTGTACCTTTGGTGTTGTATCCAAGAAATCACTGCAAAGTTCAATGTCATGAAATGTTTGCCCTATGTTGTCTTCTACGAGTTTGTAGTCGTAGGTCTTACATTTAGGTCTTTAATGTATCGTGAAGTAATTTTTGTACTATGATGTTAGGTAAGCGTCCAACTTCAGTCTTTTGCATGTGGATATTCAGTTTTTCCAGGAGCATCTGTTGAAAAGACTGTCTTTTCTCCCATTGAATGGTCCTGGCATTCTTGTCAAAAATCATTTGACCATATCTGTGAGGGCTTATTTCTGGGCCCTCAGTTCTACTCCACTGGCCTATATGTCTGTTTTAATGTCAGTACCAGACTGTTTAGATAACTATAGATTTCTAGTAAGTTTGAAATAAGAAAGTGCAAGTCCTCCAGCTTTGTTCTTTTTCAAGATTGTTTTGGCTATCCAGGGTCCCTTGCAAGTCCGTATGAATTTTAGGATAGGTTTTTCTATTCGTGCAATAAATGTCATTGAAATTTTGATGGGTATTACGTTGAATCTCTAGATAATTTTGGATAGTACTGACATCTTAATAATAATACATTTGCTAATCCAAGAACACACGTGTTTCCATTTATTTATGTCTTTAATTTCTTTCAGCAATTTTTTTGTAGTTTTCATTGTACAAGTCTTTTACCTTCTTAGTTAAGTTAATCCTTAAGTATTTTATTCTTTTTTGGTGCTATTGTAAATACGATTTTTTGTAATTTCCTTTTCAGATTGCTCATTATTAGTATACAGAAATGCACTAGTTTTTGAGTTTTGACTTTGTATCCTGCTAATTTGCTGAATTCATTTATTTGTTCCAACAGGTTATTTTGTGTCTGGAATATTTAAGGTTTTTCTTTACATACAAGATGAGATATCATTTTTGACCAGAGATAATTATATTTCTTCCTTCCCAATTTGAATACATTTTGTTTCTTTTTCTTGCCTACTTTCTGCAGCTGAAACTTCCAGAACTGTGTTGTATAGAAGTGGTGAAAGCAGGCATCTTTGCCTTGTTCCTGATCTTAGAGGAAAAGCATTCAACCTTTCACTATTGAGTATGATGTTTGCCGTGTATTTTTCACGTGTTTTGTTTATTTTCAGGTAATTTCTTTCTATTCCTAGTTTGTTGAATGTTTTTATCCTGAAAGAGTAGTGACTTTTGTTAAATGCTTTTTCTGCCTCAATTAATATGATCATATATTTTTGCTTCCTTCATTCTGTTAATGTGGCGTTACAATGATCAATTTTCATATGTTGAACCATCCTTGCATTTCAGGAATAAATCTCACTTGGTCGTGGTGTATAATCCTTTAAATATGCTTCTGAATTCTGTTTGCTAGTATTTTGTTGAGGATTTTTCCTCCAGTGCTCATAAGAGATATTAATCTGCAGTTTTTTTTTCTTATAATGTCTTTGTCTGGCTTTGGTATCATGGTAATGCTGACACGATAGAGTGAGTTAGAAAGTGTTCCCTCCTTTTCATTTTTTTGGAAAAGTTAGAGAAGAATTAGTGTTAGTCCTCCTGGAAATGTTCGGTAGAATTAACCAGTGAAGCCATCAGGTCTAGGGCTTTTCTTTGTCAGGAGATTTTTTGATTACTGATTCTATCTCCTTGCTAGTTATGTCTATTCATATTTTCTATTTCTTCATGATTCTGTATTGGTAGGTTTTGTGCTTCTTGGAATTTCTCCATTTCATCTGGGACATCCAATTTTTGGGCATACAATTATTCATAGTACTTTCTTACAATTATTTTTATTTCTGTAGCATCAGTAATAATGTCCCTACTTTCATTTCTGATCTTAGTAATTTTTCTTCTCTCTTTTTTCTTAGTCCATTTAGCTAAAAGTTTTTCAATTGTGTTGATCTTTTCAAAGAACCAAATTTTGATTTTATTGATATTCTCTATTGTGTTTCTATTCTCTGTTTCATTTATCTCTGTCCTAATCTTTATTATTTCTTCTTTCTGCTACTTATGAGTTTAGTTTTTTTCTTCTTTTTTTAGTTCCTTGAGTTGTAAAGGTAGGCTGTCAATTTGAGATATTTCTTATTTTTTAATGTAAACATTTATAGCTATAAATTTCCTTCTTAGCACTGCATTTTCTGTGTCCCAAGAATTTGGACTTTTTAAAATTTATCTCTAAATATTTTCTAATTTCCCTGTGATTTCTTCTTTAATTTATTGATTAAGAGTGTGTTGCTTAATTTCCAAAAACTTGTGAATTTTCCAGCTTTCCTTCTATTTTTGATTTCTACCTTCATCTCATTGTGGTCAAAGAAGAACTTCATATGATACCTATCTTTTCAATCTGTTGAGACTTAATTTGTGACCTAATATGTGGTCCATCTGGAAAACATACCCTGCATACTTGAGAAGAATGTGCATGCTGTGGTTGTTGGGTAGAGTGTTCTGTACATCTGTTAGATCTAATTGGTGTATTGTGTTGTTTAAGGCCTCTCTTTCCTTACTTGTCTTCTGTCTGCTGGTTCTATCCATTATCAAGAATGGGTTATTGAAATCTCTAACTATTACTGTAGAACTATGTCTCCCTTCAATGCTGCCAGTTTTTGATTCATATATTTTGGTGGTCTGTTATTATACGTGTAAATGTTTATAATTACTATATCTTTTTGCTGTATTAAGCCTTATATTACTATATAATGTTCTTCTTTGTTGCTTGTAATCTTTGTGATTTGAAGTGATATTTGTCTGATATTAGTATAGCCACTCCTGCTCTCTTTCGGTTACTATTTGCATGGAGTATCTTTTTCCATCCTTTCATCTTCAGTCTATAGTTGTCTTTGGAGCTAAGTTGAGTCTCTTGTTGACAGTATATAGTTGGATAATCATTTTTTATCTATCTGCCAATCTCTGTCTTTTAGAGTTTAATTCATTTACATTTAAATTATTGATAAAGAGAAACTTAAACTTCTGTCATTTTGCTATTTGTTTCCTATATGTCTTATAGCTTTTTTGCCCCTTATTTCCTGCATTGCTGTTTTCTTTCGTGCTTAATTTTTTGTAGTGAAATTCCTTATTCACTTCCTTTTGTGCATATTTTATCGCTATTTATTTTGGTTACCAAGGGGAATAATTTAACATCCTAAAATTATAACACTCTAATTTGAATTAATAGCAGCTTAACTTCAATAGCATACAAAAATCTGTCCCTTCATAGCTCTGTCCCTACCTCTTTCAATTGCTGATGTCACAAAATTATATCTTAATGCATTGTATACCCAAAAACATAAACTAATATTTTTTTAAATGCATATATCTCTTAATTTATGTATAAAACAAAAGTGGAGTTACAAACCATTTTACAAAAAAAATTGCTTTTATAATTGCCCATGTATTGACCTTTTTTGAGACCCTTATTTCTTTATACAGCTTCAAGTTACTTCCAGTGTACTTTCACTCTGTAGAACTCCCTTGAGCACTTCTTACAGGGCAGGTCTACTGGTAGGGAAATTCCTCAGCTTTTATTTATCTGGAAATGTCTTAATTTCCCCTCATGTTTGAAGGACAGTTTTTCCAGGTGTAGGATTCTTGGTTAACATTTTTTTTCCTAGTATGTTGAATATCCTAGCCCACTGCCTTCTAACCTCTAAAGTTTCTAGTAAGAAATTTGTTGATAATCTTATTGAGGATCCCTTGTATATGGAGAGTCACTTCTCTCTTGCTGCTTTCAAGACTCTCTTTTTGTCTTCATCTTTTGAAAGTTTGATTATAATGTGTCTCTGTGTGGGTCTCTTTGAGTTCATCTTACTGGGAGTTCATGCAGCTTCTTGTATGTTTACATTCATGTCTTTCATCAAATTTGGGATGTTTTCAGCCATTATTTCTTCAAATACTCCTTCTGCCTCCTGCTTTCTCTATTCTCCTTCTGGACTGATAACAACACGTTTTCTGGTCCACTTGATGTTGTCCCACTGATTTTGTAGGCTCTGTTCACCTTTATTTAATCTTTTTCTTTTCTTGTCCTCAGACTCAGTAATTTCCATTGTCTTATCTTTGAGATCACTTATTCTTTCTTCCAACTGTTCAAATCTGCCTTTGAATCTCTCTGGTGAATTTTTAATCTAGACTACTGTACTTTTCAGCTCCAGAACTGCTTTTTGGTTTATTTTTAGGTTTTCTACCTCTTTATTGATATTTCTATTTTGTTCATTCATTATTTTCTTGACTTTCTCCACATATTCCTTTAGTTCTTTGTATGCCTTTTCTTTGTATGTTTCTTTGTATGCCTTGTGATTTTTGTTGAATACTGGGCATTTGAGTCTAATAATATAGTAACTCTGGAAATCAGATTCTCCCTCTTTCCAAAGGTTTGATGTTTTTTGCTATTGCTTTTGTTTATTGTTTTGGATTATATATATATATATATAGTCATAGGCTGTCTCTGTGCCAAGGATCAGCCTACGGTGTAACCTTAAGTTCTTCTCAAATATTTTCTTAGCCTACACTTTTCCCTAGGCATTCATGGTCACTTTCTAATTTTCCCTGTATTGCAGTTGCTTTTGAATGTCATATTCTTTACTGCCTGGCTCCCAAAAGGGAAAAAGAAAACAATGAAGAGGATGAGAGGAGAAAAAGGGCACTAGCCTTTTAAGTTTTCTGGAGGTCATTTTAGCTGGAGAAGGAGGAGCATGCAACAACAGGATGGGTGCAACAACAATAGCCAACCTGCCTCTTTGTCTGTACTCTGTGATCAGTAGCACCAATCAGTGATCAGAGCACAGATCCCTGATATTTGGAGGACAGTATGCTTTTTGCCCACCCAGGGTCCCACAATCTGCGTATGGAAGCTGCTCCTGGAAAGCTTGCAGAGCTATGTGCCACAGGGCTAGGAATGGGGAATAGATAGCTGCTACTGTGCTAAGAGAAGAAATTGATGGAAATTAACCACAACTTACTGTCCAAACCTGTGTCTTGAAGTTTCAAGCCTTCAATAGACTCCAGAGCTCCAAAATAATTATGAGACAGATTCTATCAGTGCAGGTAATTCTTGAAATCAATCAGCGTAAGACTTTCAAATTTATTCCTTTTTAAGATGGATTTGACTATTCTAGGCCCTTTGCATTTCCATATCATTTTTAGAATTAGCTCATCATTTTTTATGTAAAGAAGATTTTTGGGCTTGTGTTTGGTTTTGTGTCGAATCTATAGATCAATTTGGGAAGAACTGACATCATAACAACAGTGAATCTTTCAATCAATAAAAATGGTAAATACCTCCAATTATTTAGATACTCATTAGGTTTTCTCACAAATATTTTATAGTTTTAATTGTAGAGATATGCAGACCTTTTGTTAAATTTATTATTTAATACTTTGTGATACTATTGTAAATAAAAGTGATTTTTTTATTAATAAACTTTTTATTTGGGAGTAATTTTGAGATTTATTTTAGATAGAACAGAGAGCTCTCATATCTCTTTCACTCATTTTCCCCTAGTATTAATATCTTACATAACCATATTACATTTATCAAAACTAAGAAGTTAACATCGGTATGTTACTATTAACCAAGCTCCAAATTCTATTCAACTTTCACATTTTACTATCGACGTCCTTTTTTTCAGATCCAGAGCCAAATCTAGAATACCATATTGAATGTAGTTATTATGTCCCCTTGATCTCCTCTGATCTATGATAGCTTTTTAACATTTTCTTGTTTTTCATAGCCTTGACAATTTTAAAGAATACCAATCAGGTATTATGTAGAAGGTCCCTAACTTTGATTTGTCTGATATTTTCTCATGATTATACTGGGGTTATGGATTTTAAGGGAGAATATCACAGAGGTAAAATATCCTTCGCATTGCATCATATCAAGGCATTCATGATATTACAGGACATCACTGGTGATGTTGACCTTGATCATTTGGCTATGGTGGTGTTTGCCAAAATTCTCCATTGTAAAGTTACCATTAGTCACATTTCCATCCTCTATCCCTTGGGTGAAAGTCACCAAGTTAAGACAATATTCAAGCAGTGGATCAATTAATCTCCATCTCCAGGAGGGGAGACTATCTACACATATTATCTGAAATTCTTCTATAAGGAAGATTTGTTTCTTCTCCCCAACTTATTTATTTATTTAATTATTCATATCTGTGTGGAGTCATGTATATCATTTTATACTTTGGGTAATAATCTGATACTATTTATTTTGTTGCTTAAGTTGTGCCAGCTTTACTTTTGTACTTTCTGGCACTATAAAATGCTCTGGACTCATCATGAGTTTCCTTTCCCCTAGTCTTAGAATCAGCCATTTGTCCAAGGAGTTTTGATTTCTTTTATCAGAGGATACTATTTAGAAACCAAGGTCTCAGTCAGGGTATGTTCTCTCACCTGGGATGTCACTGCTTCTAGGCCTTCTTGTAGATGGATTGGAAATATTTGTACGTATACAAATCATGTTGTGGTAGGCAGATTAAGTACCCATCAAAGATGGCTATGCCCTATTCTCTAGAACATGTCAACATACTATATCACATAGTAAAAGGGCCACTGCAGATATAATTAAGTGACAGAATTTAAGATAGGGAATTCACCCTGGATTATCCAGGTACGTCCAAATTAATCACCTGAGTCCTTAACTGCTGAGAATTTTCTCTGGCTGAAAGTAGAAGAGACATGCAGCTGAAGTGAAAATCAGAGACATTCCAAGTGTAAGAAGGATTCAATGCATCATTGCTGGCACAGAAATACGCACCTATATGCAAGGATCTGAGAGGGCCTTTATGGGCTTGTTAACAGCCAGCAAAGAAGCAGAGACCTCAGTTCTATAACTGCAAGTAAGTGGATTCTGCCAGAACCTAAATGAGCTTAGAAGAAAATTCTACCCAGAATCTCCCAGTAAGAACCCAGTCACCAACACCTTGATCTCAGCCTTGTGAAACCCAGAGCAGAGAAACCAGTCAAGCAAACCTGGATTTCTGACCTACAGAACTGTGAGAGAACAAAATTGTGATGTTTTAAGTAGATACATTTTTCTTTAACAGCAAGAATAAAAAACTGGTACGTATGTATATACACATATCTATAATTGTTTTGTATTTATGTGTGTGTATATTTTGAACTTAACATGAGCTCATGCTTTTATCTCTGACTAATACAGTGCTACAGAGTTCATTCTAGTCTTCCTCTTTGTTATTTGTAACTTCTTTTGCTGAGAGTGAGAAACCAATCTACTATCATTTATTTGTTTTACTCTGGTACACATGTAAAATAGTTTCAAAATTGTTAACCTATATGCCTGTGATAAGCAAATTTACCAATTACAGGATTACATTTATGTACTTGTCTTTTAGTCTTAACCTTACCAAGTGGAAACCTCTTTTCCAAAGTTACTTATCTTTTTTTTCTCCATCTTCAGTGAGATTTGTCATATATCGTACTACAGTTTGGTTCATTTGTCTGAGTCTGCATTCCCTCCTGAGATTCCCCAACATCCTGGTTCATTTTTTCATTTGCATTTATTAAAGTTCAGTCTCTATAATGTACAAATCTACAGATTTTGACAAATGCGTAACATCTTGTATTCACCACTCCAGTCCCGTGCAGAAAAGTTCTATCTTACTCAAAATCTCCCATTGCATCCCCATAATAGTTGACCACCTCCATCTTCCTCTAACATCTGGTAACCACTGACATGTTTTCCAGATCTTTAGTTTGATCATTTTTCAAAAGTCATATGAATGGAATTATACAATATCTGCAAACTTTTAGTAAATACATTTAAGTTTCATTCATGATTTTGTATAAGTAAATGGCTTATTTCTTTTTATTTTAGAACATTCCATTGTATAGACGTATCCACTGTTGTATGGATGTCATCAGCTGAAGACTATCCAGTTTGGGGCAATTATGAATAAAGTTGCTCTAAACATTTGTATAGAGAATTTTGAGAGAATATAGGTTTTCTGTGTACTTGGATAAACACCTAGGAGTAGGATTTATGGCTCATTTTGTAAGTCTGTGTTTACATTTACAAGAAATTGCCAAATTGTTTTCCAAGTGGCTATAGCATACCTCATTCTCAACAGCAATAACCGAAACTTTCTATGGCTATGCATCTTTGACAGCATTTGTTATTGTCGGATTTTTGGATTTTAGCCATTAGAAGAATGTAGTGATGTCACTGTAGTAAATATTTAGGAGAGGAACTGCTGGGTCATGTGGTAACTCCATGTTTAATATTTTGAGGAAACGTCAACTGTTTCTTAAAGTGTCTGCACCACTTTCCACTTCTACTGGCAATATGTGAAGTACCAATTTCTCATCATCATTGTCAACACTTGTTATTGTCTGTTTTCTTTTATGATAGCCGTCCTAGTGGGTGACACCTCAAATAAACTTTTGTCAAAGTCTTGATGCTACATATTTAGTTCATTCCACTTATGGAAACTGCCATATAAACTAATTGCAAAGCCAGTTTTCATTACTAAACCAATCAGCCATAAATACTTTATCCAAAAATAAAATCTCTCACTCATTTTCAATTCAAAAAGACATTTTCATCCTCGTGAAACCATGCCTCTTTTCAGCTCATTTTCTAACTTATAGAAGTAGTGAAACAAAGAGAGAGAAAAAGGAAGGGGCCTCATCATAAATTTGTAGCCTGAAAGAAATGTTACCATTATCTTCAGCGCCTTCCTGATATTCTCTTTGCTGTGATCTTAGAGGATTCTCCTGAAGAAGTGACCAAGCTTTCTCTCACAGTAGTCTGAGGATGGAAGAAGCAAGGTAATGAAGACCATATAATTCTCACCCCACCCTAGAATACGTGTAAGGGCAAAGGCTAACTCCAAGCTATGCTCTTTACAGAAATATTTACCAAGACAAGGAAAACACAGAAGCATACCATGTTACCTTGAATAAACAAGTCTTCATAGAACAATTACTTCAAATTTTTCCTTTATTTGGCACTGCAGGAGTTTTTACACCTCAATATAATTAGGATTTGACACGCCCGAGGGGGTATGTTTGTTTGTTTCTAAGAATAAGAGTAATTGTTAAAAGGAATACAGAAAAAACCAGGAGGAGGATTAGACCTCATGACCATTCTCTTTTTCTTATTTTTTTTATTTTTTATTTTTTTTTTTATGTATGTGCCTGCAGTCTTCTGGCAACTCAGCTGGGGCCGGATGGTCTAAGATGCCCACTCACATGTGCGGCGGTTGGCGCCGGCTATTGGCGGGGCCTTTCTCTCCGCGGGATTTCTCTTCCTCCACGAGGATAGCCCAAGCTTCTTCACATGCAGGTCTCAGGGGGTTTTGTAACTTGCTGCCCAGGACTGGTAGCCACAGTAGGCAGTGCTGCGCAGGATCCACTCCTTGATAAACGTGAGTCCCATGGGCCCGCTGGTAAGTCCTCCACCGAGTGCCACCATTTCAGATCTTCCTTAATCCCTGGGGCCTCGTCCACCAAGGATATGAGCTGCAGGAACTGGGGACTGATGTCGGACAGTCTCCCGGGGCTGACGTCCGGTGATGTCCTCATGCCAGTGGTGATGCTTTTGCCCCTGGGTGCGCCGCCGGGAAGGTTGAATCCTCATAGGTAACGGCAGAGTGGGGCCCAGAGCTCCTAGACTCGAGGTGGAGGGACGGCGGCCGAGCTGCCAGCAGCCACCGACCGGGGGAAAGTGGGCGCACTACCCACCTGGGGTCAGCGCAGCGCCGGTCGCCCCGCGCTGCCTCGCAGGACCATTCCTATTCCAGTTTCTTCCTCTCCCTAACTGTCACCCTAAACTAAGTACCACTACTCCAGGTTAGCCTTCTGCCCTGACGGTTTGAGTATGCCTCAGACAACGTATTCCAAATCCAGATTGACAGGACCATTGACCAATCGCAGAGCCAGATTTCCTTTCCCTAGTCTAATCACGGCTGTGTGTGGGATGCTTAGTGCTGAGAAGAAAGGGGCGGGCCAAAGGGACGGGAGTTAGAACACACCACCTGCCCCAACGACCAGCAGCAGTAAAGTGGTTCTTCAGTCCTGGGGATCCGGGTGTCAGCCTATGTCTTTGTATTGCCAAGATGTCTCTTTCTAAGAAGTTAACTTTGGACAAACTAGATGTTAAAGGGAAACGAGTCATCATGAGAGTAGACTTCAACGTTCCCATGAAGAAGAACCAGATTACAAACAACCAGAGAATCAAGGCTTCCATCCCAAGCATCAAGTACTGCCTGGATAATGGAGCCAGGTCAGTAGTTCTTATGAGTCATTTAGGTCGACCTGATGGTGTTCCCATGCCTGATAAATACTCTTTAGAACCTGTTGCTGCTGAGCTCAAATCCTTGCTGGGCAAGGATGTTCTGTTCCTGAAGGACTGTGTGGGCTCAGAAGTGGAGAAAGCCTGTGCCAACCCAGCTACTGGTTCAGTTATCCTGCTGGAGAACCTGCGCTTTCATGTGGAGGAAGAAGGGAAGGGCCAAGATCCTTCTGGAAATAAGCTTAAAGCTGAGCCAGGTAAAATAGAAGCCTTCCAGGCATCACTGTCAAAGCTCGGGGATGTCTATGTCAATGATGCTTTTGGCACTGCTCACCGAGCCCACAGTTCCATGGTGGGAATAAATCTGCCCCAGAAGGCATCTGGATTTCTGATGAAGAAGGAGCTGGAGTACTTTGCCAAAGCCTTGGAAAACCCAGAGAGACCCTTTCTGGCTATACTTGGTGGAGCCAAAGTGGCAGACAAGATCCAACTCATCAAAAATATGCTGGACAAGGTCAATGAGATGATTATTGGTGGTGGAATGGCTTATACCTTCCTTAAGGTACTTAACAACATGGAGATTGGTGCTTCCCTGTTTGATGAAGAGGGAGCCAAGATTGTCAAAGATATCATGGCCAAAGCCAATAAGAATGGTGTGCGCATTACCTTTCCTGTTGATTTTGTTACTGCTGACAAGTTTGAGGAGAATGCTAAGGTTGGCCAAGCCACTGTAGCATCAGGCATACCTGCTGGCTGGATGGGTTTGGACTGCGGTCCTGAGACTAATAAGAAGTATGCTCAAGTGGTGGCCCAAGCCAAACTAATTGTGTGGAATGGACCTGTAGGGGTATTTGAATGGGATGCCTTTGCTAAGGGAACCAAAGCCCTCATGGATGAAATTGTGAAAGCCACTTCCAGGGGCTGTATCACCATTATAGGAGGTGGAGACACTGCTACTTGCTGTGCTAAATGGAACACCGAAGATAAAGTCAGTCATGTGAGCACTGGAGGAGGTGCCAGTCTAGAGCTTCTGGAAGGTAAAATCCTTCCTGGAGTGGATGCTCTCAGCAACCTGTAGTTGATAAAGTGTTCCTTCCTACAGCTTCCTGTCCGCAGCCTTTAAGTCAACTTGATGCTTTTACATCTCAACTTGACTTCTGTTAAAATCTACCCCTGTATTAAGACCCAGGGAGTGGCCAAGGGCTGGGCTATCAGGAACTCTTAACATCAGCACAGCCAGGCAACTCATTTTAGTTCTGTCATGCATTTGCCCAACTCCCTTTAAGATCTCACTTGAACTTTACCACGAATTGTGATTCGTGGGAAGTGAGTTGCCTATTAAAGTGAGTTGAATAAGCTGAATCTCTCTCTCTCTTTATTTTAGTCCAGCTTTGTTATTGTTTCACTACTTGAAACATGGAAATAAGACAAATCCCAAGTTGTTGAGGAAGGGTGCGGTGAAGCTAACAAACTATTAAACAATAAACGTGCCCAAATAAACTGAGAAAAGTAAGTGCATGTAAGAACTCATGGGGTACCGCTGAAGCTCTGCTAAGAGGAAATTTCTTACTAAATGTGAAAGAAGAGGAATAAAAGATACTTATTAAACCCAGGAAATTAAAAAAGGAAAGAAATTAAACCCAAGGAAGGAATTACGTGTGTGCGTGTGAATGCACAAGAGTGAATGCATTAGAGTGGGAGCTACACATTAAATCCAGGTTTGAAATAAAGAAGTAATTGTTTTATTTTTAAAGCAGATTGTTTAATGAATAGATAATATAACAGCTAAATCTTATAACTGGGTTTTTGAGATAAATAAAAATATGTATGTAAATAGTTTTGTCATGGGAAAAATAGAAGTATAATACTCTTCCATATTGGAAAATAGAATAAGAGAATACTAAGAATTGAAAATGCTTATTGAAGAATATTTTGCCTAGTTTGGTAGCCAGAGCTAGTCCAGGACAATGCTGTTACTATATTAAGTGTAAAAATGCAGAGGCACTTATCCCAGCTGTAATGGCCTGTGTCCCATAGCCCCAGATCAATTCTATATATCCAACATCCTGAATAATTGAGCTTAAAATGTAACTTTAATATACCTGGAGCCTCAGCATATTTCGAAGGACAATATTAATAATGCTGTGGTAATCCCAAGGAAGATGTAGGAGTTAAGATATAGACTTAAAAACAAGTAAAAAAGAAAACCAAAATTACAGTAGTTGAAATAGGATGATAGCATATTACTCTCTTGCATAAAATTCTGGGGCAGATAGGTTGCTCTTCTATTTAGGGAACCAAACTTTTGAAACAAATCTGTTACTCTCAAGAAGTGGCTTCCATCTCTGTGTCTGAGGTGTCTGTCCGACTTTCTTCTATTTGATAGCCAACCCAAAGAGAAAGTTAGTGAAAAGCAACGTATTTCTTTTAAATACATGACCCACAAAGTTCAGGAATTCTTTTTCACTTATTCTATTGGCTATTAGTTGCATGAGAAGCCCCATTTTGCAAAGGAGGCTTGGGAATATATTCTATCTAGCTGGATACCTTGTACTCAACTACAAATCAATAGATTCTATTACTGAAAGGAAGTAGGGAGGGATAAATACTGGGAGAAAAGTAATGGTTTCTGGCAGACTGTCACTCTGGACACCCGAGTATCCATGTACAAGTATCCATATAGCCTTCTTTCCTCATAGAGAAACATCTCTTCCTCAAGAGGTACAATCAAATGTGTTGTCCAGTTACTGCATCCCACTCAAAATTGGGTATCTCTGGGTGATGCACAATCTTTTCTGTGTGATCCAGTGGAGAGCCCAACAGTCTGGTGAACTCAAAATTACAGTCATGTAATTTTCTCTTACCTCCAACACCCTGTCCATACACACCAAATATGTAATGGTGGAAAAGAAATAGGATAACTGCAATAAAAATCCCCACCTAAAAAAGCCATTGGTCCATTACAATTGTGAAACAAATCATGCTGGATTGGAATTTCAAGAACTCCCTGACCTGTCAGTGGAGGATTGCCTTGGTGAGACTCTGGTTTTGTTCTCTGGGAGGAAGTTCCTAATTCATTGTCTTTTTTTGGCCCCAAGGTTGGTTATCTGGGAAATTTTTCTATTCGTAATCTCCCACACCATCTTCTGAAGCAGAGGTTGGAGAGCTGGGCTACATTAGGCCACTACATAGCTTTCCTAGTTTCTTCCATGCTGGTGCAGTTTTGAGAAACCAAGCATTTCTTTATACATCACACAATTAAAAGCCTTTCAAGGCCAGACCAGTGATTTTCAACTTTTTCAAGAATCAAGATTTCTCGTCTATTTAGTTCCATGTGAAAGAACCTCATCCAAAAATCTCTTGCACTTATAGTCCTTCCTGCTCTGACTCCTGCTTTTAATTAATTGACTTCTTTGCTGGGCCTGCTTTCCTCTTCCTCATTTTAAGAGTGGTTAAAACTCTGCAGACCTCTGAAAAAGCAGGCAGGAGTTTGAAGGCACCACATGTAGTCTGATCTTTACCTGTGATGTCCTCATATTTTTGTCTGGAAAGTCCAAGTGAGAGGCCTTTGAGGAAAACTGTGAGCGATGGTCTTTCTCTTGCTGTTTGTGGTGTTGAGACAGTTAACTTTTTCAATTCTGAGAGAACTCACTTTCCTGACCTATTAGTCAATTTAGGTTGCAGACATAAGCAGCTTGTCCAATATTTCCTGGATGTGTTCATTCTTTGCTGTAATATTTTGCCTAAAACAGCATGGAACAACCAAAACATACGATATTCTGCCTCTGTCTAAACACTTGCTCTGTAGCTTTAGGCTCTGTGGGAATGTGTTCTACCTACTACAGTTTTACAGGCAACAGTTTTACCAAATGCTACAGCAAAAAACTGATGATCACCTTCCAGCCTTCCATGTCTCTTTACTCACCTCTTCCGACCTGACCCCTAAGTGAATGTCGTATTTTATAAGTTTTATTAAGGCAGTATCTCACTTACTGGTACCAATTCCTACATTAGTTAGTCTATAGACTGGTGGTTTTCAACTAGGGACAATTTTCCCCTGTAGGGGATATTTCCCAAAGAATGGACACATTTTTATTTGTCATAACCAGGACAAGGAAGAGGTGTTGTAGGCATCTAGCAATTGTGGCCAAGGATGCTACTAAATAATCTAAAATGCATAAGCCAGCCATCACAGCAAGAACTATCTAGCCCAATGTGTCAACATAGAAATTTCTTTCTCATGTGACATTTGAGGATGTTTATGGGTACGTGGATACTTTTCCTGAGCTCCTCCCAGGACCCAGGCTAGCAAAATGGTTCTGCTGTCATCCGTACATGGCTTCCATCTCTAGGAGAAAGAAGGTCAATTCAGTTGTTGACGTTTTCCAGACAACTGGATAGGGAAAGAGGAATCCAGAGCAAGCATCATATCTTGAAGGAAGAGAGTGAGAAGTCACACACACCCAATTGCTTACATCTCTTTGGCCTGAACTCAGTGATATGATCATAACCTAGCTCATAAGGAACAAGGGCAATGTAGTCTCTGGCTCGGTAATCATGGGTCTAGTTAAAACCATTACTAAAAGGAAGAATAATAAAAGGTGAATTTAATACAACATAAAAAAAGGAACCTATTAAAAATTTTACAATACACTGGAAGATCCATGAATATCATGCTTTTGTTCATGGTTATCTCCAAGATAAAGAGAAACAGCTAGAGAATAACTACACTTCACGGAAAAAAGTATGAAAGAAGTTAAAATGAGTTAAGAAGAGAATAATATGAGATTGAAAATAAGCTGGCAAAACGTACAAAAAGGAATGACAAATTCAAGTATTGCTAGTACAAAATATTAAATGGGGTTAGAACAAGTAAATAAAAGACTTGAAACTACAGAAAAAAGAATCAATGACCTGAATTAGAAGATTGGGGAAAAAAGAGAATTCAATGCAGACTTAGAAAGTAAAAGATATTACTTTGATAAAAATATCTGTATTGAAGTAGCTTATTCCTAGTAACATTGGTTAACAAAACTGTGATGAAATAATTTTTTTTAAAGAGTAGGTCCTATATTTCATGGCCTTATGCTTCCCTTAACTTTGCTTTTAAATCATTTCACATCTTAATTAGTTATTAGAAGTCTCCTAGGGATTGTGTCAAAGTTTGTATTCCTTAAATCAATGTGTGTTAATAATAACATGAAAGGTGGGGATATAAGATAAAAAGTAAGTGTAAAATAATTGGAAAATGACAAATTAGAAAAGCATATGAGCTTATAAAAAAAAGGATGTTTCAGTTGGCATCTCCTCACCTTGGAGACTCTGGAATTCCTCTCCCTGCATTGTGGCCTGGGATCTTTCTCCAGGCAGTAGACAGGGCACCTGTGGGCTTGCCTTCTCGGTTTCCTCTCCCTCAAATGTTGTTTCACAAATTTCACCTGGTTTTTCAGTTGTTTCGGATGAGAGGGTCTATCTAGCCCCTGCTATTCCAGCTTAATCAGAAGTAAAGGCTCAAATCTTTATTTTCAAAGTTTTACACCAATACTCTTTTTAAGATCCAGTTGAGCTGTGGATATGTGAACGTTTTCTAATTTCCCCTCCCTTCTTTTCTAATATTGGCAAAGAAAATATTTTTTTTTCTGGATCAGGGTCACTTGTTTTTAATATATTTTATTATTTTTTAGATTCATAGTAAAATTGAACAGAAAGTATGGAGAGTTTCCATATACTCCATTTCCACACACACACAACCTCCCAGACTATCAACATCCAGCACCAAAGTGGTAGATTTGCACATCATTGTCTCCAAAGTCCATAGGTTAGATGAGCGTTCACTCAGTGTTGTACATTCTAAGGGTTTTGACAAATGTATAATGACATGTATCCACTATTAGAGTTTCATACAGAATAGTTTCACTGTCCTAAAAATTCTCTGTGCTCTGACTATTCACCCTTCCCTCACCCCAGCAACCACTGACCTTTTTACTGTCTCCATGATTTTGTTTTCTCCAGAATGTCATATAGGTGGAATCATAAAGTATGTAACATTTTCAGATTGGCTTCCTTCACTTACTAATACGCATTTAAATTTCCTCCATATCTTTTCATGGCTTGATAGCTCCTTTCTTATTATCTCTAAATAATATTCCATTGTCTGGACATATCACAGTTTATTTAACCATTCACGTACTGAAGGACACCTTGATTGCTTCCAAGTTTCGGCAATCATGAAAAAAGCTACTATAAACATCTGTGTGCAGGTTTTTGTGTGGACGTAAATTCTTAATCCTTTGGGTAAATACCAAGTAGTGTGATTGCTGGAGCCTATAGTAAGAGCATGTTTAGTTTTGTAAGAAACTGCCAAACTGTCTTCCAAAGTGGCTGTATCATTTTTCATTTCCACCAGCAATGAACGAGAGTTCCTGTAGCTCCACATCCTCACCAACTGTTGTCAGTTTTTTTTTTTTTGTCATTCTAATGGGGTATAGTGGTATCTCCTTATTGTTTTAATTTGCAATTCCCTGATAACTTAAGATGTTCAATATCTGAGGGTTTTTTTGTTTTTGTGTTTTTTTGGTGAGGAAGATTCACCCTGAGCTAACATCCGCTGCCAATCTTCTTCTTTTTGCATGTGAGCTGCTGCCACAGCATTGTCACAGATGAATGGTGTAGGTCTGTGCCCAGGAGGCCATCCCAGGCTGCTGAAGTGGACTGTGTCAAACTTAACCACTAGGCCACTGGGGCTGGTCCTCAATATCTTTTCATATTTTTATTTGAAATCTTTATATCTATTTTGGTGAGATGTCTATTAAGATCATTTATCCATTTTTTTTAAAGCAGGTTTTTCATTTTCTTACTGTTGAATTTAAGAGTTTTCTGCATATTTTGAATAACAGTCCTTTATCAGACATATCTTTTGCAAATATTATTCTCCTGGCTGCTGCCTTGTCTTCTCATTCTCTTCACGTTGTTTTTCTCAGAACCCAAGTTTTTAATTTTAATGAAATCCAGCTTAGTGATTATTTATTTCATAGGTCATACCTTTGGTATTGTACCTGAACAGTCATCCACATACCCAAGGTCATAAGGTTTTTCCTACGTTACCTTCTAGGAGTTTTATAGTTTGCATTTTACATAGGTCAGTGATCTATTTAGAGTTAATTTTTTTGAAGAGTGTAAGCTCTGTGTCTAGATTCACCTTTTGCAAGTGGATGTCCAATCGTTCCAGCATGATTTGTTGGAAAGGCCATCTTTACTCCATTGTATTGCCTTGCTCCTTTGTCTTACACATCAGTTGACTGCATTTATGTGGTTCTATTTCTGGGCTTTCTATTCTGTCCCATCAATCTGTCTCTTTTTCTTGCCAGTACCACAGTGCCTTGATTACTGCAGCTTTCTAGTAAGTCTTGATATATGGCAGTGTCAGTTCTCTCACTTTGTTCTCCTCTTTCCATATGGAGTAGGCTATTCTGGGTCTTTTGACTCTCCACTTAGAATTAGTTTGTTGATACCCACAAAATAACTTTCTGTGATTTTGTTTGGGATTGTGTTGGATCTATAGATCATGTTGGGAAGAACCGACATTGAGTCTTCCTATAGGTGAACATGGAATATCTCTCCATTTATTCAGTTCTAGTTTGATATCTTTTATCAGAGTTTTGTATTTTCCCTGATATAGATCTTATCTGTATTTTGCTAGATTTATACCTATGAATTTCCTTGTAGGGGGTTCTAATGTAAATGATAATATGTTTTTAATTTCAAATTTCACATGTTCTTTGCTGGTATATAGGAAAGCAATTGAATTTAGTACATTAACCTTGTTGCCCACAACCTTACTATAATTGCTTATTAGTTCCAAGAGGGTTTTTTGTCATTTTTTTCAGATTTTCTAAATAGATGATCTTATCATCTGTGATTTTACTTATTTCTTCTGAATATGTATATCTTTGTTTCTTTTTCTTGTCTTATTGCATTAGTGGACTTCTAGTACAATGTTGAAAAGAAGCAGTGACAGAGGATATCCCTGCCTTTTTCCTGATATTAGCTGGAAAGCTTCAAATATCTTACCATCAAGTTAGCTGTAGGCTGTTTTGTAGATGTTCTTTATCAGGTTGAAGAAGTTCCCCGCTATTCCTAGTTTACCAAGAGTTTTTATCATGAATGGGTGTTGGATTTGTCAAGTACTTTTTGTGCATGTATTGATATGATTGTGTGATTTTTCTTCTTTAGCCTGTTGAAATGATGGATTATATTGATTTGTGAATGTTGAACTAGGCTTGCACATCTGGAATAAATCATAGTTGGCCATGATGTTTAAATCTTTTTACACATTGTTGAATTTAATTTTCTATTATTTTGTCGAGGAATTTTGCATCCTCTGTTTATGACAGATATTACTCTGTAGTTTTCTTTAATTTTAGTATCTTTGCTTTTGGTTTGTGGGTAATACTAGCCTCATTGAATGAGTTAGGAAGTATTCCCTCTGCTTCTATCCTCTGAAAGACATTGTAGATGATTGCTATAATTTCTTCTTTAAATGTTTGGTAGAATTCACCAGTGAACCCACGTGGGCCTAGTGTTTCTGTTTTGAAAGGTTATTAATTATCAATTTATTTTCTTTAATAGATACAAGACTATTCAGTTCATCTATTTCTTCTTTTGTGAGTTTTGGCAGATTGTGTCTTTCAAGGAATTGGTCCATTTCATCTAAAGTTATCAATATTGTGGGCATTGATTTGTTCAGAGTATTCCTTTATTATCCTTTTAATGTCCATGAGATCTGTAGTGATGCTCCTTCTTTCATTTCTGATATGAGCAATTTGTGTCTTCTTTTCTTTTTTCTTAATCAGCTTGGCTAAAGGCTTATAGATTTTATTAATATTTTCAAAGAACTAGCTTTTGTTTTGTTGATTTTCTATTGTTTTTTTTTGTCTTATTGCTTTCTGCTCTAGTTTTTATTTTTGTTTTCTTATGCTTCCTTTGGATTTAATTTATTTTTCTTTTTCTAGTTTTCTAAGGTGGAAGCTTAGATTACTTAACATTCTATGTGATTCTATATTCTCTCCTTTCTTTGCACATCAATTGTATTTCTTTTTTTACTTTTCTTAGTGGTTGCCCTCGAGTTTGCAATATACATTTACAACTTATTCAAATCCACATTTCAAAAACTCCATACCACTTTACTGGTAGTACAAGCAACTCATAACAAAATATATTATATATAATAACAAATATATAATAACAAATATATTCCTAGTTATTGATAATGGTTGTTTTAAATTCATAGTCTGATGATTTCATTATCTCTGCCATATCAGGGTCTGGTTGTGATGCTTGCTCTGTCTCTTCAAACTGGGGGATGGTGTTTGCCTTTAGTATGCCTTGTAATTTTTTGGTGAAAGACAGACATGATGTAGTGAGCAAAAGCAACTGTGGTAAATAGGTCTTTAGTAATGCAGTGGTAAGATGTGGGGGTAAAGGAATTATTCTACAGTCCTATGATTAGGTGCCAGTCTTTTAGGGAGCCTATGTCCCTTGGCTGTGAACTTCACTAGTGCCTTTCTGTTTTGTTTTGTTTTCAACCTCTTTGTTGGTACAGGATGGATAGAAAGGGCTGGAGTTGGGTATATGCCTGCCCCCTTAAAGCTAGAACAGAATGAGTTGGATGTTTCCCTTCCACCAGGTCAGTTAGTGTCTGATAAATCCCCAACAGGTTAGGCTTTGGTAAAATTGTTTCTCTGTAAGACAGGCTTTGTTAAGTAGATCAGAATGCTCTGTCATATCTGGAAATGGCTACTTTCTCCCAACCTCCTGCCAGAAGGCTGAGTGGATTTTTCTCCAATCTCTACTAACAATCTGGTAGAGCTCCTGGAGGTAAAACTCACAAAAGTGAGTGTGGGCCCCTCCCTGCCCCCAACGACTGGGTCCCACTGGAGTTTTCATCTCTGAGGCTGGTCAACACTGAGCTTCCCACAGTTCCTCAATTACAGTCCCAGTTCTGCTACATTCGTACTGCTTTCTGTGGAGTTTTTTGTTGGTGGTTTTCTGCTCTGGTAAATTGTGATTCTCTGTATCTGCCTGTCTGTCTCTCCAATTTAGGGGGGCTGCAATTTGCCCTGTGACTTGACTTCTCTGACAGATCTAATAAGACTATTTTATTTTTCAGTTTGTTCAGCTTTTTACTGGTTAGGACAGAGTGGCGACTTCTAAGCTCCTTACGTGCTGGACAAAAAGCTGAAAGTCTGGTTTTGCTTCTATTTTTGTTTTCAGATTCAAACATATTTTTGATTTCTTAACATTTCTTCAGATATTATATGATGGAATATATTACCAGTAGGAAAATGAGATAATAGATTTTACGTCTGCTAAAAGTGTCTGTTCTTCAAACAAACCCCATCCACTATTAATTTCATGCATAGGATAATTTCCCTTAGGAGAAAGCTGTTCCTCAGTCCAACATGTAACTCAGCTCTAAAACCTTTCTGTAATGCCAGGCTGTAATGCTTTACACCTTGAATTTGAGTTGAAATCTCATGATTTTCCCCGATATTTTATCTGATGTCACGGGCTATATGAGCTTTCTCATATGGAAACAAATCACTGTATGTCCAAATATTCATGTCGCTTCTTCCTTGATTAAAATGATAGGCCAATAATTTATTTTTTTGAGGATTCCAAACCACTGGGTTTGTTTTCGTTTTCACTTTGTTTTCTGATTGTTGCTGTTTTTAGTTTTGATAAACAAATTTATTATTTTGTGTTAGAATAACAAAATATTCTTAAAACTAAATTGAAAAGTAAGGGAAGGAAAAGAAAAACATAGTTATACCAGGGTTTACAGAGTATTAGCAAATAATGGTGATGGATTTCCACCAGTTTTTCTAAAGCAGTTTGAATTTATAAAAGCAATAAGTTTCAAGCATTTCATCGCAGTTTTTGTGAAACCAGATTGAGGCATAGATAAGCAAACTGAGAAACAGTAGATTTGACCCATTGCCTACAAAATCAGTTACATAAAAGCCAGCATCACAGTTATTATTTGCAAGCCAATGAGAATAGCAATATAAACACTTTCCTTTGCCTCTCATATTATAGTGCCATCAAGATTCCCAAAGGCTGTAGTGTAATTTTAAATCACTACATGGATAAACTTTGCAAATTAACTTTTACTTTTAATTTCCATTATTTCTTTCAAGGGCCACATGTAAAGTTCTGATGAATTGTGCTAGGCCCTGGGGAGGCGGTCTTAGGTAACATACAGGTGACTCAGATGGAATGAGAGATCGAGCCACATTATGAATGCGCCCAGTCATGCAAGAGGGAATTAGGTTTGAATTCAAGGGACATTAACAATTGAGTTGCTAATTTTTAAATTTCTTTTTATTTTTCTTTTCCTTCTCAAAGCCCCCCAGTACATAGTTGTGGGTCCTTCTGGTTTTGCTACGTGGGACGCTGCCTCAGCATGGCTTGATGAGCAGTGCTAGGTCTGCACCCAGGATTCGAATGAAACCCTGGGCCACAGAAGTGGAGCCTGCAAACTTAACCACTTGGCCATGGGGCTGGCCCCTGCATTGCTTATTAAAAGGAGACATTACTGGTCTGTCGTCATTCACGTCAGTGTACCATGTGTGAGGTAACAAATGAAAAAGTGACAGTTTTTCTTCTGAAGAGTAAAACTATTTGCTCATTGAATCATATGTGTCCTATAAATAATAACCTTGTTCTGAGAGTGGGTTAATTTAGTCACTCACACATTCAAGTATTCATTCCACAAATTTTCTTGAGCAGCCACTCTGTAGCAGACCCACTGCTAGTCCCTCATGTTACAATAAGATAGTCAATTCTCCCCAAGAGTTCACAGACCTGTGAGTAAGAGAGAAAATAGCAAATCCTTTTATTTCATTATGATACGTACTACATAACATAGATAATACTACATAACATACATTACATAGCTAACAGTGTATTATCTGAGATGCCAAAAAATGTGCTGATGAAATATGACCCCCTTCTTTGTGGGAAACTATAGGAAATATGGTTTCCAAAAGACTTTATAAGATTTTATTTAATAGAATCACACTTTATTTCAGTTATTCTGCAAAGATTTATCTGAGTTTTCTAATGGAAAAAAACTTTTACTACCAAGTTACTTCTCACCCATACCATATATATTATTTAACATGTTTGATTTACTGAAAGGCAAAAATACATGTTCCAAACACATGTAAACACCAGCCTCTTCTCCTACGCAGATAAACTGAGCTTTACAACCTATAAGGAAACCTAAGGGCAGGGTCGGTTTCATGGATATGTGACCTGTGCAGTCAGTCACACGGGCCTTACTCTCAGAAGAGCCCTTGGTTTGCTTTAATGCCCTATCATCTTGTAATCCTCAATAATTTTGAACATAGAGCACAGTATTTTCATTTTGTACTGGGCCCTCCCTGAAAATTAGGCAGCCGATCCTGCTGAAGGCTTCTCCACTGAGTCCAGAGTTAAGGAGGCTAAGCTGCATCCTCAGTTTCCCTCTTCAGATGCCCCCAGGCCTCTCTAACTCTTCAGAATCATACAGAAGCTCTCCTAAAGACTCTGAAGAATTAAGGCTCATAAAATGCTTCAGAAGATGCAATCTCACATCCTCCCAAAATAAACCTCATTTGGAAACATATCTCCCATCAAATACGGCCTCCGAATGTATTAGTTTAAATGCTCAAGAAAAAAAAATCAGTTAGCTTTCATAATGGCTCTACTCTTGCTCTAAAATGTGTTCCTGTGGTTGCTTGCTATCTTTACCAAAAAAGAAAAAAAGGAGAGATTAAAGAGAACGTGATGCCCTTCAATGTCCCCAAGATGGGGTATTATTATTGTCTCATAATAATTCTTCATTTTCTATGAGGACACTCGTATCTGTCCAGAGGTGAGCAGAACAGATGGTTGACTGAGAATACTTCTGTCAAAAATTCTAGCTAAATTCGGTCTAAAGCTTGTTTTTTTTTCTCTGAAAACATATATAATTTCGTTAACAAAAAGCAATTAGTGGGGCTGGCCTGGTGGTGTAGTTGTTAAGTTTGCATGCTTCACTTCAGCGGCCTGGGGTTTGCAGGTTCGGATCCTGGGTGCGGACCTAGCGCTGCTCATCAAGCCGTGCTGTGACAGCATCCCACATAAAACAGAGGAAGATTGGCACAGATGTTAGCTCAGCAACAATCTTGTTGAAGCAAAAAGAGGAGGGTTGGCAACAGATGTTAGCTCAGGGCCAATCTTCCTTACACACCAAAAAGCAATTAGTATAAATTAAATGTGTTATTCATGGGGGGTTGATTAGAAAATTGCATTTTTAGGGGCTGGCCCCATGACCAAATGGTTAAGTTCGCATGTTCTGCTTCGGTGGCCCAGGCTTTCGCCAGTTGGAATCCTGAGTGCAGACATGGCACCACTCATCAAGCCATGCTGAGGCGGCGTCCCGCATGCCACAACTAGAAGGACCCACAACTAAAAATACACAACTATGTACTGGGGGGCTTTGGGAGAAAAATAAAAAATAAAATCTTTAAAAAACATTGCGTTTTTAGGAAAGCAATAATGACCTAATAATGGTAAAAAAAATTTTTTTTTGAATAAGGCAGTTTCGTTTGTTCATAGCATTTAATTTTTGTGTTTTCTTATTATATTCATAAAACCTTGGAACTACTTAGGCAGTATGCTTTCTTTGGAAGAAGGGTAATTTTTGTTAGTTTGTATGTGAAACAGGAGAAAAGAACAGGTATAATCATTGCAGGTTAACAGGACACTTCTGGCACGGCTGCTGAGCTCAGGTAGGGAAAGAGGAAGGGAAAGGAAGATGAAAGCAGTGGAAAGAGGTCAGAGGGAGCTTAGAAATTGTGACAGAATAATTTGAAGACTTTGCTGACCACTTACACAGAGATGGGGAATTAAGAATGAATGGTGATGGAGAATAATTTTGATCAATAAAATGAGGGGGATACGATAAACAGCATTTTAGTATCCAGTACTTTAAGAAGCATGCCTACATTAACTGGCTTTAAATTGCATATATAAATCATTGGTCAGAAAATCTTCAGGTCTTAGACCAAGCCATTAGCAAATAAAGGCTTTGGGTGCACTGTGGAGAGATGGTTTGTCTTATCAGGAGGGAGAAGATAATATAACCTTGCCTGGTGAGAAATGCCTAGTAGTTGAGTTCTGAGAAGCTGGGGATTAAGAATATTTACATCACACAGACTAGAGGCCTCAAGATGATGCCGTAGAACAAGGTTCTCAATGTGTCCTCAAGAGGGATGCCGTAGAACAAGGTTCTCAATGTCTTCTTCCCAGACCAGCACCACCCAGACTTGTTAGAAATGCAGATTGTTGGGCCATGCACATGACCTGCTGAACCACAAACTCTGGGGGTGCAACCCAGCAATCTGTGTTTTAACAAGCTCTCTGGTGTTTCTATTTCAGTTAAAATTTGGGAAGCACTGGTACAGAATAAGACCACTTTGAAGGGAAACAGGAATTAGTTCTGGTGACAGTCATGTCACTATCTATATGTTTTCACAGAAGCAAATCATTTCACTTCTCTGAGCTCCTTATCTGAAAAATGATATATTATCCATATGTTATCCAAGGTTCCTTCTAGCTCTTGATTATATGGCTCTGAAACCCTGATGGGTATACTTGAGACTACTAGCTGCAATTTCCATCTAAGACTTGACAAATAGGAAAAAATGACCAAGAACTAATAGGCACATGGCATAGTGATGTAAATTGAAAGAAGGAAAAAACATCAGAACTTTGGCTCTCCAGCTATAAATTCCTTTTGTAATCTGGACTCTTACTTCTTATATTTGAAAGTAAATTTCTCCCTAATTACAATGTCTGAGGATGTAATGAAATATAAATAGAATAAAATATAATGAAATAGATTCAATTACTCTTTGTCTTATTTGAGTCATTTATATAAGAAGAAGTGAGTCTGAAGTTCGTATCTCTAAGAGAAAATTGATAGTTCAGAAAATACCTGTACATGTAAGGTTTTGGTTTGTTTTTGTTTGCTGTTTAAAGCCATGATTTGGTTGTTCGTACAGACAGCAAATATTAGAGTGAGAAAGAGGCTTAGTTTTCATTGTAGACTCTCTTACATAGTTTAAATTGGTGCATTGATCATCTTTTCAATTAGGAAAAATCATCTAAAACTGGGAAGAAAATGGATTTAATTGGATAGGCTCAGAGATGACCCTTGGGAGAAGCTGAACTTGAACTTCCCCCTGCGCAATCCACATGCCCAGATGAATGGATCACACCTTGGGGTATTTTGTTGTTTATGCAAACCTCTTGTTTTACTCTTGAAGATTATTGGGACTTTTTGTTTACCTACCCATCTCCCCTGGCTCCTGAAGGTCAGAAACTATATCTTACTCAATGCCCTACTCCAGGGCCTAGCACAGTATTTCGCATATAGGAGGTTTTGTTGATGATGCTGTGTTTTATAAACTGAAAGTATAATGCACACGATATTCAAAGGTCGATGGCAAAATGCAAGCTACACAATGAGAGCAGGAATGTAACAATGTCCACGGTGCTGCATAACAGGAACTTCATTCTCACAACCAGGAAGTCTCTTTTCCTGTCAAAAGAAACTGAATATTCCATTTAACATAGTATGTTATGGAAAAGAAATCAAGCTGGCTAGGATACAGGATAATCAATCATTAACGAAAAGCAGAAAGCTGAATTCCTACATAACCAGAGAGAAGTCATTACTGAAAGTTACAAGAAGTTCATAATAAATATTCTGCATACTTTAGCAGAGAGAAGACAAATGCATCTTCAATTTCTTGTCTACAAAATGGAAAAGATACAGTAGGGATGTGTGTGTGAGTGTGTGTGTGTGTATGTGTGTGTGTGAAACCATAGGAAACAGTCTTTCTAAAGGGCTCACCACAATGTTTGGCTGTGAAACTTCTAAATATGTAAGCACTTATACTAGGAGAATAGTTTATCTATACTACCACTCTGAAGGGTTAAGAATATTTTCAAAAGATCAGAGTTCCCTTGGAAAGATCAAGTATTTATAGGAAACTGTATATATTAAGCAAATATATGGACCAAATTCATAAACTGCCTGTCAATCCCCTTGTTCACCTGCAGACTTTCACCGTCCTCGGCAAAGTTAGGTTGGATATATTCTGAAAGACTGAAGCATGCTCTCCTTGAGCTCGAGTCATTTCCTCTGTGTTTAAAGCCTGCTTGGAATGTAGAAGTTTTAATGTGTCTCGTTATTTAATGACAAAACAGACCAATCACTACTGAAGTTTTGACATGCACGATTTTCCTGTCTTTTACATGCTATCTTGTAGGAACAGTACAAGTTTCATTATTCTGTAGCCATGGAAGAGCAAGGCAACTCTTGTTCAGTACACAGCCGCTTAAGTGATATCTTGCTGTGCACTTAGTCTGTTTTTATCTGATTTTGTATATATTCCACACTGCACTTTTTGAAGAGGAGAACTATGTCTTATTCCTTTTGGCATCTGCAACAAATAAAAAAAAATTATCTTGGGGGCCGGCCCCGTGGCCGAGTGGTTAAGTTCACGTGCTCTGTTTCAGTGGCCCAGGGTTTCACTGGTTTGGATTGTGGGCGCGGACATGGCACCACTCATCAGGCCATGTTGAGGTGGCGTCCCACATGCCGTAACTAGAAGGACCCACAACTAAAAGTATACAACTATCTACTGGGGGGGGGGGGGTATTTGGGGAGAAAAGGAAAAAAAAAAAAAGAAGAAGAGAGAGAGATTGGCAAGTTGTCAGCTCAGGTGCCAATCTTTAAAAAACAAAAAAAAACTCATCTGACACATTATAGGAGCTCAAAAAGTTTTTATTAAATGAATCAACTAATTAAATGAAAAATTATAGCTGCTGTTCCTTTTCACATGGGATAGAAACACATGCCATTTATTAAGAATTTACTTTAACCCCTGGACTAAGCATTTTCCCACTGGTATGTCATTTAATCCTTAGAGCTATGCTATAAGGTAGAGTTACCCTATTTTACAAATAAAACACCTAAAGCAGAGAGAGAATGAGCACCTTGTCCAAGGTTGAGTAATGGAGTTTCTTTACAGTGTGTTCTAACCATTAGAGAGCACTGTCCCGTTGGATCCTTTCTGAATTCAGGCAGACTAGAACAATACTTCAGAAAGTATTTCAAAGACGTCATCAGAGAAAAATTAAGAAGCTGTTTTCTTAGATGTGCATACTTTGGTTTTCCAATACTGTTTTATTAGTTTTAGTAATAATTGATCACTTTTGTTTGTATGGATCCATTGAAAGAAAGATTTTATTTTTTATTCTGGAAGAAAAAAGGGAAAACACCACCTAGAGATTGCTGGTACATTAATAATTTTTGAGGATGGAAGCTTTGTCTATGAAAAATATGTTGCCTATTAAAAAAAACTTCACAGACTCATCCCCTTTAGGCTAACAATTTTTTTTTTATATGACTACATAACTGTGGTCAAGAAACTTATGCCTGAAATTTTTGAAAATGTAATGATGAGGATCAAGGCTGCTCCAGGGAGAGAAGTCCAAGGCATCCTGCCCTACATACCGATCTATATCATCCTGGGGCAGGGAGGTGGGGGGGGGAAGCACAGGACGTCCTGACTTAATCCGATCTGATTCCTATCTAAAGTTATAGGACCACCCGATAACCAGACCTCACCTATACTACTACCATTTTAATGATTTTTTCATGATCTTTCCTTTGTTTTGTAAAGAAATAACTCACATACCTATGCCCTATAAATTTAGCTCTAACCCTCAACACATTGCAGCTCTTCACTGTCCATGGGTCCTGTCCCCATGCCAGCAGCTCTTACTGCCCTTAAGGCCTGTCCCCATGCCACTCCATGCTATTCTCTGAATAAAAGAGCACTACTGTCAGACCTTGAGAGTCCATGAAATATTTCTTTCTACTCTTTGACTCACTGAGCCCACATTATTTCTTCTGATGGCCTGTACGGAGATCTTGCTTCATTGGCTTGTGAGCTTAAAGTTCTGGTAAGTGCTCTTTTCTTCCTTGTGCCTTCCTCTTTTTCAAGGATAGATCTAAAGTCATTTCTCCATCAGGAACTTTCTCAGACAGCTGTATGAATCCACCTTTGCTGTCCACGGCTACTCTATGGGGCAAATCATGGCATTCAGCTTGAAGAAAATCAGTACCTTAAGCCTCAGGGTGATGAAGAATGAATTAATCCATTCCTTCCTGACTCTGTCTCTAATATATAAATTTTACATGGGCGCAGGTCGACCACTTAAGTCATTAGGACAGTCGCCAATATCCAAAACTCCCGTGGCAGGTTTCTTTTCCTAAGGCTGGATTGGTATCCCTCCCTATGGCTCCTGACCACGCTCTGAACCTCGGGAAAGTCCCAATTGGGACTCTGGTTCAAGAAAAGTACCAAACTCTAACTTTTGGTTGAGTATGGGAACCCCTTCTTGGGAGAATGGCTCCAGGATGCAATTGAATAGAATGTCCCCCAGACCGGTGGAAAAGTCCTCACTGTTTTTCTCTATTCTTTTACCTCTGGGGCCAGTCACCAGGCACCTATTACTGCCAGGCATAATAGGGAAGGTATACAAAGGATGCACTGCAGGGGGATGCCCCCATCACCCCTTGCTATAGGAACCCCACAGGAGGAACAAAGGGTAGGATGCTGCCCTAGATTCAGGGGGGATTTTCAAGGTAATGGACCCTTTTCTTTCATCTCTCTTAGAGTTACAGTGGTCATTTTGATCTCCTTTCCAGCTTTGCAACGGAGAAACAAATAAATCTTTAAAGAGTCAAAGGCTGCAGCCCTGGGAGCCCCAGCTTTGTGTTTCTGGGCCTGATCACCATGACAACCCCAATTGGGATGCCCTCTCTTGGTGGTTGACTCGTTGAGTATTTTAGTCACCTACTGAGTCAGTTATGAAGATAGGAGACCTGTACTCATTCTGTGAACTGTCCTACTGGGGTTGTGTGCCCTGGCATGGGAACTGTTGTGTGACTCTTATCTTGATAACCCTCTGGATGAGACGAGGGTGATGCCTGATCTCTTCTTTTCCTTTCTTTGTTTCATTCATCACCTTTTCTGTTGTCACTAAGTTGAAGTTAAGGTCAGGATGGACCTGAGCAAAACCTGGACCTTCTGTAAAATCAAAAACTTGAAAACCTTTTGCCAGGGACTTAACTCTCAACCCCAGTGCTGGGAGTCTCAGCCACCAGCCAGTTCCAGGCCTTTGCTTCCTGCTTCCCTGGCTCTCCTTGTGCTGGCTCAGGGACTAAGTGTCCCAGGCTGAGCAGGACTTGACTACATCTTATAACCATATTGACACCTGCAATAGGGCTCTGTACCCTTCTCTGGTCCACTATCAGTTGGACACTGGATTTACTGCCATGGGGAACACCCTAAGCATCCCCAGAGACTCACTGCTTGGGTGCATTCTAACTAATTAGAAACATTTTCAATTGGATGGGCTATGTCTTAGAAACTCCATCTTGTAGAAATCTTGAGGGGTTTCTTTGTGCCTTTATGATGCAGTTGGACAGGTAGATCAACTTATAATGTCATTTGAGTTACAACCCAGTTTCTGAGAAATCAAGAGCAACTGTCCTTGGAAAATCCTTGTAAGGCTAGGAAAGCAGCTCTAGAGGCATTCAGGTTCCACCCATTCCCCTTATCTCAAAGAGCTTGCAAGTCCTCTGGGGACTATCCAGCACATCACTAATTCCTAGACTGAAGAAAAAAAAAAGAGAGAGAAAGAGAAAAACGGCCATAAGTGTGCCCTTGCCAAAAAGTCTAGCATCTTGAGTGTTTTCTCCACAAATATTGGTAAAAAAGGCTCAAAACAAAATTTGGATTCATAACTGGTGAGTTTTGACAGCAATTTTTAGAACAACAGCTGTGGAGATTCTGTGTATGTGTGTCTATATGTATGTTATATGTGTGTGGTATTTTACCTCCAGATGGTATGGCCAAAATGAAGAGCTCTGTTTAATTGGCTTAAAGTAAGCACTTACACAAATTCTAAATGTAGTATAAATTAACCCAGTGTCTTTCAAAGTTAATGTGATATGAGTTAGCCTTTGGTAAGTGAACGCTTGTTTAAGTTTGTTGGTTTGATTAAAATAGTCTTGTTGTCAGAGTTGTCGGTACTTGAATATGATGCATGGAGCCTGGGTTTTCGAGTCAAATAAACTCATGTTATCTGTTAGAAATTCATCAGCAAAATGATAGCCTTAAATGATAGCTAATTTTGTCTAATATCTCATGAGGCTTTCGTGGGTAATCTGAGCGTAGTTGTTGGAAACAAATGGTTTAAATAGATAAAAATGGATAAGAGTCTGTGGGTGCAATAACTGTTTTATGGTCTGTATATTTGGGAAAAAACAGCTTCCAAATTCTTTTTGGTAACAATCTTGAGTTTTGCCAAGTTAAGTTAAATGATAAAAATCTGAGTATCTGGGTCATTTTTGGGTTGGATAGAACACTGAAACATTATTGCTAAACATATCTCAGTTATCTCCTTTTGGCTTCTTATTGCAGCAAGGCTAAAAGTGTTTGGATCTATTGCTGTAAAGTGGCATGTTTCTAGAAATTATGAAGTGTTTAGAATGCTGAGATAAAAGACAATTTATAATTGTTTACCTTTTTAGTATTTACTAGGGTGTGTTAAGGGTTAAAAGTTCTAATTAACATATATAATTAAAGTCACCGGAAATTAATAAAGAAAACAGCTCTGTATACAAGGAATTAAAATGTATAGTCTTCAGTAAAGAGAGTATAAAGAATGGAAGTACTTTTGTTCGTTGGGTTAAGAAAGACAAATTTGTCCTAATGTACTAGAAGGGAAGAAAGCAAGCATGGGACAAATTCTGAATATAAAAAGAAAGTTGTAGAAGGTTTGTGTAAGAAAATCAGAAAGGAGTTTTATGCCTGGTCAAGTAGACTAAGATTAAAGTAAATGAGTTTTAATATTAAAAATAAGCTGGTGTAGAATTAAAATTTAGTTTTCTCTCAAAGGATAATTTTCTTGAACTTTTGGCCTGCTCTAACTCTACCTAAAAGACAGAAAATCTATGTTTTGTTAAAATAATTTCCTATATTCAGAAAGAAAGAAGTCTCTTCTAAAATTTTTTGACTGTTTCTGCAGTCACTTTGAATGGATACCTAAGCATTGTTTCACAGTGAGTGTTGTTTCCTATATGAACAAGTGTTTTAAAAACTTTTGATATTTTTGACAAGCTTCTCCCTCAAAAATATTCAAATCCTGAATGAAGGCATTCTTTTGACCTGGTAGAAGGAAGAAAGATTTCTCTGAGGATTTTCAGAGGGCCCCTGAGACTTCTCAAAGAATTTGCTCTCTCTTCCTATAAGGAGGAAAATACTAAACTAATTAGGCTTATTCGGTCTATTAAACTATATGGGAAGCATTGTCAAATAAGTGGTGATAAACTTTATTATGTAGGTAAATGATATAGGTGTCTTAAAATTATATAACATCCCTAAAATTTTTATCTGTCCTGGTTATCAGTCATAATTCTAGTTATTATCTAGAAGTGTTGTATGTTACAGAAGTAGCCAAGTTTCTTTGTCAATTGCCCTTTTGAGTCTTTTGTCCATTTGCAGATAGTTGCTATTTTACTCTGATGCTTTTTGCTTTTGCAAATATATTTTGTCTTCAGAGAAATTTCTGGAAAGGATTCTGACACAGGATTCTAGAATACAGGTTTCTGACAAACTTTCAGATTGTAAAACTGAACTGGATAAGAAATTACAGGATTCTAACAGAGAAACTGAGCTCATAAAACTGCTAACAGAAGATTAAGATCAAGAATCGATTATACAAGACTGTGTGAACTGATGAGGATGATTACAATTTTTATGACTTTTGTTTGAAATATTATTGAGTTTTTGGTGTTTTGCTTTGTTTTGTCAGAATTAAGGAAATCTTTTTCTCTTTTCTCTTTTGCTAACTATGACCTATAGCAATTTGGTGAAATTATATCTTTATGAGCAAAACTGAAACATTTATCTTTTTCTCCCTACCTGATCCATCCAGAATTTGGAAATTCTTTGTGAGTGAGTATGGTTATTTCATGGCAATATAGTTATTTGGATAAGTTCAATAAGAATCTGTTCTCCTTATAACAGGACACATTGGTTATATTACCAAGGGTTTGATTGGAATGTCATATTTGAGAGAAACATACAGGCTCAGATGTGACAAGACAGCTTTTCAGGAACAAAGATTGGACTTTCTAGAATAAAGCCACTTGGAAATACTGGCCTGGTACCCTGTTTACAGAGATTCTGGCAATCTTACCCAGTAAGTAAGGAAGCTTGCTTATCTTGCGGGTGCAAGAAACCTTGAAATATTTTGGGGGGTCTCTAGAAGAAAGGAATCTACCCAAATCTGTAGGTATTGCGGCAAAATCTGATGGCAAGTCCTTGGTTTGGCTTTTCTGGCCTCAAGAGGCTGTAAAGTTCAATCTGAGATTCCTCACAAAAATTCCAGCAAAGCAGATTGAAGAGCCTGTATGATCAATTGCTATTCTTGTTGTGCTTATGTTGGACCAAGTTTTATTGAAACTACACTTATTTTGCAAACCAGTTAATCTTAATTTGGCTATCTTTTGTAAAAATGAGGGTGATTTTAGAGAGAAAAGTTGTTTCAGCAGAAACTATAGTACACATTCATGGATATTAGATTCTAACTTTTCTCTTCTATGAGATACATCTCTTACTAATCATAATGTCTCCTTGTGGCCATCCGTCTCTGATACCTCAGAGCTCCCTGGCCACACCAAACCTTTTCCTTCAACTCTACTGCCCAAATACTAACTAGATTTGCCTTGTCACAGGTGGATCATAAACAGCGAGTTCCTAAGGTGAAGTCCCCAACCTACCAATACACACAGGATGGACTATAGCAAATTTGGGATGAATATATTTGGCTCACTCCTACTAGTGCTCAACTCAGTCAAAAGGCCACCCGATATTGGGTAACAAATCGATCATACCTGTGATACTTGGCCTAATAGCACCTGACCTATGGGACAAATTCCCTGTAACATGTGTTCTCATATCATAGCCTTAAGAAATACTGATTGGTTTGGGACTGCCTGGGATAGACAGCTCAGCATACGTTGGTTAGCCCCTAACAGCACTCAATGGCTATATGGCTCCAACTTAGGGCCTTGGCTGCCACCTGGATGGCTTGGATGATGCACCCTAGGCTTTGAATACAAGGTAGAACTACATTTACTATATCTCCTCACACTAACCTACCCGACCTAAGACAACGCTGAACCCGTTCTGTCTTCCGCTGGTATGATCACCTTGCCCCAATTTTCCTTCCCCAATTAGGAATCGAAAGTGTCATCTGGCACATAGAAGTCCTAAACAAATTTACCATATGGCATTAAATGATATAAAACATAGCCTTTCACTCCTCGATTTAGAAGTATCCCAAATGCGTAAGGCAGTCCTCGAAAACCGAATGTTGTGTCTATATTCCTGACTACCATCAAAATATCTCTGGCTTCCTATCTGATATGAACTATCAAATTAAATCTGACCCTACCCCATCCCTAAATGATTGGTTGGACTCCTGGTCAGGTCTTGATCTCCTGAGTGCTATCAAAGCCTTATTCATTGGGTTAATCATGTTGCTTATATTTCTTATTATAACTTATTTATTTTGTTGTTTGTCTTCTGCATGTCAACAAAGTTTCACCTCCAAATCACTTCTCATCAAATGATTCTCTCATCTCCAGAGGGTCTGTGTACCTTGTCAGTCTTGGATTTTGTGGGCACAAGCTTTCAGTCCACTGAACTTCCTACTTGTACCCTTATGGCCCCATTTAGGGACAGCTCTATGACCTTGTATAGCCAGAAGTAGTTACAGAAGATTGACCAGCGTCCAAAAGATTGACCCAAAGATTGACCCAAAAGATTTCAGGGCTAAATGGGTTGGGGGTGGGGTTATGATTAGGATCAAGGTTTCCTCAGGGAGAGAAGCCCAAGGTGTTCTGCCCTACACGCTGATATATATCATCCTCCGGGAGGCATAGGACGTCCTGACTTAATCCGATCTGATTTCTTATCTAAAGTTATAGGACCACACAATAACCAGACCCCACCTATACTACTACCATTTTAATGATTTTTTTCATGATCTTTCCTTTGTTTTGTAAAGAAATAACTCACATACCTATGCCTTATAAATTTAGCTCTAACCCTCAACACATTGCAGCTCTTCACTGCCCATGGATCCTGTCCCAATGCCAGCAACTCTTCACTGCCCATGGGTCCTGTCCCCATACCAGCAGCTCTTACTGCCCGTGGGTCCTGTTCCCATGCTACTCCATGCTATTCTCTGAATAAAAGAACACTACTGCCAGACCTTGAGAGTCCAAGAAATCTTTCTTTCAACTCCTTGACTCACTGAGCTCGCATCATGTAGTATTTTTAAACAATATTTACAAGTATTTAATACTTGAGTATAAATATTTAAGAATATATAAAACTCTACTTCCATATAGATTTCCTTTACTCTAAGATATATAGATCTTTTTACCTCTTCCTAATTGAAACCATGCAAAACACGCTATTGAGACATCAATGAATGAGCATGCCCCCAAAGCTCTTCCCCGTGAAAGTGGTAAAAATGGAGAAGGGACAAATTCATTGCAAATCAGTAATTCACAGCAGGATTTTCTATGAATATTTTTTCTTTAATTCTAAGATCACCATGTAGATGAGTAGAGAAATCTAGGAGACTTGCTGTACTTTTTCACCTAGATTTCAATATTTCTTACCAAAACTTTCTTTCATTGTTCTTCAAGGACTCTCCTACAACAGCAATGCATTTTTTGACAATAGCTGAAGGATAGAAGTCACAAAAGATTGTTGGAAAATTGCCATCATTCTCACTACCTCCACTCCACAATATATCAGAATTCAGAACACTGCAACATAGCTTAAATAGCTGTTTCTAGTACTATGGTTTACTCTCAACAGAATATGTATATGACAAGGACAGATTTAAACACCTACATAGGATTTTGGTGCCTTCTTTAAAGAAAGCTTCCCCTGATACCTTTAATTCAGATTGACCCTTCATTGAGGCCTTAAAAGTTTTACATCCTGAGGCAACACATCATTCAAGATATGCGAGAGGTGCTTTTCTTTCATAAGGGGAAGGATGCAGCAGTAAATGGAAAGTCAAGAAAGAAAAATCAGCGTGAAGTTTCAGTCAACACAAACTCAAACTATAGATACATTTTCTGAAAGACCATTTTCAGGAAAGAGTACACACATGAAATTGGAGGATTCCCATAAAACTACCCGGCTCACATTTCCCTCAAAATTATTTATGTAGTCTTGTTACGTTTAATGCAGTTGAGAAAACACCACTGTAATGAAACGAATTGATCTATTTCTATTTCATTCATATGATTATATTCATGTGTATCAGTGAATGTTAATAAACTGCTTATTTAGTTTTAAGAATTTAGATGCAGAAATGACTGCGAAATGGTAGAGGAAAAACTATTAAACAGAAGAGTCTTGGACTTAGCACTTAGTGAGGAAGCTGAAAATCTATAGAGCACTTCTAAGTGGAACTAACCAAACAAAACATTGTGTTCCTCCCTCAAAGTAAATAAAGCAAAGGATTGCAGGAAGTACTGTTAGAACTAGCCTAAAAGTGGTAATCATAGAAAAAGCACAACTCTTCTCAGGAGAAGGTGAAGATCGCCTGAGAAATTAGAATTATTCCCTGAAAACTGAAATAAGCTATTGCTACTTAAAGTTTTTGGAGAGTGATAAAGTGCCTAACGTAAATAATTAGTTGTACCCTAAGTGTACCTCCTGTGGTCTTGAGAATTTTATGGTGATTGAGGTTTCCAAGGTAGGAAAGAACACTAGTGCTAATACAGGCTAGATTAGAGGTTTAAGAGGACTGAGAATTTTAAATCTGGAGGTAAGACTTCCTAGAAAACCTTGCCAACAAGACGGAAATAGTTTGAAGGAATGTGATCTAGAATTATTGTTTTGCAAAAATCCATACTTATCCCTTACCCCACACAGGGAGAGTGGTCAAACTGAGAAGGTGAATCAAACTTCATTAGATATACTGGGGCACTGCAGACAGAGCAAAGATGTCAGTGGAAAAAACATAAAAAATATCTAGGAAACTGGAACAATATGTCTAAGAATGAAATCAGAGCATTTACTCCTAACTTTTCAATATTTGGGTTGTGAACGCCCAGTAGTATTTCGGAAACTATTCTTGCAGTGGCTTATAATAATATAAGCAATTGCTTCTTAGTTTGTATTCCAACTCTTGATACATACATATCCATTACACTGTAATGACAGTAATACACACATATAAAGTCATTAATGCTGGCACCATTTCATCCCATTTCTTAGGTGTGGAGATAGTCTACATTTCAACAGTAGAATCCAAGCGGAACTATCTAAAGAAAACACTGTTCCTTCCTGAATCAACCACACTGGTTAAGTACTTGCACAATGATTTTACAGAACCACAATATTACTCAAATCTGAAAATATGGTTATGCTAAACAAAGAAACGCCACGTGTACTTCCTTTCCTTCCTTCCTTATGATCTGCATTACATACCCAAGGCTGGAATGAACTAGATGGCGTAATGTCAGTTCCATAGTTTGAGCTAACATTTCTGTCTGCAGAAATGCAGCTTACTTAGAATTGTAGGTATTTTCACCCGCTTTACTTCTATCTCAACAGAAACAAAATAATCTACAGAAGGAATCCCAATAGTTATTTAGAGAGGACATCAAACTTGAACAGTCCCAAAACCCCTGTAAAATTCAGCCAGATTCACTAACACATGGGAAAAGCCAGAAGGATTTATAAAATTGTATTTTTGCAAGAATAACACAAACTGTTATGCATGGTCAATAATTAATGCTTGTGATCCAAGAAATCACGAGGATGCCAGACTGAAGGACATCCTCAACAAGTGGAACATGAATGAGGCTAGGGCCTTATTTACCCTAAATAGAGACAAAAATCAGGCAATTTGTCCAGGTCTTTAGATTGACATACACCAACTACCCTTTATTTCATTTATTTCCCCACAGAACTTTCAATAACTAGAAATTACATTTATCCAATAAGTAAAATAATTAATGTCATGAAGATAACTATGTCCTGAAGAAAAAAATATCTTCATTTCTCTTTTGTGCTCTCCCACTGGTTCTTAAGATATTTTCATTTGGATGAGAACAAATCATGCAAACAAAAGCAGCTTTTTTCTCATTATAAAAATAATGCGTGTTCTTTTCAAAATGTGGAATGAGCACTATACCTTAATAACATGCTACTTATTAAACAGTACCCAGGAAAGCTCAGGATTTAACAGCAAAATATAGAATGGTTTAGTAAACTAACTCTGCGTTGGGCATTTCTTCACTAAATCTCTGATTCTACTATCCAAAAATGACAGACTGAGCAAGAAAATTGGAGATATTTGTAACTTTGTGCCATACTACTGTAACCGAAAGTTCGGTGTCTGAACCCGGTGCTGCTCCAAACAACAAGAATAGAGTCTTGAGTGGAGAGGAAAGACAGCTTTACTTTCTTTGCCAGGCAGAGGGAGCAAAGCAACGGCTAGTGCCTAAAAAGAATTGCTAGCTCCCCATTAAGAAATGACTAAAGGTTTTAAGGGTTTGTGAGGAATGTGGAGAGGGGGAGATAAGGAATTTCTTCCTTGGCTGTTTGTCTCTGTGGTAGACTCTGGCGTCAGGAAGCCGAGGAGTGGGGCCTGGAAAGCTTCAGCTTTCTGGTAGTCTCTGCACATCAATTTCCCTGTAGTAGACTTCAAGGATGTGAACTAAAGCTAAAACTTTAACGTGAGCCCAGCACAAGACCACTTGGGCTTTGACAATTTGTAACTTCTATTTGGTTGTAAAGCGCAGGGAGTCAAAGGTTAAAGAAACAGATATTTACATAGGAGTGTAGCTAAAGAAGCAGGAAACTGGGAATGCCTGCTTTTAGCTTTTAACCCCATATATGCTGGGTTCACTGTAGGGGAACTGATATCAGGGCTGATATTAATTAAGAGCTGGTAACACTACCTCGACTTTGAAATTATCAGCCCCTTCCAACTTCCTTATCCCACAGCACAAGCAGTCTTCTGGGGTCAGGGATCATATTCAACCTGATTTGGGTACTGTGTTAAGCAGTGTATCACACGAGTCTTCTATAGCCTCCTGAATAACTGTTTATTTTTTTGGCCTGTCCTATAGTCCCCATCACCTCTTGAAGAATATGGTCTCCATGGTTGTTTTAATTACCAGAGACTAAAAACATGCCTGGATATGTGCTGGGATTTCAAGATAAAGTATATACTTACTGTGATTATTCATTAATTCCACTCCATATGTAGAGGATTGGAGAGCAACCCAAAGAATTCAAATGAGTACTGGGACCCATGGAGGTCTGGCTTAAGCACTTTTCCTGGATGGCACTGTGGACTCTAGTTCATCCCAGACACAGGAAGGGGTCTTAGAAATCTTCATTCCAAAGCACAAGGACCCTGTGAGACCCATATGATAACACGAGGAATTATTTTGACAATGAATTTATAAATATTGCCGAGCTCATTTACAAAAAGTTCTTACTTCCTTATTCCTTCAATTCATCAGTCTTTAATTTGCCTTACCATGTAATGCTAAATTCCTTTAAGCTTATTTTCCGCTTTCTCTTATTATACACAAATATGTCAGGTCCCTAATTAACTATCCTAATCTTATTTTTTTCTAGTGTCCATCTGTACCTCTGTTCTTTCACTTTCCTGTACTTCCTTTACAGAATGGCTTATGATTTTCATATTCTTTTATTTAGTTTTTTCTACCCATATGAGCCCTTTATTTTTTTTTGTTCTTCTATTCTTTTATTCTTAATGAATACAAATGTACTCATTAAAAGAGGCTGCAATCATCTGACAATTTCATTGAGTCTTCTGGCATAGTCATGCACCAAAATTTTTGTATTGAAATATATGTACTTTATTACAAATCACTTTCATTTTATTTCCTTATTACATTATACATAGGCTTTATAAATATCAATCTTTTAAAAACTATGTGTACATATAAGCTATGTTTGATACAGTCCTTAAACATGGGCAAGCAGTGTCCCAGTCCTTTTCCTGAGTCTCAAGAGACTCCTGTGTTTTGGAGTAAGATCCTTGAAAATATCTAAGACCCCCAAAAGCCTACCCCAACCCTATGTGTGTGGGCCTGAGTCCCTGCTACTCTTCTATGGGCTGCTCTCCAACCCTCTGCCCCATACATGGGGTCTAGATGCCCCTAAAAGCATCCCAATTGAACCTATAGGGTGCCTCAGGCTTTGTGGCAAGGCCTCAATTCCAGGTGGGCTGCCTCATGAATGGATTGCTTTCACTGGTCTGTGTTTTTTTCTTTTTTTTTTTTTTTGATGAAGACTGGCCCTGAGCTAACATCCATGCCCATCTTCCTCTATTTTGTACAAGGGACACCTACCACAGCATGGCTTTTTGTCAAGCGGTGCCATGTCCACACCCAGGATCCGAACCCATGTACCCTGGGCCACCAGGAAGTGGAACGTGCAAACTTAACTGCTGCACCACTGGGCCAGCCCCTCTTTTTTTTTTTACAGAATCAAATGATATTGGGCCACCAGAATGGTGTTTACATGCTGATTTTAGGTGACCTAAATGTTTTACACAGAAAGGGGTCCAACAAAAAGTATTTTCTCAGGGCTTTGCAAATTATTCCCTGAATTTCTTTTCAGAATAGTAATGGAGGTGTTAAAAACTTTTATGATAAAAAGTAAGCATTAGGTATAAAAGGTACAAACTTCTAATCATAAAATAAATAAATCTTGGGGATATAATGTAGAAAAAAAAGAAGCATTGGGTTTGATAGGGTTGAGAACCACTATACCAGACTAAGGGTTGCTGAAATTTTTGTAGGGAGGCATTGCTTCTTATTTCTGCAAGCTTATTAAGGATTTCAGGAGAGGTCAGAGAGTGAAGAAGAAGTTTCTGAGTGTAAAGTCTCTAAAGAAAACATAATCACTACTCTTCCCTTCACACCAGGAATCCTAGTAATTCTTTTACAAATGGGGCTGAGTCTTGGAAACAGACCAAGAGTTCTCTCTACTAAGCACAACATTGACATCTGCCAGTAGACTTTAATATCCTGGTTGGGGACCACAATATTCAAAATATAATTTGCATGTTAGTAAAATCCATGAGCGAGATCTACTTTGGAGCAATATGAAGAGAGAAAAGTAAACACATCCCTACCAAAATAAATTATGAGGAGTTACAAAGCCCACACTGTATCAAATAATTCCAAATGCATAATCTTTCTCAAGTTTCTGTGATTACTGTAAAGGAATACAAAGGACTGTGTGTTTACCCATGCTAATGGATTGCGCTAGAAATCAGATCATATTTAATGTCCTTCCAATCATTGAAATATTATGATTCTAGTTAAGTTCTAACGTATTTCACAGTGAGGCCTTATTCTTTTGTAATTTATAGTTTCATATCAAATCCAAGATCAATTAGATACATCCATACTTGGAATTCCTGTTTAGGGCTGGCTGGAACCTCAGAAGAAAAGTGCCAAGGATGAAGCCACATTCAGCCAGAGGTCTAAAGATTAAAAATAAGGAAGAACCCTCCCTCCGTGCAATTAATGATGGAAGTCCTAAAAAATTATTTACAAATAAAAGTCATGTATTTTATGCTTTTAGTATTCTCTTGAGGAGAGAGAAGTTCTTTAGTAAACATGTAAAATAATGATACTGGCCCTGATATCATTTCCCCCACATTAAACCCAGCATATTTGGGGTTAAAACCAAAACACTCTTTCCCGGCTTCCTCTCTGGCTCCCTGGCTCCAGAATCCACTATCTGCCATGGAGACAAACAGCCAAGGACAACCACCTGGATTCCATATCATCTCCTCCTCCTTCCTGCGAGCAGTGCCCCAAGGCCTAATGCAGGCTTGGTAGGAAAGCTCCGACCAGCAAGGCCACTGACTCCCCCTGCCTCTCTACAAGCAGCCACATTCCTCACAAACCTTTAAAACTCTTCACTGCCCCTGTTTCCTGGAGACGAAATGAAACGAGACAAATTTGAGGGCTCACTCTCATCTCCCAGCTGATATCACCCGAAATAAAACCTCTTTCCTTGTCATAAACCTGGCGTTCCAGTTTTTATTTGACCCCTCTTGTGTGGTGAGTAAAGAATCTATGTTTGTAGGTGGTAACAATAACACTAACAGCAACAATGACAATGATCATGATGACAGTTTTCATGTATTAACCATTACTCTGTGATGGGCAGTATTCTAAAGCTTTACACATATAAATTACTTTAATTCTCACTACCACCCTATGGAATATATACTATAATTATCCTCATTTATAGGAGAGAAAATTAAAGCATAGAGTTGTCAGCTGGTGATACAACTAGGAAAAAGAAGGTAAGCCAGAGCCAGCACATAAAGCTGTACATAAGGTTTTTTTTTGCAGCAGGAAGGATATTTGAATATTCACAAAAGTGTTCTACTTGTGATAATTGTTATTCACATAATGTTGCTGATATTTCACCTAGAAACTTTCTCTCAAATCTCAAATTTAAGTCAGGGGACTCCAACATGTCATGGAGGACAAAACATTAAATTTGGAGATGAGAATATAGTTTAACTTCAAACTTCTCCTATTTACTAGCAGTGTGATCTTGAGATATTATTTTACTTTTCTAAGCCTCCATTCTTGCAAAATGGAGATAGTAATAGTTTTCTATAACAGAATTCAAAAATTCAAGTGATATGCGAAGTTGCTTTTTACTATAAAGTGCTAAACAAATATGGATAGCCAATATCTATTTCTGGCCCTCTCATCTCATCTGTACATTTCCAATACTGTCAGAATCTTTTCATTTCTTCAAATATGACATGTGCAATATCAGATTCATCTAGCTATTTATTTAACAAATTTGTATTGAGTCTATATGTGCAGCACAGAGTAAGGGAGTGAAGAAAGGCCTATTTAAAAAAAAAAAATATTTGAGCTAAAATCTGAAAGATGTGAGAAAGCTAGCCATGAAGCTATTAGGGTGGGGGTGTGGAATAGAGCAATCCAGACAGAGTCCAGAAATACAAAGTCCCTAGAGTGGGAATGAGATGTCAATGAGAAGTGGTAGAATTCCCGTGTGGCTGGAGCACCAACATCCAAGTTTGGAGCTGGTACAGGGAAAGCCTAAAAGAAATTGGCAAGAAAGTGAAGAGGAGCAATGGGTGAGTTGAAAGCTCTCTCAGAACTAATCTTGAGACCCATACATATAAAACTAGTATTCTACTTTCAAATATGTTCCTAGGCTGAGGGGGAGCGTACCCTTCTAGCAGCAGAAACACTTGGATAAATAACCGAGAATAGCTAGAGACTCAACTCAAGACAGAGAAAAATTTTGAAAACTGGAGGACAGCATGTGGTAAGTACATCTGAAAATTTTCCAGCAGGCAGAAGAGAAGTTTCTTGACCCCATATAAGAAAGAAATTTGCCAAGGACAATATCACTTGAGTAAATAACATGATCTGACACCACACAAAGAGATCAGCACTAGTTATTCACATGGACTAATCTATAATTCTAATCTGTTTTCTATCCCAAGCAGGGATCCCAATATCAGAAAAACTTTACTTTTGCTTTAGATTACAATAAAGTGAACATAGGTCATTTTCAATTTTGTGTAACCTGGAAGAAATAATAAAACCCCACGCTATAATTTAACCTGATGATGGCTAGATTGCTTTCCCCCTATAAGTTTTCTAGAGATAACTGTTAACCTTAAAAAGGTAGAAATAGTAATAGACAACTTTCAGTTAATCTGCAAATTTCATATTAAAGGCAGATGAGATGTTTTCCTGAGTGAGAGGCAAGAAATACAGTTTTATAGCCACAAGGATTGGCTTCTATGGAGTCACAGATGACCTTTGAATGCCAGTGAATTATTAAAACTCACATAAAAAGGTCACATACCAAAAAGCAAGGAACCCCTGGTGCCAGGTGTAGCAACATCCACAGAAATCACTAAATGGATTTCTTTATTCCTTTGGCCTTAATTTAAGGGGGATTAACATTAGAAAAAGAGCCAGATGCGTTAAGGACAATGAGCCAGCAGGCCCAAGCAGCCATCAGTTGACCTTTGAGAGAAGAACATGATGAGCTCAGGGAAGGTACATGCACAGGAAGATTAGTGAATGCTTAACATAGATTTGCATCTTTCTGAGACACAGATAGTGATATTGTATGAAGTTGGAACCAAGCCCCAGGGAAGAACAAACTGCCAATTGTTACAAACCCAAGGCTATTGTGAGGAGGTAAAGCTCTGGATTTACTGGTTCCAGTAGCATAGCTCTAAACCCCTCAAACTGGCATAATATGTGTTTAATTCCCTTCCTTCTATATCATTCACTTACTAATCCAATATTGCCATTCTTCATTCACCTATGCTCTCCTTTCTCTTCCTGTGCTTTGTTTTTGTTATTGGTTTCATTAGGAATGTGAATCGCTCTATTTTCAGTCCACCAGGCCCATTATTCCTTCAAAGTTCAGCTCAAAACTATCACATTCTTTAACCCCTGACAAATAAAAATGGCAAGCAATAGGATATATTGGAGTATATGAGGAAGCCATTTGGTATAAAGCTAATTCGGCCTGACTTTTTTTTTCAAAAGGGCCTGACTGTGGCTATTGAGCACGCATTGCATATCTACTTAGACATTGCCTATGGCCAGAACAAAGGCCCTTGAGATAAAGGTGCAACTTTCCCCCACATTAGCATTTCCTTAGGGATAAGCATTTTTCCTTAGGCTAGGAACTGATTGCTGCACTCACCTCCCAGCTCACCTGTGACCACCCAGCTGGAGACAACAGACTGCCACCCTGCTGTGTTCACAGAGACAGAAGACCTACCTGCTATTTCCATCAATCGCTGTGCCGACAGAGCAGTCTCGCGACTATTGTAAAAGGGACATTTCAATCCTATGTGAAACATCCTCTTTGAGGGTATATAACCACCCTTATACCCCCACTTCTTTGGAGTGCTCTGTTCCTTTGTGGAAAGACTCTCCCGGGTTATAATCCTCAGATTTAAGCTCAGAATAAACTCACCCAAATTTTCATTTATAGATTGGTTACGGATTATTTTCGTCGACAGTTCTTGGCGTAGTCGCGGCAGGATTTCAGAGAAACCCACCGGAGGCCACCTGGAATCTACACTGAACCGGCATTCGGTACCAATAAGGGCCCATTGAGCCCCCCGGATCACTGCATTCTTCAGGTGACCTTGGTGAGTTCTCCTGAAACCCGGACCTCCTTATTTTAAGTCGATGGTCCAAGAGTTTATATGAGCTGGGTAAGGTCTTAAGACTAGAGGTTTTGAGGGGTACCGGTACAGTTCCTAGGTGGAGAAAAACCTAGAGAGAATTCCTAAGCCTCAGGGGCTTAGAGGAGCTTGGAGTGAGCTGGGTTGGTTGTCCTTTTAATTTGGCTTTGAATTGGAAAGAATTGTATTTATAAAGTCTGAACAAACTGCTTGATAGAGAAATGAGAGACTGAATGTCTTCAGCTCCGAAGAAAAGGGACACTTGCTCCTCCCGGCCTTTACCAAAAGGCGCCCTTAGGTGACTAAGGACCTCAGCGGGAGTGTCAGAGGATCAATCCTGGCGACGTGCAGCGGTCCCATAGGGAACTCCACTCTCATTCACGGTAATTAATTACAGGCTTGTCCGGCGACGCGCACATAAGGGCTGGTCACCTGCGTTCCGAGCTCCCACGGCAGTATTAGGCGGCCGGAGGGAAAAACCGAGGCACGTAAGAGTGTTTATGACCTTTCTATGGGGAGTAACACTCACAAGCAGCACACTTCTGACCCACTACACTGTCCTTAGAAGTTGTTCAGACTTTATTAAAAAAAAAAAAAAAACAGACAAGCAAAAAGAAAATGGGAAAACCGTGCTTTTTAAAGCCGGCCAGCTCCCGGATGGACGACCTCCCAATGGAACTCCAGCTGGTTTGCTGTGTGGAAACAATGATTGCAAGTATCTAACAAAATGGGAAGGATTAACTAAGAATGACTTAAGTGGCCAAAGTGGGGAACGTTCGATATCTCAAAGCTACTGTATTTGTGCGCACAAGTAGAAAGAGCCGGCTCTAAAACTAAAGCAAAAGAATGGGAAGCTTATTATGATTGGCATTTAGAGGCTTCAAAACGTAATAATGATAAAGTGAATTCTTTACAGGAGACTAACCGTAAATTGGCAGAGACTGTAACTGAATTAAAAAAGGATAAGAATTCAGAAACTGTCCCACCCCGTTTATCCCTTCCATCTCCTCTGCAGCTGCCTTTGGAATCTCAGAGCTCATCTCCTTCTTTTCTAAAGAGCTCTATTCCTTCTATTAAAGTAAGCGCTTACAAAAAGTTTTTCTGAATAGAATTAACCCAAATGTCTTCATCTCTCTTAGAGTTACAATGGCCATTTTCGCCTCCTTTTTAGCTTTGCAACCAGGAAACAAAGAAATCTTTAAGGAGTAAAAGGCTCCACCCCTGGGAGCCCCAACTTTGGGTTTCTGGGCCCGATCACCCCAGCAACCCTAAGTGGGGTGCCCTCTCTTGACAGTTGACTCATTGAGTATTTTAGTCACCTACTGAGTCAGTTATAAGGGTAGGAGACCTGTGATTTATTCTGTGAACTGTCCTGCTGGGGTTGTGTGCCCAGCATGGGAACTGTTGTGTGACTCTTATCTTGATAACCCTCTGGAAGAGGCCATGAGGGCGAGGTCTGATCTCATCTCTTCTTTTCTTTGTCTGTTTTGCTCATCATCTCTTCTGTTGTCACCAAGTCGAGGTTAAGTTCAGGCTGGACCTGACCAGAACCTGGACCTCCTGTAAATCGAAAACTTGGGTTTGTCTGTGCCTTTGTGATGCAGTTGGACAGGTAGATCAACCTGGAATGTAATTTGAGTTAAAACCCAGTTTCTGAGAAATCAAGAGTTTTGGCATAAAGTAAGTGCTTACATAAATTCTAAATGTAGTAGAAATTAACCCAGTATCTTTCAAAGTTAACGTCTTGTGAATTAACCTTTGGTAAATGAAAGCTTGTTTAAGTTTGTTGGTTTGATTGAAAATAGTCTTGTTGTCAGAGTTGTCGGTATTTGCATCTGATGCAGGCATGCAGCCTGGGTTTACTAGTCAAATAAGTTCATGTTGTCTGTTAGAAATTCGTTAGCAAAATAATAGCTTTAAATGAGGACCAGTTTTGTCTCATGTCTCATGAGGTTTTCATAGGTAATCTGAACATAAGTGTTGGAAACAAACGGTTTAAATAGATAAAAGTGGGTACAATAACTGTTTTATGGTCTGTATATTTGGAAAAAAAAAAACACCTTTGAAATTCTTTTTGGTTTTGCCAAGTCAAGTTAAATGATAAAAATCTGAGTATCTGGGTAATTTTTGGATTGGATAGAACAAACGTTGCTAAACATCTAAGTTTATCTGCTTTTGGTTTTTATTGCAGAGATGCTAAAGTCTATGGGTTTTTAACTGTAAAGTGATGTGTTCCTAGAAATTATGAAGTGTTTAGAATGCTGATATAAAGGACAATTCATAATTGCTTACCTTTTGTCTGTTAATGGTTAAAAGTTCTAATTAACATATGTAATTAAAGCCATTGGAAATTAATAAGGAAAACAGCTCTGCATTCAAGGAAAGTTAAAATGTAAGTTTTCAGTAAAGAAGGTATAAAGAATGGAAATATTTTTGTTTGGTTGGTTAAGAAAGATAAATTTGTCCTAATGTACTAGAAGAGAAGAAAGAAAGCATGGGACAAATTCTGAAGGCAAAAAGAAAGTTGTAGAAGGTTTGTGAAGGAGAAATTCTGAAAGGAGTTTTATGCTTGGTCACATAGACTGAGATTAAAGTAAATCCAATTAAGCAAATGAGTTTTAATGTTAAAAAACAAAACTGCTAACAGATTAAGATCAAGAACCAGTTATACAGGACTGAATGAACTGAGGATGATTATAATTTTTTTTACAACTTTTGTTTGGAATATTGTTTTTGATGTGTTGTTTTGTTTTCTCAGATTTAAGGAAATCTTTTCTCTTATGCTAACCATGTCTTATAGCAATCAGTGAAATTATACCTTTGTGAGCAAAACTGAAACATTTGTATTTTTCTCCCTACCTGATCCCTCCAGAATTTGGAAACTCTTTGTGAGTGAGTATGGCTATTTCTTGGCAATATAGTTATTTGCATAAGTTCAATAAGAATCTGTTCTCCTTGTAACAGTACACATTTGTTATCTTACCAAAACTTTGACTGGAATGTCATGTTTGAGAGAAAGATACAGACTCAGATATGACAATACTGCCTTTGAGGAATAAGGTTGACTTTCTGGAAATAAAGCCACTTGGAAATATGGGCCTGGTACCTTGCTTTACAGAGAGAGATTCCAGCAATCTTACCTGGTAAGTAAGGAAACTTGCTTATCTGGCAGGTGCAATGAACTTCAAATATTCTGGGGAATCTCAAGAAAGGAGAGAAGTCACCCAAATCTAAGGTATTGCAGGCAAGGCCTCATGGCACAAATCCTTGGCTTGGCTTTTCTGGCCTCAAGAAGTCTTTAAAGTTCAATCTGAGATTCCTCATGAAAAATTCCAGCAAAGCAGATTTAAGAACCTATATGATCAATTGCTATTCTTGCTGCACTTATGTAAATAATTGGGCCAAGTTTCTTGAAACTAAACTTATTTTGGCAAACCAATTAGTCTTAACTTGACTATCTTTGGTAAAAATGAGGGTGATTTTAGAGAGAAGAATTGTTTCAGTGAAAAATTATAATACGCATTTGTGGATATTAGATCCTAGTTCTGTTAATTGTCTTTGAGCCTTTTTCTACCTGTGAACTGAACTGCGTCCTGAATTCTACTGAAATATCTGGTTACAAACTTCCAAACTAATGTTTTCAATTTTTACCTCATTTTCATCTGGAATCATTGAGAATTGATCATGCTCTTTTTCCTGAAACCTTGCAAACTGAAGCTGAACAACTTGATAGAAACTTAAGAGAGATTCCTATCTGTTGCTGTGTAAGCTGTAAGCCACTCAAAAAGATACCTGAATGCCCGATGACATCATCAGACATTTCAAGCTGCAAAAAGATGCTTTGACTCTGACATCTAGAAGTCTTCTTGACTGCCTGCCCCCTGGACGCAGGAACAAATTTATAATTTGCTCCAACCATTAACCTTGTTACCTTCCAACATCACAAGGGAGAGAAGACCACGACTGCATTCTATTGTTTAATTTGGTTTACAAATGAGTCTTACTTAAGTGTAGGTGAGGATGTTCCACTGTCTAGCCTCAAGAATGCCTGCTACTTTCTGTTAACTCTGCTAACCCAGTAAAAGATTTCCTTCTACAGGCTCAAGAAATTGCCACAGAACAAGGGAAACAGATGTGGCAGTCAAAAGGGGGAATTTTTGACACCCCCTCGCAGATGTGGTTCGGGCCCAATAAGAAACCCACTCCATGGGTCACAAGGCCACTTTCCCTTCCTAAGGGACCCTTTGAGGTATGACAATTGGACTTTGTCCAAATGCCACCATCTCAAGGATAAACATATCTTGTAATGATCTGTATGTTCTCACATTGTTTTGAGGCCTTTCCTAGCAGAAGAGCGATGGCTTTAGGTAAATTATTATCAAAAAGGATAAATTCCTGTTTGAGGAATTCCTCCCGAGTTACACAGTGACTGGGGAAACTCAAATCTATTTGTAACGTTTGGCCAATATTGCAGCATTTCTACTGTGCCTACCATCCTCAATCCTCAGTATTGGTAAAAGGAACTAATGGCACAACCAAAACTTAATTGGCAAGCTTTCAGAAACATTTACTCTCACGGCCAAAAGCTCTCATGCTAGTGCTCTTTAATCTTAGATCTGTACTTTTTGTAAACATCGGCTGTCTCCTTTTTAAATAATACAACAGCCTATGCAATTAAATGAAGAAATAGATAAACCAGGTTTGCTTAAGGGATGTATTACATTGTTTTCATGGTCTTACTGTGGTGCTTAAAAGAAATGAAAGATTTGTAGCTGATTCTTTCACAGAGAAGTCCCAGAACTTTAGGATCATGGACTGTAACCTGAAGAATTTATTTATTGAAAGAGACATCAAATAAGACTCTTTGCAGCCCTGTTGAAAAGGACAATACCAGGAGGAGAAGAAGACGACATCTGTTGTAGACAGCTGTCCCAAGACTCCGGACCAGGCCTGTATTCCCAACCTTATATCTCCTCATTTAAACCTTTGTTATGCTTAAACTGTATACCTATTTTATAATTGTTTGGAATGCTATCATACTTAAAGTGATTAATTTGGAACAGACTGGTCTTGAAGGCCAGGAATTTATCGAGTGACTCCTAATGGAACTCAATGGTTATGTGGAACAAATCTTTGGCCTTGGCTACTGCCTGGATGGCTAAAACATTGCACCCCGAGTTTCCTTTAAAAGCAGGGAAGGAGTCAGGCTGAGTTAAAACCTGTCGCCAATCTCCCTCTCTTTAAGGCCGGATGGGCTTGTTCAGTGCTCCACTGGTATGGCTGTATTTGCAGCCATATTTGCTCCTTTGGAGCTAAAAGATGTCATTATTACATATGGAAGATCTGACTAAATTTACTCAAGAAGCCCTTAACGATAGTCAAGCAGGAATAGTCTCATTAAATACTGAAATGCCTTTAATGAGAAGGGCTGTCATTCAAAACAGAATGGCTTTAGATATTCTTACTGCATCCCAAGGTGGTACATAGACAATCATTCAGACTGAATGCTGTGCTTTTATACGTCATGAATCTTCCAATGTGTCATCTCTGAAGAAGCAAGTGGATGCCTTATGCGATCCAACACCCAGTCTTGAGTTGTTTGGTTAGCTCCCTTCCAGTATCAGTTCCCTTTTCCAATCCAGATTGGAATTCCTATTTCTACTACTTCTTGGAATTCTTGTACTAGCATAATATTCAAACTAATTGTTATTTTCTTTACTCAGTGTTGTAAGAGTAGCATACAAACTAGAGTAATGATTGCTCGACGGCTTGAGATGGTTGATCTGTCTTATAACCCTGGACAAATTTCCTTTTCTGCTAGAGACTATGACTAAGAATGCATTTCAGACTAATCCTTTCAAAAATGCTGTTATTATCGTTACTGTACTTGTTCTATAATCATATACAATGTAAATGCAAGGTGTCATAGAAAAGCGCATATGCAATGTTTGTGCAACAATCTAAATTAATTACATAACATATGAAATGCTTCCTCTGTTAATAAATATACTTCCATGCTTGTCCACTATTTCCCCCCAACGTGGACAACTAGGCAAATAAATGAAATAAAAGCCTAGCACCAAGGGACATGATGGACCCAGGGCAGGCAGCAACCACCCTGGCGCCGAGGGACAATATTTTGATCATCAATGCTTTCTATCGAAAGATTAGAGATCAAAAGGGGGAAATGACAAATAAAAATGGCAAGCAATAGGATATATTGGAGTATATGAGGAAGCCATTTGGTATAAAGCTAATTCGGCCTGACTTTTTTTTTCAAAAGGGCCTGACTGTGGCTATTGAGCACGCATTGCATACCTACTTAGACATTTCCTATGGCCAGAACAAAGGCCCTTGAGATAAAGGTGCAACTTTCCCCCACATTAGCATTTCCTTAGGGATAAGCATTTTTCCTTAGGCTAGGAACTGATTGCTGCACTCACCTCCCAGCTCACCTGTGACCACCCAGCTGGAGACAACAGACTGCCACCCTGCTGTGTTCACAGAGACAGAAGACCTACCTGCTATTTCCATCAATCACTGTGCCGACAGAGCAGTCTCGCGACTGTTGTAAAAGGGACATTTCAATCCTATGTGAAACATCCTCTTTGAGGGTATATAACCACCCTTATACCCCCACTTCTTTGGAGTGCTCTGTTCCTTTGTGGAAAGACTCTCCCGGGTTATAATCCTCAGATTTAAGCTCAGAATAAACTCACCCAAATTTTCATTTATAGATTGGTTATGGATTATTTTCGTCGACACCCCTCTCTGGCTAATTTCAACCAACTTTCTAAAAAAATTTATTTACTCTTTCAAATAAACATCCTTTATTCATTTTATTCTTTATTTGTCTCATGTCAATATACAATGACATATACTACACGCAGGAAAAATGCTAAGGACTGGGGATGAATATACGTGAAAATCTAGGAATCAAGAATATTAGTGTTTAGAAGTGCTAAAAAAACAAAATTTAACTGAGCAAATATAAAGGTATAATTGGCTTTATTCAATGATTCATGAGTCTGGCAACATTCCATCTAGCAAAAAGAAAGGAGCTCCGAGGAGCTGTGCAAAATGGAAGACTTTAATAAGCAGAGGAGGCAAGAGAAGGAAGTTATTCTAGCAAAGAGCGGATTGTTTCAGACAAGATCACCTTCCTTTGTGGGACAGCAGAAGGCTTTCAGGCAGCTTTCCTTGCTAGTGTTTATCAGGAAATTCCAGACTGATCAGTTAAGATTACACTCCTGGGAGACACTGAAACTGGGGTTACGTTAGGTATTAAGCCTTGGTTTGGCGACGTGGGCCTTAGCACAAGTGACTCCATTTGGGGCCTGTTGTCTCTTTTTTTAAACAATTCCTTCTGTTTGATCAGACTCCAAGCTTATCTGAGAAATGTGAACAAAATTTGAGGCATTAGCAGTACTCCCAGCTACCACTCTGAAGTTCTCCAGTTTTTGCTGATCCTCTGTGTGGTCATGGGACTTTAGGTTTATAATTTTTAATTTGATTATTCTCTTCATTCCTTTTCTGATGTTCTAGTCTAAGGGAGATCATTTGCTTGGTGGTTAGCAGCTGCAAACTTGCATTTAGAGCCTCTGAGAGAATACAGTGTGCCAAGGAGACTACTATGATTATTACAAGCGGGATAATTCCCAATGTTTAAAGTATACTTCTGAGGCATGGTTCCCAAGACCCAAACCAATCAAATTAAATCAGGGTCAAAGAAAAACCCATTGAAGGATTCACTTTCTTAAGCCAACCAGCTTATTCAGTGATTTTATGTAGCTGAGTTTCAACCACCCTGGAAGTGTTAATCCAGGTACAGCGAATGGTGTTGACCACAGCACAGACACTTCCTTGTTCGGCTAAAGATAATCAAGGGCTATCCTGTTATCAAGAAAAATATTTGCTAGAGAGTCGAAGGATTTTTCTTTTCTAACTCAATGATGTAAATTCAGAGGAGTTGACCAATGAGGTGTCACAGTTTGTGAACACTTAGGGGTACAGTTACATAACCTAAGATACATTGCCTTGATATGCACCAGCCATCTAGGCATTCACAGGCCCAAGAGAATGATAACCACCGCAGGGAAAGATAAACCCTGTTGAGGCACAAACTGCTCCCACTAAGATGGCACTGTTGATGGATTCATTCACAGGGATTGTTGCATTTGCCCATTTAAGCCAGAGGTCAGTTAGGTTTTTAGCACACTTGGGAAGTAAAGCTCCTATCCTGAAATAAAAAGTTGTTCTAAATTCCTTGCAAAGATAGGTGCTCCTGGTGAGATCTTTTTGTGACTGAGGGCAGATCTGATTTAAATAATTATAATTGGGCAAGTACAGCTATAATCAGAGAAAGGTAAGAAAAAAGAAACTCAATGTTCTGGCCATAAAAGTTGGCCTCTGTAAGTGACTTCTAAGGGGAGCTGATTGTAGTTTATGGTGACATTGGGAATAGAATAAAAATTGATTATAGGGAGGACAAGAGGTTTTCTAACATCATGGACCGATCAGAGTTTTTGATGACAAATCCAGCAATCTGAACGGTTACCATTCTTAGCAATGGCCTGGGAGACACAGATGATAGTATTATCTTTGCAGGCCAGTGCTAGAGTAAAGGAAAGAAAGAGAAGAAGAAACAGTTTCATTTCAGTTAAAGTTTGAAGTCTTGATCTGGCATCTTGGGTGGAAGCTCTCCACATCAATATCAGCTACTTCTCTTCATCATCAATTTAATTTGAAGGTCTCCAGCATCTGGACAGGACCAAATCTTAGCTGGCGCGTTCTTTAGCTGTGAGATGTGTACCAAGGCTCAATGCCTTCTAACTCTGCAGCAGTGTCAGTGATCAGGAGAACTTGGTAAGCTCTCTTAAACGGGCTTTGAGGACTGTCTTCTGCTGATAACGTTTCCAGAATACTCAGTTACCACACTCCAGGGTGTGACCAACAGGATCCTTTGAATTGGGATCTGGGAAAGCTTTCTTAACCTGTTGATGATAGGCTTTAGCGTAAGACATTAAAGAATTAGAGTAGCTGGTTATATTAGTGTGAGATAACAAGGAAGGCATCAGCAGAAAGTTTTATACCAATAAACATTGGTCTACTGGTGACTATCTCACGTGGAGTGAGTTTATGTTTCCCAAAGCGGGTGCTGCAAATAGACAGCAAGACCAGAGGCAATACTTTAGGACAGGGAAGTCCAGTAGTTTCAGCAAGTTTAGATATTTAAGTTCAAGGGTCCAATTGTCCTTTCAACCTTGCCTGTTGATTGAGGGTGATAGGGACAGGAATAATTCCAGGAAGTTTGAAAAGCTTTTATTAAGGCTTGTATGATTTTCCCGGTGAAGGGGGTGCCTCAACCACTGTAGATTGTGAAAGGTATACTCCAAGTGGGAAACACGTTTTCCAACAATTTCTTTGTCACTATGAGGGCATCAGCCTTGCAGCAGGGGAAGTCTTCAACCTCTCCGGAAAACACACACAACAGCAAAAACATATTGATAACCTATGCTAGGTGGTAGTTGAATGAAGTTCAGTTGCAGGTGCTCAAAGGGTCCAGCGGGAGGAGCTTTGAGGCTTCTGGGGACAAAAATAATTTTTCTAGGATTATAGACCTCACAGGTCAGACAGTGGTGGTAAACTGTTTTTGCAATTTTATAGAAATCTCTCCATCGATGTTTATTCATAATTTGAGTCATCTTAAATGCACCATGATGAGTGAAAGAATGCAAAAACTGAAAAAGGGTTTGTCAGGGAGCTGGGAAGAACCAATTAGCCATCTTGAGTTTTCTGTAGCCCTGTTTATTGAATTGGCACCCACTGTTTGCCCATCTTAATTTCTCTGATTCAGGAGAAGACTGCTGCCATGTAGCAAGGACATCGGGATGGCAAAAGTCTGGCAAGAGAGGACCATTTTTTGTTGAAGCAAAATGAACTTCATTCACATGCCACAACCTTGATAGATTTTGCTGTTTCTGCCTTTGCATGAAAATCAGCTGGGGAATTCCCTCATTTTCGGATTCAATCTTTTGGGTGTGAGGCTCAGTTTTGATGACAGCAATTTCAGAAGGTAAGAGAAGAGCAGTAAGAAGGCCATTTACTCGTCCATTTTTCATTGGGGTCCCAGTGGATGTAAGAAAACCCCTTTTTTTTCCACAATATCCCTGAGTCATGGATGATCCCAAAGACATACTGGCTTTCAGTATAAATATTGACAATTTGTTCTTTTCATAACTGGTATGCTCTGGTACAGAGCTTAGAGTTATGCTTATTGGGCTGATTTAGCATCAGGGAGATTTCCCCTCTCAAATAGTTCATATTTGGTAGCAACAGCATAGCCAGCTTAGAAATTTCCTTTTCATCTTTATAGTATGACCTATCAACAGACAAAATTAGATCAGGATTAGTCAAAGGGGTGTCTCATAAATCAGGATGCCATGTTACAACATGGGACATTATTACCTCATAGTCACGGGGCTCGCCTTTGTCAGTCAGGAGCAGTAACGTAGCAGGATTAAGAATGTTGCAACGTTTAAGATGTAGATTAGTTGGTGACAGCAGAAGGATCTCATAAGAGGTTAGTCTGCTTGCAGAGAAATGTTGAGTCAGTTTAGAGATAAGACGACTTTGGACAGCATGTAGAGTCTGTAAACTTTGTGGAGCTTGCTAATTTTGCAGCTGCAGCTATAACCTTAAGACAGTTGGATAGGCACAAGTTACTGAATCGACATGTAGGCTATAATAGGCAATAGGCCTATGTTTATTGCCATATTCCTGTGTGAGCATTCCCAGGGCTTAGGGCTCTTTCATGCACAGTGTATTCCTAGAAATTCTTTCATGCACAAGTAAGGTGAAAGGTTCTGAATAGCTAGGTAGCCCTAAGGCACGCATTTTTTTCAGCACTTGTTTTAGTCTTAGAATGCCTGCTCACGTTTATTTTCTCAAGGAAGGAGTTCAGAAACTGAAATTTTGTAAGTTCATAGAGTGGGGAAGCCAAGAGAGAAAAATTAGGAACCCATAGTCCACAACAACCAGCCAGGCCTAGGAATCCACAAATCTATCACTTATTTGCGGGCCTAGGAAATTCTTGGATTAGCTTAATTCTTTTTGGAGATAGCTGGATTTCTGAAGAGCTTAGATTATGATGTAGGTAATGAACAGTGTCTAAAGATAATTGTAATTTTTCCTTAGAGACGTACTGTCCTTTTCCAGCTAACTATTGCAGCAAATGAATGGAATCTTTTATGGATGCTACTTTGGTAACCAAGCACTGCACAGGTTGTCTACATATTGTAAAAGGTTGATTGCCCAGGGAACTGGAGGATGCTTGAATCTTGGTGGAGTACTTAAAGAAATTAAGAAGGGCCCTCAGTGAACCCCCGAGGCATGACTATCCAGGTATATTGTTGATAAACATTGGCTGTTGGGGTCTACAGAGATGCTGAAAAAGGCTGAACAAAGATCTACAACAATGAACCATTTTAAGTGTGATAGAAGTTGTTTCAAAACAGTGTTCAAGTTTGGAACACCTGGAAATGGGGAATAACTATCTTGTTAATAGCTCTCAAGTCCTGGACAAATCGCCATCCTCGCCCATTAGGAGTTACATCAGTCTCAGTGTTTTTTGTTTTAGGTACATCTTGTGTCTTTAATTTTTCATCAGCTTTTTGTAACAAATTTTTTTTGTAACAAATTTTTTAATGAAGTAATTTTGTAATCTTGAAGCCTTTTAGAAGCTTCTGTATACCAATTAAAATAGGTGTCCCATTCCAGTTGTTCAATTTGGGAACGTTTAAGTGCACTTCTTAAATAAACAATCTTGTCTAACTGGAATGTTCCCCATAATGGCCATTGTAATTCTAGGTAGTTTTTAGTAGGATTTTGCCATTTTTATACATATTTATAGCTTCTGGGACCATAGTTCTTAGACATAAAATAAGCAGATATGCAGGAAGGTGCTACTCTCAACTCTTTGGAATTTAAGAATCCTGTTCTTTTTTATTAACTAAGCCTTCGTATCTCTTGGAGTTAAACTAATACCTAAGGGGTATGTGCCACTGGGTTGGAGATTGTGTGGTGTTTTACAGTGTACCTTGTTGCACAGAAATTTTCCTGAGGTTGGCAGGTGGCTAGTGTCAATCTAACCCATTCCATGACCAACTTATCTTAACACAGGAGTTTTAGAGTTAGGTGGAGAGTACTCGAACAGCTTTTAAGTGCTCAACTCAAGCCCACCAGTTTTTTTGGCTTTTTGGCTTCCAAGGTTCCCATACACAAAACCATTTACTTCATGTGCACCTTAATACACCAGCAGTAACCAAAGATATGTTACCTCAGACTGGCCAAGACAAGGCGCTGTGCACAGCACCAGCAATTCTTGTGGAACTGAGGACTGGGGAAAGGACTGAACCAGCGACCTCAACAAATGAGGAGTATGAAATGTGGTTCCATACCAGTGCGGAACTTCAGACCAAACTACCAACAGTTCTGAATGTGGAATCTGTGGATTAAACTAAGGGTTGAGGTTCCCAGTTAAATGGGGAATTGCAAACTGGAAAGCTTATTAGATCAGGAGCTCGCCACAAAGAGAGTGGAGCTCAGACTGAGAGGAACTTAGCCACAGCCCTCAGAAATGGCAAGAATGACAGAAAACTCAAAGGTACCATGCCTCTGTTTCTCATTGTCTCTGAAGGCATCAGAAGTCTACTTTGGTTCCACCACTGCCACCAAATCTGTTGAAAATATAAAATTCACCTGAGTAAATTTAAAGATCTAATTGACTTTATTTAATGATTTGTGAATCCAGCAGCATCCCATCTAACAAATATAAAGGAGCTCCAAAGAGCTGTACAAAGTGGAGGACTTTTATAGGCAGAAGGGGGTGGGGCAAGGAAGTTATTCTAGCAAAAAGTGCATTGGTTCATGTAAAGTCATCTTTCTTTGGGGAATGGTGTGGGTCTGTTATGCAAATTTCCTTGCTAGTGTTGATCAGGAAATTCCAGACTGACCACTTAAGATCACATTCCTGAGAGAGGCTGAAACTCCAATTAGGTTAGGTATCAGGTAACTCCTGGTCTGGGGACATGGGCCTTAGCAAAAGTGACTCCATTTTGGGCCTATTTTCTTTCTTTTTAACAAAGGCAAATGAATACAGATATAAAAGGCCACGTTTTAAAGTTACTGAGTTAGAGATATGTACCAAATAAAATGTGAGCATAGGAAAAGTATTCAAATCTACCTACAGGGAATAAGGAAGATCATCATGAAAAAAATATATTAATTCAGCCGAGATATAAACAATAGTTAAGAGTCTAGGAGGAAGGAAAGTAGGGAAAGAGAGTAGTCAGGGAAGCAGGTACAAAAGCATGAAGACGTGGGAGAAGAAGTCATTTTTCAGATCCATGAAGCATAGAGTGGGAGGAGTCAGACCAAGGAACAGATGACATATGAAAGAGCCAAATAAAGAAAAATCTTGTATACCGTGAAAAGCAGATTATTTATTCCAAGGGTGTATACTAAAAGTATCTCATAACCAGTACAACACAGGACTGACCTATTAGAACATTTTCAAGTGATACCACTGGTGCTGGGTCCAGGATGACACTGCCACGCCAGGCTTAGCTTTGTTTGTTGTTGGATTGTGGGAATGTCCATGCCAGTCCTGAAGGCAGGGGCCAGGGTGGTTCTGCACTGGGGCAAAGAGCCCTTGAAAGGGTAGGAGCGGTGGCAATTTGCCAACTGGTTTTTTAATCTACCAATGCACACCAAATAAATAAGAACTCTGTTCTTTTTATCACTATTTTCTTGTTTATATCAATATTATCATGATAGGCATTTATTCTGTTGTTTATTCTGTTCATTATAGAGTTTAAATCATATAGAAACATTAAATTTCAAGCATGGTAATAGAGTAATAACTTATGCATCATTCCTCTGGCATCAGTAGGGAAGAAAGACAAAAATGGAGAGAGCAAGAGCAATTATAAGGACAGCATTATAATCCAGAAGATTTATGATGAGGGTTCCATCTAGGACAATAGTGCTAGGAATGTAAAAACTGAGTTGACGAGGGACCAACCCGTGGCTGAGTGGCTAAGTACACGTGCTTCCCTTTGGTGGCCCCAGGTTTTGCCAGTTGGGATCCTGGGCGCAGACCCAGCATCTCTCATCAAGCCATGCTGAGACAGCATCCCACACAGCACAACCAGAAGGACCTCCAACTTGAATATACAACTATGTACTGGGGGGCTTTGGGGAGAAGAAAAACAAAAAAGATTGGCAATAGATGTTAGGTAAGGGCCAATGTTAAAAAAAAAAAAAGATGAGTTGGTGTTAGCCGTAACTTGGAGGGATAATCTGCGGTACTAATTGGATATGAGTAGGGATAATATGGAGCCAAAAGTCTAGGATACATCCCAAAACTTTTAGTCTGTCCTGGATTTTGTATTCAAAAGATGTGTCCTAGTATTCTGCTCTTACTAAAATAACAATACTTTTTGGATTATCTGGGAAGTCCCTGATATACATAGGTTATCCTTAGCAATAATTTTTTAATAGTGTCCTGTTTCACTTTCAAAGTATCACAAATTAGTTGGTCATTCTAACCAGCTTCAGAAAACTTTTGAAGTGTCTCCACACATGCATGGCTTTCAAGAGTTCCCAAAATGTAGGAATCACTTGGGAAGCTTAATGAAAATGCTGAAGTCTGAGCTCCACTTCTAGAGTTTCTAGTTCAGTATGTTTAGGATGAGACAACACAAATAACATAAAAACAGTACAAAAAATAATTACGTTTTTTAAAAAAAATCAAGTATCCTTGCTGATTAAATCATTAAATATTATATCATTAGGAGTACTATACGAAAATATCCAAATGAATCGTATACCACCTCTTCTCTTTCTCTCCACAAGAGACAGAGTAATTTATATGTACAATAAGTGCTCACTAAATCATACATTGCTTCTGTGTGTATGTGTGTGTGTGTGCATGTTCAGCAAAATAACCTAGAGTTGAACAAATACTCGAGAGTGTCCCAAGGGAAACTGCTAAGACCTGACCCACCATATAACTCCACACAGAAAACCTCAAGGACATTGCAATCATTCTCTTCTTACAGCCTGGGAAGATACATTGGGACAACAGAAACAATACAAGATGGGGTGGGGAAAACTCTAGGAGATGGGGAAATTTATAGACAAAGTTTGAATTACAGGCAATTCCACATGCACATCTCTTCTAGCTGACTTGGAGAAATTGGCTAGAAAAAGAAGTTCCCCTTGGGAAACTATTAGAAATTATTTTCATGTAATTGTTGTTATAGAAATCTCCGTGGCTATAATTGTTCGTTGATCTTTGTGAACAGACTAAATCATTGGAAGAACCCAACATGTCAGGTCACCTGAGGGTACGCTGACCATGACCACTCTTCTCCAGGAAATATAATCAAGTAATGTACATCAGAGTGGAAGGACCCAAGCAGAGGAAAAGAGGAACATAAGAGTGTCCTTGACTGAAATCATGGAGGAGGCACTAATGCAACTGAGGCAGTCTGAGAGTTTAAACAGCATTAGAGAGACCCTGGGAACTCTTACTCATTGCTGTCTAAACCTCTCTATCTTAACCTAGAATGACTAGGATCTAACTGCATCTAAGAAGGATAAAATGTGGATAAATGTGGGGCCATTCAGCCAGAAGTAACCGAAAGAGGAAACACTCTCATGTCAGGATTCCACATTATTTTAATATAAATAAAGAGAATCACCTCTAGACAAAAGAGTACTCTCTGTAGGGTTTGCCTTTGATGCTTCTTTTCTCCTTTTAGGAAAAATTAATTATTTGTAATTTTTACTCTGATGGAATAGTTTCTTCTTGTGTAATATTTCCCTGAGGTGTCTACATTTTCTGACTTGAAATTACATTTTTTTGAAACATCTCTTTTCAAACATCTTTTTTCTTAGTCTGATGATAACCTGTGAAATTAGTAATACGATTCATAAACAAGTGACTTAACTACTCAAGATCAAAGGACGAGCATGGACTTAAATCCAAAAATTTGACCCACTCACCATTCAACGCATTTTTGCCATCCATGCTACACTAGTCTGAACCCAGTAGGATGATGAACAGTTTTGCTCTCTCTTAAGGGAATTTGAAACATAAGGCATGTCAAGCATCAATAAGTCAATGTATGAGATACTGTAGAGGCCCAGTTAGCTTTTATGAGTACTCCTGAAATCTCATCATATAAGAGGTTTACTACAGAATTAGGAATGGACAATCATGAAAGTCTTTACAAAGAGTTTGATTATTATGACCTACAAATTTTTAAAGATTTTATTTTTTTCCTTTTTCTCCCCAAGGTCCCCCGGTACATAGTTGTATATTCTTAGTTGTGGATCCTTCTAGTTGTGGCATGTGGGATACTGCCTCAGCATGGCTTGATGAGCGGTGCCATGTCTGCACCCAGGATTCGAACCGACAAAACACTGGGTCGCTGCAGCGGAGCGGGCAAACTTAACCACTCGGCCACGGGGCTGGCCCCAACCTATGAATTTTTATTAAGAGAAGTATGCACTCAGCAATAGGGAACCCAGATATGCTAGTGAAGGGAGAGAGGATGAACAAGCTATTTTCCTTCCCCCCTTCACTCTCTTTCTCTTCCTGGACACATAGAAATCCTCCCTCGGTATTCAGCTTGTTTATCTCTGTCTTCCTCAATATCTTCTAAAATAAGGAAAAGAGTCACTATGTTAGAAATAGATAATTATCTGGTTCCTATTTGCAACACGTCTTTATTTGTGAGATATTAAAAGCATTTTCCTAACTAGAACTAGAGAAATTCTAGTAGCTTGAAGCCCAGAAAATTAATCGCAATAATTATGTCACGGGATTTCTGCTGAGGTCTACCTTGATAACATTATTATGACCATAACTATTAATTGAACAAAATTATGTTATTTTAAAAAAGCAAATGTCTGGTGGCATATATGTGTATGTATTCCTACATAAATAAATAATCTATATTCTTTTTCAGCATTAATCATCTTCATATTAGTCCTCACCAAACTTCAAGATGAAAGGATTAGGGAGATGAAGTAAATGAAACATATTTGAGCAACCAGGAAATGGAGTGTAATTTGTGGTTTAAGGGACAGAAAGAAATCATGGAGATAAAGAACTGAAAGGAATTCAATGAGTTTAAAAGGAAACAGTCTTGACTCAGATGTATCTATCCCTCATCAAAAGAAATAAATTAGCTTTTCACAATTGTTCTTAATAGAAAACATATTAGCTTGTGTCATCAAGGGTGACTATCTAAAAGTCTTACCTATTCCTATTCACATAAAACCATACTTAATAATTAAGGACTTGCGGTATAACTGTTTAAAAATGTTTGCAATGATATGTAACGGCTCAAGAAAGTGCTCAACATTTTCAACATAATATAGGTTCTTTTCATTTGATATATTTTTTTTCCCAGTGGGAGATTCTCCCTAAGGCAATATCTGTTGCCAATCTTCCTCCTTTTCTTGCCCCCCCCACCCCCGCACAAAGCCCCATTACATAGTTGTGTATAGTTGTAAATTCCTCTAGTTCTCCTATGTGAGCCGCCACCACGGCATGGCTCCTGACAGACAAGTGGTGTGGTTCCACTCCTGGGACCAAACCTGGGCTGCCAAAGGGGAGCACACTGAACTTTAACCACTAGGCCATCAGGGCTGGCTTGGTATTTAATTTTTTTGATGGAATTAGTCATGAGCAATTAAGATGTGTGCAATGACATACATCCAGACACATTTTATCAAATCTTCTACCTTACAGGTACAACTCTCATGACAATAAAATTATAGCATGTAAGGTTTCCTGTGACAGTTTTTTCTTATATCATAGTAATAGGGTCTGGTTGATAAAATATAAAACAATCCTTATAAATAATTCACTATAGCAACCATGTTATCCTGTTCCTACTAATTTTTCTGTAACTGATAATGCATATTAGTCATAATTTTCAACGCTCTCGTGAATTAAGCAGCATGTACCATTCAGTTCCACTTCATATTCTACACCCCTCCCACTGAAAACCAACCTTAAGTTCCAAACAATCTACTAAAATCAAATATCTGAACAGCACATTCCCTGAAAAGGAAGAGGCAGGAGGTAAAGAAATGGCATGGCAGTTCTTCCCACTGTTTTCAAGTATATTAACTCACTAATTTTTTATGGAGAAACAGAATATGAAGTTTCATATCCAGCATCTTTACGCTAAGAATGTGGTCTTTAAGGACATACTTAAATCAATTAGGATATTTCCATGTTTTTCCTATGAGCATAGGTTTTTGCAAACTCCCTGTTTCAGTTAAACCTGATAAGAGATTCACAATAGCTTAACATGTGTCAAATCCTCCCCACTTCAGGATGTGTGGGACAAGCCTCTCATGAATTTGCCAGTAATTAAAGAAACTTTCCCATGCCTTGACACTTGAAGAACAGGAAACGTATTACTTTTCAGAAAAAAGCATGCAAGATTTTGCTATCATAAAAGATTTATTTGTTTCCATCTATCCACCCACACTTCCCCAAAATACCAGAAAACCAAAAGGAGCCTCCTTACAAATTGACCACTTGATGGATGGAAGGCCCAGCTCCACAGCAGCTCTGCTCATGTTTTGAGCCTGCTCAGGCTCCTGATGCAAGTATCTTTGTCCTCCAGTATTGAAGGAACTTGCGTGCTCTAAAATGGACAGTCGTGGCAGCGTTGGCATAAACAGGGCCAGTATCCTTTGTTTACACTGAAGTTTGTCTGTGAGATTAAAATGGCCTTCTTTTGTTTGAAGATTTTGATGATTCCATTTCTAATGCAATTTATGCCATAGATTGAGCAAGCCACGTGGATTCCAGTGTGGCAATGAGATTTTAGACTTTGGAATAATCTTTTCTCTTGCTTGGACGATGAATTTTGTTTTACATATTAATGATGAACATGAAATACTTTACAATAATTTGGTTTTATTTTCCTGACATTTATATACCTAAGATGGTCATTGCTATTAAATTTCATTCATTGCTACTCCTTGGAATTTATTATTTTTCTTTACCAGATTTAAATTTTTGAGTACTCTGATTACCTCTATGGAGTTCATTAAAATTTATTAAATCTTGGGGCCAGCCCCGTCGCTGAGTGGTTGAGTGTACATGTTCCGCTTCAGTGCCCCAGGGTTTCGTCAGTTCAGATCCTGGGCGTGGACCTAGCAGTGCTCGTCCAGCCATTCTGAGGTGGTGTCCCACATAGCAGAGCCAGAAGGATCTACAACTAGAATATACAACTATGTACTGGGGGCTTTGAGGAGAAGAAGAAAAGAAAAAATTATTAAATCTTGCTACTCTCCTTGTACAAATGTTTTCCAATATATTTACATTGTCTGACTATACAAGTTGGTCATGTATAATTACACATGTATAAGTTGATTCAATTTAGTTTAGATTGTCCTGCTTTTTCATTACTAGTGATCCCTGAAATACACTAGTAGTAATTGTTTCTACAATACCATCTGTGTGACGTGGCCTTTCTTTTACCAGTAAATTTTCCATGATGATTTTTGACAGCTCAACACCAAGTACTCAGTGATATCAACATATTTGCTTTTTTTAATGTGATTTTAATATAATTTTTCAGGGTTAATAGAATGTTAACTATATAATTGTGATTTCTGAATCCCTATTGGTTACAAAGACAAGCTAGGTGTGCCATCACAGGTATTTAGAAGGGCAGAGGGAAAGAAAGGGCACCATTACAATGACAGCTAAAAGGATAAAATTGGAAATAAACTCAGTCAGAAAAATTCAAAGCTACTTGAGGAAAAGTTTTAAATACTCCTGGAGAATCTAAGTACCTCAGCAGAACTAAACAAATTGGAAAACATAACATGGCCTTGTATAGGAAAACTCAATAGTATAAATCTGTTAATATTTCCAAAGTTAATTTACTCTTATAATATGATCTCAATAAACAGCTCAACAGTTTCCCCTCCCCACCAGGAAAAAGCTGATTCAGAAGCTCTTATTGAAATATATTGTAAAAGATATATAAGACATATAAAAAGACATATAAGACAAGATATAGTTTATTAATTCTTCTGACAGAAAATTGCCAAATGAAGTAAATTAATCATCTATATCAATTTAAATTTTATTTATTCTTCTTTTTAAAAAATGTAGTAGCAAAAGATATTGTGACTTTCAATGAAAATAAAAGAGGATAATGCACCATACCATTTTTTGTCATTAATATGGTAGATCTCTCAAAGAAAAAGTTATCACCACTTGAATGGATAGAACAAGTACTTTAAACCTCAGTAAAGAATTGAATACGCGGGAGAACACAAAACATACTACTGATAACTATAAAAATTTCAATTTATGGAAATCAACTAGCCACGAGTTAAACTCATGCTACAAATACGAAAGTTGAGAGTGAAAACTAACTTTTCTTTCATGATAAGTGTATCCTGAAATGTTGAATGAAGAAGGAAAGATGGATGAGAACAGAAAGTAACCACTATTTAATTGTAAAGCATTCTCATCACTTGTAGGATACAAAGCTTTTTCAAGGTCAAGGATACTCAGCATTTCTTGTTAGGTAACATTACTCAAGACGGCATTAATAAGTTTAAACACGGCCTTAGGGAGAATAGCATTACTACAAACATCTGTACAAGTTGGCTGTACAGATACAGTCATCTTTATTGGAAAATATTGCTTAGATTCATAGAAAAACATCACCAAAAAGTTTGTTTGCAAAATATTTGCCCTGAATTTCTGATTTTTTTCTTGCTTAAGTAACAAAAGATATACCTTCCTTCCTCATAGTTTTTCAGCAACGATGAAGAGTTCAAACTCTATTCATAATTTGTTTATATGCACAAATATAATGATCCCAGATATTTGAAGATAACACCATGGACGGTATTAATTTTCATATATCTAACCATTTGCTGCAAAACTAATCCTAGTGACACGTATATCCATACCCAGATTATGGGCACAGTCCCATCACATGTGTCCAGATTTACAAAGGAATGATCAAATTAGTTTTTATTTATCATAAATTAGGGCTTCAGTTTAGTATTGCCCTTCAGATGACTTAGTTCCTAAGCCTCCATTATTTCTAGCAACGATTCACTGCTCAGATTTAAAAACTTTGATCTACAGCAGTGAGCATAAACATAGCTGTAGTTTTAAAAATTTATGAAATGATGGTGTTATGCATAGTCCTATACAAAATAGGTTATATGAATATTTTATTTAAGAAGGAAATTGTCACAGACTGATTAAACCAAATAAACATATAGACTGAATGACTTAATCCTAAAAATAAGCCAAGAGATATGGTGTTTCTATTAGCTTAAGGTACATTGAAATTAATTAATAATGTAAGCAATGTCATAATTGGTCATCTCAACTAATTTACCATTTAACAGATAGATAGAATAAGCCTCCAAGCTCTAGAAACTGTCTCTCCTCTGAGTATACCTATAAAGAAACTGGAAGCAGAGAGTATATTTTCTATAGTAATAAAGACACATCTCTCCAGAGGAAATTAAATATAAAATCCAAGGTGTTTTGTTTTTTGGGGAGAGGGGTCAGATATATCTATTATCTTGATTGTGGTGACGGTATCATGGGTATTTGCATATGTCCCAACTCATCAAACTGGACATCAACTCATCAAATTGGACATCAAATTGCATTAAATATATGCACCTCTTTGTGTAGCAACTATATCCCAATAAAGCTATTTCTAAAAAATTCCAGTCGGATTTGGTAATTTCATTAGGGCCCAAAAGCTTATTCATTCTTTAATAATAACTCACCTTTAACTTTCTGTATGTATACATATTCTATTTACCCACAAACTGTATTCCTTTTCTTGAATTCTTAAAACCATTGCAAGGGACACTGCACATATTGTCATGAATCATGTGCACTAGTATATTGTTCTATATTTGTTTCACATGCCAGTCATACTCCTTTAACAACTCAGCGACAGAATTTTTCACATTCCTCACAGCGCTCAGTGCTATGTACTGGGTGTGTCATGGATACTCAACAAATACTCGCTGAGTAACTGATTCAGTTTTCCAGTGATTCTATTCTTTAGAACAATGGTTCTCATCCTTGACTTCAACTATAACAATCTGGGGAGATTTTAAAAAACACTAAATCCAGGACACACCCCAGATAGTTTAAATCATAATCTCTGTGGATAGGACCCAGGTATCGGCATTTTTTCAAGCTGAAAATTCAGTTTAACTATTTTTTAAAAACCACAACAATAAATTCCAACGTCTACAGAATTTTTAGGGAAGAAAGAGTGTATTTGAAGAATTTTATTTCAAGTTATAGTATTTTTAGTGTTCAAAGGCTATAGAAAAATAGCTTGAGGTATGCAAGGCATGGTATACCACTCATTTTTATCCTTTCAAAACTTCTTTGGTACTGAACTCAAGCCACCTAAAAGAAGAATAAGATTAAGAAATTGAGTAAACAGAAATCACGGTATATTCTCATTTGTGAAGTTCTCTTTTTCACTGTGAATTCCCAAATTTGTAAATTCAATTATACGGATTTTGCAGATTCTTATCTTAGCTTTTCTTCTCCTGCTTGTATTTCTTGCCAGGATATGTGTTTCTTGAACCAAATTCTTCAGACCTAGAGCTCATGAGATAACTACCACTGTATCTGTACTTTAATTCTCTAAAAATACTAAAACAATTTTCCTATTTTGGACACTGCTGGGAGATTACTAACGAAAGCTTCTCTTTTTTCCTCCTAAGCCTCAAATGCAGAACTACAAGGAGCACATAATGATCTTTATTATTACTAGATAAATTTGAATCATGAGTTTCTACATCTTTAAAACTTATTCTGAACAACTTGAGTAGCTGTTACTTTTTTTTAAAAAAAGAAGAAACTCATTTTAAAAATCATTCAGTGGCAGCTGCTTTTCAAACTCTTGCTCTTTTTATCATCTTCCAAATAGGTTATGTACTAATTGTATTAACTTTAGAGAAAAAGTCTAAGTCTATTTTGCAGCAAAAAAATAAAATATAAAATACACAAAAGAGACTGTAATAAACTGCTCCAAAAAATGTCTACTATTTTTATTTATGGGTGGTAAGATCTTAGGTGATTTTTTTGTAAAGTGTTCTTTCAAATGCATTTTCAGATTGTGGTCTCTGTGATCATAATTACAACCACAATGTTAACTTATAACTTTATAAGTGAGGATCTTGAGCAATTTTAAGGAGTACTTGCCTAGAGGAAATGTACTTCCATCTCTTCTATTGATCCTACTTTTTACTTAGAAATTTTTCAACAAATATTTGTTAAATACTTATTGTATCTCTACAATTATGAGTTGACATACAGGATTCAGCCCTTGCCATAAAAAAAAAAAAAAAAACTAGTTTTCTCTTTGTGAAAAATTTGTCCTGTATGTATATATTATTTGCTGACACTGAATTTGAGAACATCAAAGATAAGGCTTGCTTAGTAAAATACAGCAATTCTCCCCAGTTTTGGAAACTTCTTCACTAGCTTCCTTTCTGCAGAACTGCTATTTCAGCTAAATACCAGGGAATCTGTACTTAACTATGTAATCCCTAACAAGTTATTAACAAGTTCTTTGTACTTTATAATGATGAATAACAATTTTGCTACACTTAAAATGAATTTTACAAAATCAAAAATCCTGCGCTGAATAGATCTTTTAATACTATGTATCGTAATCTGGCTGTCACCAATGAATTGCCCCCAGGAACTCAAGGGTGGGTTTGGAAGCATTTAAGTGTTTCTCCAAATTTTTTTTCCCGTTTGTTATGTTAAGGAGATGCAATCATCAACCTCCCTGAACCAGACCTAGCCTCGCCAGAAGAGCTAGGCCCATGACCTTTGTCTTATTTTTAATGCTAAGATCTCTCCAGGAGATTAGGCTTCATTACCATTGCCTGCAGTGTATGTGGAAGCAAGTTTTCCAACTGAGCCTGCACAAGCGAATACCACCTCTCCCTTTTGAATATTCATTGCCCATCCAAAATAAATGTCCCGGCTTCCCTTTGTTCAGGGACTCCATGACTCTGAAAATGATTCCGCTGGTCTCCTACTTGCTGCAAATATACTTTGTGAGACAACTTACTTCTGCTGGAGAGTCTGATTTAACTTGCCAGGAGGGAACTCACTTTGGTTTTGGTAACATCACCACTTTACATATACTCATAATTGCTAATATTTATGGGACACATCACGTGTAAGATGCTGTTACAAAATGTTTTCCATACATTAAATTTATTTAATCCTCACAACACTAGGTATTGTTTTTATCCTTATTCTACAGGTAAGGAAACTGAGAACTGGATTAACACCAAGACAGGCAAAAGTTAGTGACTTAGCAAATAAATACATCCAGGTAGTGAAAGAGAGAAAATAGAACCTTGTTTTTTCTTTTCCTAAAACAGAGACTCACAGAATTTGGAAGTGGGAGCTTTTTAATTTATTTAGTCTGTCCTCTCATTTTTCAGATGAGATAGCTGAGACATGGAGAAGATAAATGCCTTCACTATTGTAGGGGAGGAAGACATTCCCTCTACCCACTCTAGGTCCTTCTGGCCAGACAACGAATTAAATTCACATGAGACAGAATAAAGGAGAAAATTAAATAAAGCTTTATACCATGTATACATGGGAGAAACTCAGTAAAACTGAGCAACTTGCCAAAATGGCAGAGGTTCTCAGCTTAAATACCATCTTCAGCTACAAAGGAGGATGTTGGGAGATGGGGGGGGGGGTCAGTTATAGGAGATTACCAGAAAAGTACAATAAAACGAGAGTAAGGTTATTATGCAGATTTAAGTTCTTGCCTTCTTCATCGTTAAGAGTTTTTAGAGATAAGGTCAGCCCACTTCTTCCTGGTAGAAGGAGATGCCTTTACAGATGGAGATTTCTCTTACAAATGTAAATGTCTCTTACAAAGGGTAACTTCTACTTTTCAGTATTTCTCTCATGTCTGCAGTTTTTAAAAGTAACCAGCCCAAGATAACCCTCATGCCAAAGGGATCTATCTTGAGATGGCCAATTCCAATTCCCCACACTATTCTTCACATCACCTTTATAATATCCAGTAACTATAATAATGCAAATATTGTCCCGTAGAAGGTAGATGTTGTTTAGATATGTTGACCAAAATAATCCATAACCAATCTATAAATGAAAATTTTGGAGAGTTTATTCTGAGCTGAAATCTGAGGACCATGGCCCGGGGCCTCTCTTCCCAAATGAAGAAAGGGCACCAAAGAAGTGAGGTATACAGAATGGTTATATACCCCCATACAGGACGTTTCACATATGATTGAAATGTCCCTCCCACAATAGTCACAAGATTGCCCTGTCGGCACAGCGCTTGATGGACACAGCAGGTAGTGGGTCTGCTCTCTTGGAGGGTGGAGCAGGAGGCAAGTCTATTGGCTTGAGCTGGTGGTCACAGGTGAGCGCAGCAATCAGTTTCTAGCCTAAGGAAAGATGCTTAGTCCTTAAAGAAATGCCAACATTGGGAGCGGGAGGGAAGTTGCACCTTTATCTCAAGGGCCTTTGTTCTTGCCATAGGGAATATCTAAAGCAGATATACAATGCATGCTCAAGGGCCACGGTCAGGCCCTTTTGGAAAGACAAGGTCAGGCCGAATTAGGTTTACACAAAATGGCTTCCTCATATACCCCAATATATCCTATTACTTGCCATTTTTATTTGTCAGATATCACACAGAGATTCTGTCCCAGTGGCAGTGCCCTGACCCCTAGTTGCTGAGGGTGTTGGCTACTAAGTGCCCACAACTGCCCCGCTTCTCAAGAGAATTGCCTGTGGTTGTTGGGACCTTGCCAGGGAAGTTTCATCATCTCACCACAGCTAATGACTGACTGATTCACAGGTTAGAAAAGGCTGTCTAGAGCTCTGCCCCTGTTGACCGGGAAAAGGCTGGACTACCTGAGATTGCATCTTTTCTTAGCTCTTTGCCCTTCCCAGGCTTAGTTCACTCCATCCCTTACAGCTTTTTCCTGAAAGGCACTTCCTCAGTAAACCACAGGCAGTCTAATCTGTGTCTCAGGTTCTGTTTCTAGAGAACCTGACCTAAGATAAATATATGTATATATGTATGTGTATACATAAATGGCTTATACACAAGGAAAGAACACACAAATAATATACAGATATTTTATTCACATAGTTAGATATGTGAGTGATAAGAAGGAATTGGAGAACATGTGGTGTATATATATACACAATGGAATATTGTTCAGTCATTAGAAAGGAGAATGTCCTGCCATTTGTGAAAACATGGATGGGCCTTGAGCACTTATGCTAAGTGAAATAAGACAGACGAAGAAAGACAAGTACTGTATGTCATCACTTATATGTGGAATCTAAAACAGCAAAACTTGCAAAAACAGAGAGCAAAATGGTAGTTACCAATGGATGGAGGTTCGGGGGATATGACAGATGATGTTTAAGGGTACAAACTTGCAATGAGTGGTAAATATGTCCTAGAGATCTAATGCACAGTGTAGTGAATAGAGACAATAACATTGTATTGTAATCATCAAACTTGCTAAGAGACTAGAACTTAACTATTCCAACCACTAAAAAGAAAGGATAATTACATAATGGGATAGAGGTGCTAGTTATCAGTACAATGGCCATCATATTACAAGACATAAATGTATCAAATTAACATGTAAACCTTAAATTTACACCTCATTACATGTCAAATATATTTTAATAAGAAAAAAAAAGGAACTGGAGACTTACCTGTAGGGATTGGAGAAAGGGGAGAACACCACAAAAAATTCAGCACTCAAACTGCCCTTTTCCCGGAAATTAATGTCATAAAATTAAATTATTATATTAAAGAATAATTTTTAAAAATTCATTTATAAACATGCTGTTTATGTATGAAGCCAAGGTTAAATCAATGCTAATTCTAAAATGTACCTAATGCCCCACAATTTCTTGATGAGGATACAGAGGACCAGAGATGATCAACATTTTACTAAGGTCACCCTGACAGTCTCTAATAGAACTGGGCCTGATGCTCAAACTTCTGATTAAAGTACACTGATTCTTTCCTATGACATCTAAAAGGAGAAAAAGATCTTGTAAATACTACTGCATTACCAATTCACTCAAACAAAATGTATTTATGGAAACATTTTATGTGCTTAGCAAACACCAGGCTTTGGAGAAGATAATAATAAAAATGTTAATTCCGTTTATTGAAAATCGTATGTCTTATTTTTAGCATTTTATTTACAATAAACTTTTCAATCAACAAAGCGAACCTACGATATGGAAAGCCACATTTTACAGAAGAGAAAACTGAAACTTGAAGAGGATTTCCCAGATCTGACAGTTCTCAAAGACTGGACTCCTAACCAGTAGGTACTGGGTACCTGGGAAGTAAAGTCATAGAATACTGGGCCACGAGAGGTCAGCTATAAAGCAAGGATCCTATTTACCTTTGAATAACTACTTAGTTCTGGGTGGTCAGTATAGAAATGCCAAAAAGGTGGCATCCGGTTGGTACTGTGTCTAAGAAGAGAGAGATTCTAGTTAGGGAAGGAAGGAAGCTTTCCTTTATTTATTCATGTTGTAGCCAATCTGGCTAGAGTGTGCTAGTTAAAACCCAAGAATAGAAGATTACTTTCAAGGAGTAAGAAGAGCAACATTGCCTAAACAGGATGCAGTGATTAAAAGTAAAGGTCACCAAGATACTCAATTACAAGTTCCATTAGAGTAGTTGGAATTGATTAAAATATGTACACAGGAGGAAACTATTTTCTCTTTTAACATAAAATTTGGATAGACAAATAAGAATAAGCTAGAAGATACTTACTGATATAATTGGGAAGGATGGGTCATGAAGAACCAACAAAGACCACGGTAGACGTAAATTCAGAAAAAGACAAACTTATCATGAGAAGTGAGGGAGCAAAGGTGGTTGGAAACAACCATTTTGGAAGATTAAGGTCAATCTGTCAGTCCACTATGCGTCTGGTATTTTGCGAGCCAAAGGAGACACGTATCTTTTATATTTGTTTAACTTAATAATAGTGGTGTTGATATTGACAAGCAAAATACCTTATCTATCATGGTGCACACAATGATCATTTAATCATCACTATGAATATAAAGTTAGAAGAAATCTATTAAATGTCAACAATGAGTCAAAAAAATTCTTTCCCTTTTTATACCATTTTACATATAATTCTTATGGTACTTTCTCATAGAACCACCTTTACCTTAGTAAGTCAAACAATCTCTCATAAAATTCAAGCGCAACCCCATAGCTTACAAATGTTAGGGGCAGGTTTATCCAGACACAAATGAAAAGAAGCCATGATATGGGAGGAAACTAACACTTTAGAAATTCTTACTACATGGCAGGCAACTTACACATATTATCTCATTTTATCACAGTTCAATAAAATAATATTATTCCCATTTATAGATGTGAAAACTTATGGACAGAAAAAATAATTTCCCAATATACATTGGTACAGAAATTTAACCCATATCCTTCAGACCACAAATTCCCAGCTCTTAACAATATTCTACATCATTAAGTAGAAAGGAGGATGGGCCCTGAGTGGTTCTGGATCTGATCTTGCCCATGAAACACATTTTCTCACAGCAAAATGATTGGATGGAGATGGAGATTCCAAGGTGATTTTCTCAAGGTGGCTGATTCAGCTTATTGAGAGCTCCCACGTCACATCTACATGGGGTAAATTACATTTTAGGAATTAGCCAGAGACATGGTAGCTGAATGGTTAGCAGTTTTTTTATTTTATGGTAAAATCCATCTTGAGTTCTAAACTCTGTTATAAAGAACATTTAGAAGAATATCCAATTATTTAACTTATTGATTAACTATAATTAAATGATATATCTATCGAGCAGGCACTGGTCTGTTCTAGTAGATTTTTTGCCACATAACTCAATAATGGTAGAATACACATGAAAATGGATACTGTTGAATTATGCATCACGTTGTACAATCACTATGCCTACATGAATACCCAGAAATGCCCACCAGTGTTATGTATGTGCGGCTTATGATTTATTAATTTATACTCCCTCATTTATAAAAACTCAGTATTTGAAATCATTACATTTTAGAGGTAGAAAGAATCTGAAATCGTTAGTCCAAGCCTCTTCATTATCAAGACGTGGAATGATTAAATAAAGCTTTCCATAGATGAACAGAATCAAATGATGATCATTGAGGAGAATCACAAGATACTGTCAAAACTGCAGTTAGACAACCCGCAATGAAATTTGAGACTATTGGTATGACAAATCCTGTTTCCGACCTGTTGACTTAGGCTTACTTGCCCAACCAGAATTTGCCAAAACAGGAAATAGGTGTAATGTATATATACCTCTCTAACCTTCTCTCTCCACCTTTCCTCTTCCCACAGGTAAAGCAGACGCTTCACCTTGCTCTGAGAACCAACTGTAAGTGATAGCTCCTTTATTTTACCATGAACATTTCATTATGCTAATCTATTTATGCTATGTCAGTGGTAAAATGATATGTAGTAAATGAATCTATGATTTTCAAAACTCTGTTAATAACTTTTTTGAGAGTAATAATCTTACGTAATTAGACTCTTTTTAAGCTAATAAAGTAATATATAACTCTATTATTCCAAAAGCACTTTTATTGAATTTAATATTTAAATGAATAAGTTTACCTTTCATTCTAACATAAGAAATATAATTAATTCCAATGTCTGTGACTTTTAGAAACAATTATACTAGAGCTTCCTTTAACAGAAAAATGGAAAACTGTAGTTATATGTGTGTGCATACTTCTATATTGGTAACTTTAATATTCACAAATGTGGATATGTGTTAATACAGACATTATTAAAATAAGGACAGGAAGTTATTGCTAATAGGTTTAAATCCATCAAAACAAAATTATAGCACTGACCTTGAGATAAAAAATATTCTATTAAAGATTATCAACATAAGATACAATTCCCCGCATGAAACGTACTCAAATCAAAAAGAAAAAAAAGACTTTGAAAATGTTTCCAATCAAAAGTCAATCTACTCAGGCAGCTACATGCATATAAATAATTTAAGCATAATATACTGTGTATATTTTATATAAGGAAGCATTTCCACATAGAACTTCTACATTTTTAGCAATAAGAAGTGATTATGGATAAAAAAGATACTAAGAGACAACAGAACTATCTAATGACAACATATAAAGAGTTATTTACCTCGTAGAGGGACGATTTTACTTTCAAAGTATTTTATTAATGCTTTTCTCCTCTATGGCTGAATGCCATTCAGGGAACTTAGGCAGAACTTACAATATTGCCAGAGATCAAGCGTTGCCTCTTCTGCTAGTTAAAACCAAAACCAACGTCTGCCTGTATGACTAACCAACCCCCTGGAGGGGAATCAAAGGAAATTAAACTGATGATGCGTTTCAAGCTTAGAGGGGCTACTCTATGATGATTCATTGTAAGGTCAATGGGACCCCTGGACTGAGCTCAGATTTCTAAGAGGAGGAGGTAAATTGAAAGGAAGAATGCCAGAACTCTCCAGTAATGTTTAAATCAGATGCTTCCAAGAATTCCAATGACGTTGTTTAGCAAACTCAAGTAAAAGGAAGGTAACTCATGCCTGGAAAGCAAAAAAAAAATGCTCTTTGGGAACCGTCAAGGCAGCTATTATATTTAGATATCTTTACAGATTTCCTACGTCACAAAGTCTAGAAGTTTTGTGAACTTCGTATAGTGCTTTCTGTCTCAGAGACAAGTGGTGAGATGAAAGGGATCAGAATCAAGATTAAATATTACATTTACAGGTTGAAAATATTGCATCAGATACTTTTCTGGTCTGTGATTGGTATATAAATGTGTCTATACCTATAATGCACACTTTACACACATGTGTGGTAATACTGTTAACAGCAGCTTTTCTGGTCTGTATAATCATGTAAAGCATGTCCATCCCCTTCTTTCAGGATCGAGCGCTGTGAGGCCAAACTGTCTGGCCTTATCCCTAGTTCTTCTGCTGGTTTCTGGCATTTCATTACTAAATTGCTGATGTTGGGACTGCTCGTCTATAAACTGGAGTATCGAGCAACATCATTTACTACCTAGATTATTAGGAGTTTTAAATGAGCCCATAAAGAGTGACACAGTGCTTCCCACAAAACACAGGATCACCATAGAAAGGTATTATGTGTGGCTCACTTAGGGCAAAGATACATGGCCCTGAAAAGCTGCATATAAATCATTTTTTCTCTCTTTATAAATTTAATCCTTCTACATTCATCACTATAGGTAAAGCTTAAAAAGAATATGGTTTTAGAGGGCCAGGCCTGTGGCTGAGTGGTTGGGTTCACACACTCTGCTTCGGTGGCCCAGGGTTTTGCCAGTTTGGATCCTGAGTTCAGACCTAGCACCACTCAGCAAACCATGCTGAGGCTGCGTCCCACATAGCACAACCAGAAGGACCTGCAACTAGAATATACAGCAATGTACTGGGGGACTTTGGGGAGAAGAAGAAAATAATAATAATAAAATTTAAAAAACTGAAAAAAACAATATGGTTTTATTTTTCTCCATGTAGTGAGCTACATTTTCTAATACCATATACTAGATAATCTGTTCTTCCTCTGATGCTTTTTTTATGCTACCTTGTTTGGTCTGTCTCTTAAATTTTCTATTTACCTCCATTGGTCCATTCGTCTCTTCCTACAATAATATAAAATTTTTGTCAAAGTTTGAAGTCTATTTTAATAACTAATATGAAAAGATACTGAAATTAATTCTTCTTGTAAAACAGTTACTTAGTTATTTGTGGGTCAATTAGAATTTTTATTGGAATTATAAAGAATTTTTATATTAGTTTAATTAGGATTGGTATCTTTATTATACTAACACATACCATTTGAGATCATGAAAATCTCTCAATCTATGAGATCTTCTTTTATGTCCTTTACTAGAGTTTTAAAGTTTTCCCCAAAAAGGAACTTTTTATTCTTTGTTATTTCATAGATACTTTATAGTTTCTGTTACTATTATGAGTGGTATCCTTTTTTTTAATCTTGTTTTCCAGTTGAGTGTTGCTGGTAATGGCAATGGTATTTTTTGTAGGTTGATATTGCATCTAGAAAACTTGTTGATTATGTTGTATTCTCTAGATAGATGATCAAATCATTTGAAAATCATAACAATATCACCTCTTCCCTTACAAGACTTGCAAATATTTATTTTTCCTTTATTGCTTTGGTCAGGACATCCCAAATAAGATGTTGAACATTACCACTGACATTAGTCCTTCTTTTTCTGTCCTCAATATTAAATGGAATACACCTAGAGTTTCTCCAATAACTATAATATTCTCTATAAATATTTAGCAATAGTGCCATGACCAAATTAATGAATTCCTCTGTTCTCTTTTTTTTGGCTCTAAGTAGAGATTGAATTTAATAACATTTTTTTGCCACATGATTTTTTTATTCCATTAACGTGGTGAATTAGACCAAAGAATTTTGTAATTTTGAATTATCCTTGCAGTCCTGATATAAACTTTACTTGATCATATTTTAAATGTATTTTTGAAGTTGGTGAATTAACATTTTGTTAGGATTTTTGCATTTCATTTATGAAACGGGCATCTATATTATTTACTATTATCCTTATCTGTTTTAGGAATCAATTCCAGAATCACTTCCATTCACTTCCACTCCTCAGGTTACGCTTTAGGAAGAAACAGCATTGAGAGGAAGTAGTCACACTAATTTATACTCACATAAACTTGGGGGGCCAAGGAGGAAGAGAGGTATGACTATAACAGCAACATAGAGTGGTCCATATGTCTTTTTTTTTTTTTTTAAAGATTGGCACCTGAGCTAACATCTGTTGCCAATCTTTTCTTTTTCTTCTTCTTCTTCTTCCCAAAGCCCCCTAGTACATAGTTGTATATTCTAGTTATAGGTCCTTCTGGTTGTGCTATGTGGGACACTGCCTCAGCATGGCTTGATGAGCAGTGCTAAGTCCGTGCCCAGGATCAAACCAGCAAAACCCCGGGCCGCGAAAGTGGATCACATGAGTTTAACCACTCAGCCATGGGCTGGCCCCCCACATGTCTTTATTTCATTAATTCTTCACATCTGATGAAGGTTTTTATGGTTCCATGATGCTATCTTGCTAACATATGGCACAGGGACAGGTGACTCATTCTGTTGCTGTAGAATTTTGCCATAAAGGGGAAGTAATAATTATCTTGAAGCAAGAGTAGGAACTAAAGAGCTTGTTCTGTTGCTATAGAATTTTGCAATAAAGGGGAAGAAAGGGTTATCTTGAGGCAAGAGCAGGAACTAAAAGGCATTACCATCACTACACCATCAGGCCAGGCACAGCCCCAGGATGCAACACCTTCCTCCACCTCACACTCACACACACACATACACACACACTCATCCATATACACATACAAGGAGTCACGAGAAACTTAATTCTCCTTAGATTTTTTATCTATTTGATACTTTTTGGAAGCCATGTTTCCCTTTTGCTTCTATCATTCCTTCAGTGTTCCTGTGGGGCAATCATAAGAAGCCTACCTATTTTGATGTCCTGACTGGAACAGAACTTAAAAGCTTACTTTTCAAATGGACTCTTTTATGAATTCTTCTCTTAGGAACTAAGCAAATTCTCCCTAGTCTATGATTTGAAAATCCCTATTTCCACAAATCGGACTTTTAAGGAAAGGTATGCCAGTCTAACTTTTGTACGTATATGTTTTTTATCAGTTAATAGGCAGTGATGTTACGTCATTAGAGAAAATAACTTATTTTCTTTTTGAAATGAGTGTTTTAAACTTAGTAGTGGTCCTAATATCAATGTGAAGAAGGAGGAATATGTTACAGTTTAATTGTGTCATATACATTTATGCTTCAAAAAGACACAATTTGCTCTGCTGCCTGTAATTAGCAGTAAACCACCAACACTTGGAATTACAAATCTTTGAAATCCCTGGATTTGGCTTTTCTCTAGTCCCATTTAGGAGAAATTACTAATCTGTTTGTAAAAGGAATATTACTCCTGGCAGAGCAGAAAATCATATAAAAGGAGAGACTGGGTGACTTGCACATAGCAAAATAACTTTTTTTTTTTTTTTGGTGAGGAAGATTGGCCCTGAGCTAACATTTGTTGCCAATCTTCCTCTTTATTGTATGTGGGATGCCACCACAACATGGCTTGATGAGTAGTGTTTAGGTCTGCACCTGGGATCTGAACAAGAGAACCCTGGGCCGCCAAAGCAGAGCCCAGGAACTTAACCACTATGCCAATGGGCTGGCCCCCAAAATAACTCTTTCAAGATAGATAATTTAAAAGGAATCTAAAGTTTGTTCCTAAGGAAACAGCAGAGGAAATGCATGACTACACACATTTAGAAATTGTCTGCATGCATGTAGAAGACCAGGAAGAGGCGGTTATTTTTCCTAATGCTTTCTGTGTGACTCTGCCAAATGAACGTGCAAATAAACTCTATCCTAGCAGCACCTGCTATTTAGGGCGGCCCCTGGGGAAGAGGGGTGGGGTGGAGCTAAGTGCTTTGGTCTTACAGCTAATTGATCTTTATCATATTTACCTCATCTGAAATATTTAATTCAAGAGTCCTGGGCTATGTTAGGCCCTTCCCCATTCTTCTCCAAAAACCTCAGAATGAGTCAGGGAAAAGAAGATAAAAATTTATTCTCCACTTTTGCACACATGGGAAAGTCCAAGAAACTCACACTCTGGTACTTAAATGATGGGCTCCCCTAATAATATGCCAAGACTCTGAGGGTGGGTGGGAATCACATCCTGTTCACTTAATCAGGTTCAGCATTATCTAGCATGCTGTCCTGAACAGAATGTGTGAAACTTGATGAATGTTTGTTAAAGGAAAGGGCAGTACCTGATTGCCAATGACTTGCAAAAAAAGAAGGATCTGTCTTTCTCTTTTGCTCTCAAACTCTCCAGGAGGCCCACTTGAGGCCATTGCCAGAGGGATGTATGTGCCCAAGATGCTAGCCTAAGAGGGAATCTTCTGGAGACTTTGAAAGCTCCACCAAGAAGCAAGTACAGAGTGAACCATCTTTAGCCATTAGGCATTTAAAAGAGTATGAAGATGATAGTCTGCCTTTTCCCAACTCACAATCTAGTTATGGAAAGAAGTCAAACGTACATGAAGCAATGAGAGAAATAAGTTCCTGCACATAAATCGCAAAAATTGAACATAATCAAAGTGTACTGCGTGGGTTTTAAATACTCCTATCCAGGGACAAGATGAGTGCTTCTGGAGTTAGCCTATGAGTTTCTAGGGAGAGACAGACTCAGAAATGTTCTCGAAGCATGTGGCAAGAATCCAGGTTTGAGGATTAACATGATCAAAGGCATCAAGGGCATATGATCAAAGGATAATGAAGGTATAGATAGCAATCCTATTTGACTAGACTTACGGAAAAAAGATTAATGAATGAAGTCCCTAGTTGGGCTCCCCAGGTGAGCCAACAAAATCTGAGACACAGGAAGTTTACTGAGGAAAGCACTTGGGAAAAATTCCCTACGAAGGGAGGGGAAAGGAACGAGATTAGGCCAAGGTAGAAATCAAGCTGGGATGCAGTCTCATTGGAGGCTTCAGCCGGTCAACTACTTCAGAGTAGTTCTGAAGCTGGGCTGATTTGTCAAAGTTGCCCCTAGTTGGAGCAAAGAGGTCAGCCTTTATAGTCCGTCTCTGACAGACAGAGGATGAGGGTGCCCTGGGAAGGGAGCATGATCTTGGGCCCAGCAGCTGTCTTCAGAACAGCCAATCCCTGAAGGCCCTGAGAGCTGAGAGATTTCTGGCAACAATCCCCGCTGAGGCAGCAAGCAACTCAAATGATAATAAAAATAGTAATGTCAATGCCAGGACTTGTACGTGTATGGTGATTTTTTTATGTTTTCAAATTGCTTTAATATTACTTGTCTCCTCAAACCTCATAAAAATCCTATGAGGTGACCCTATGTCACAATATTCTAACTTGACAAATGAAGATTTTTCAATTTCATATTGCTAGTTAAAGACGAGCTGGATAAAAGAGCACCAGCGACAACAACAACAAAAACCCAGGCTTCTGAACACTCACAGGGCTCTCTTTCCTTTCCCATAATACCAGGTGCCAAAGTTTAGGTTTGCTCAATCTGGGTCCAGGTAGTCGAGAAATAAAAACGGCTCTTTTTGACACTAAATTTATGTATTTGCTTTATACAGAAATACATTCATTTTTCTTTCTATGCTTTTCCTTTTCTGTCTTCAAATGTTCATTCTGCTCCCCCATCTCTTCCTCTTTTCCACCTAAAAACTACAATATAAATGTAGGGGAGGAAGACATTTCCTCTACCTTCTCTGGGTTATTCTGGCCAGAGAACGAATTAAATTCACATGAGACAGAATAACAGGAGAAAATTAAACAAAGCTTTATAACATGTATACATGGGAGAGGCTCAGGCAAGCTGAGCAACTCGCCACAATGGCTGAAGCCCCCACCTTAAATATCATATCCAGCTAAAGACAAAGGATGACGTTGGGGGTGGGGGGAGTCAGTTACAGGAGGTTACCAGAAACAGGAATAAGATTATTATAAAGATTTAAGTCCTTGCATTCTGTATTGATAGGAGTTTCTAGAGATAAGGTCATCCCCCTCTTCTTCCTGGTACAGAAAGGGAGGCACCTTTACAGATGGAGATTTCCCTTACAATGTAAATGTCTCCTAACAAAGGGCAAGCAAGCTCTACTTTTCAGTTGCTTTCCTGTGTGCAAGGTAATCAGCCCCAAATAATCATCATACCAAAGAGACATATCTTGGGGTGGCCAATTCCAGGCCTCCACATAAACAAAATCAACCTTTTCCTATTCCTGTGAAATTTCAATGGCATAGAAGAGCTTAAATTTCCAGAACACTGTAGAAACATCTGTATAATTTGTATTCCTTATAGAACCCTTATAGCAATATGCCGCAATTTTGTGGTTCCTGTTCAATTCCCTCTCTTCCCATTCTAGTTATTAAATGGACAAACACACTTCATTAACATGCCAACACAGTTCTCCAGTATTTCAACAAAGTTACATAAAGTTTGTCATAATAGGGTATGTTTTCAATTCAAGATGGATATCCTGAGAAAATATTGGGCTCTTTTAGTCTTAGGAGTTTTATTTTATATTTGAAAGAAAACAGAAAGGATTGACTTAATCGTTAATATTGTGTTAATTTTTTTCTAATTTTCTCAAACATGTTCAGTAATCTACCAGATATTTATTAGCTGCAAAAAGATTTATAGTAACAAACAACTACTTTCATCAAGGCAGAAATTCATGAAGAGCTTTCTTTCTTACTCAGGACCCCATGCCCCCAAAAAGTATAATACAGTTATTGGGGAATAGATATTGAGATTAAAAGAAATCTTAGGCCTGTCCCAGTTACATACTAACCAGCAGTGAGACTGTCAGAAGGTCACTTAATATCTCTGTGCCTCCATTCTTCTCTTACAAGGACATCATAATGCCTAAACTATTGGCTACACCAGGTTGCAAAAAAGCAACACAGATGATAGGTTCGATAAAGTAAGAGGCACTTTTCCAAGAGTTAATAATGTCTTTGCAATAAAAGTCTTTCCTTTTTCTAATTACTGTAATTGCGATAATGTAGACTCATTATAGAAAATGCAGAAAAGAATGTCTTACCACATGAAGATAAACTCATTCTCTTGTGTTTCTGTCTAATCTCACGTGTTCCTTGCCTGGTTTTCTGTCTGATCATTAATTTTGTGGGAGAAGAGGATGAGGTTCTGTTTCTGTTACTGTCCTCCAGGAGAATCATAACGTATGCATTCCCGGATCTCCCTCTGCATCAAAGTCATCAATAACACTATGCAATAAAATTTCTTCCATTACTTCAGCTTAAAATTGGCCCAAAATACCTATGTCACAGAATTTTTGTCATCTGTCCATGAGAAAAACAAAACTGCATTAAGATACGGATGCTGGATAACAGTCAGAGGTAACCTGTTATCACAGTGCCTTGTTCTCACACACGCACCTCAAGGCAGAACCGTAGCTCCAGAAGATTTCCAATCACTACATGTATGGACCTTGGAACTCACTCAGAAATAACCTAACCCTCAAATATTAAATAGGAGAATGTGTATGAATCTGCTTGGGCTAACATAACAAAATATCACAGACTGGGCAGCTTACAAAACAGAAATTTATTTTCTCACTGTTCTGGAGGTTAGAAATCTGAGACCAATGGGCCACTATGGTCAGTTTCTGATGAGACTTCTCTTCCTGGCTTGCAGACAGCTACCTCCTCACCGTGTTCTCCCATGGCCTCTGTATGCTTGGAGGAGAGAGAGAGAGAGTACCCTCTGGTGTCTCTTCTTATTTAAACACCAATCCTGTTGGATCAGGGCCCCTCCTTATGACCCCATTTCACCTTAACTATTTCCTTAGAGGTCCAAATACAAATGCAGCCATACTAGGGGTTAGGGCTACAACATGTGACTTTCAGAAGAGCACAAACATTCATCCATAACAGAAGGCAAAAGATCTCCCATATACTACTTGGTGTTTTGGGTTTTTTTACTTAACTTTGAAGCATAAGCATTTTCCTTGTTATAAAACCATCATAAACATAATTTTATGCCTGATATACTATAACAAGAGGGTTTACTCTAATTTACAGTCATGCATCACTTAGTAATGGGGATATGTCCTGAGAAATGCATCCTCAGCCAATTTCATCATTACGCAAACATCATAGAGTGTATTTACACAAACCTAGATGATATAGCCTACTACATACCTAGGCCGTATGAATATTAACCTTATGGGACCACCATCGTACATGCAGTCCGTTGTTGATGAAATTTCGTTATGTGGCGCATGACTGTATTTAGACATTTTATCTCCCTGTTATTGAGCATGTAATTGATTATGTTTTTACCTTTATAAATATTAATGTGATGAAAAATTTATGCCTAAAGTTTTTCCAGTATACATTATTATTTCCTCGGGATTCCAAGAATTTGAATTAGTGAGGCAAAGGATGTGAACATATTGAGGGTTCTAATACAGATTTAGTCAGCAACCCTTCAAAAGTGGGAAATCTACCTTCTGTTTTTACACCCAGAATTTGGAATTTGAGGCATTGTAATAAAGAGAAAAGTTTGATGTGAATGAATGAAGACACTGGTTGCAGGGGGAGAGAAGAGGAGAATGGTTGAAAGGACTAAAGGAAAGCACTTGCTTCTTAGTAGATTTACCTAGAGTTCTAGGAATAGCAAGTATATGAGCCAGAGTCCTGGCAGGAAAGAAGTGGCACATGCTAACTGGTCATTTGAAGAAATACTAGTAAGGGGATATTTATAAAGGATTAAGCAGAGTTAAGGAAATCAGCAAGGACTAATGCAGTAGTACTCCAGTAATGGTAACAGTTGGGAGCTATTACTACTCCTGAATGGGCAACGTAGGAAGAAACCATTCCTGGAACCTAAAGAGAGTAGCTATGTGGACAAGACTGTGGGACTAGAGTGAAACTGGGTAGTATATCCTTAACATTTATAGGTGTACTTCAAGGGCCTCGGTCAAGTACTTCTGTTCATTCCTTATTGTCCCCATTGGAGCCTTGTTTCTGAGGCTGAATCTATTATCATTCTACTGGCACCAGGTGGCAAGTCTTCTCTCATCATGTTGCTGATAAATTTGGGATAACTGAGATCAATACATTGTTTTGTTTTGTTTTTTCCCTTTGCTCCTCAGAAGTTCATGCACAAAACATTCCAACGCAGGTCTCTATTCCTTTTGTCTTCCCAGCAATGGCATTATTACCAGTGTTGCTGTTTCTGGCTGCCGTGTTGCTTCCATTCTTTCCTGCAAGTGGACAGGTATGGTTGAGGTTGCAAATCCTTTCAGAGCAATCCAAGCAACCTTGAGGGATAGGATAGGAGCTTCTACGAGGAAGAGACTAGATCAATTTTTGAAAGTAAAGGGGCTAGACTGTCTGGTACATTACAAAGTACTCACCAGTTGCTCAAGGTACTCAACATAATTAAGTCTAATGCTGTGGAGAGTAATATGGTAGCTCTCAGTCACATGAGGGTATTGAACACGTGAGGGAAATATGGATAGTCTGAATTGAAGTCTGCATAAATATAATACATAGAAAACTTCAAAGACAGTAAAAAAAAGGGATGGAAAATATTTCATTAGTAATTTTAATACTGATTGCATGATGCAAACAAAATATTTTTAATATATTAGTTAAATAAAATACATTATAAATATCAAATTAATCTTTTTTTTCTTGTATAAAGTGATCACCAAAAAACTAAAATTACATGTAATGCTTTGATTATATTTCAGTTGACAGCACTGGTCTATGGTTTCAAAAACTAATGAAACTCTTTCTGTCTCAAGATCTTTCCTGATTTTTTAAAATTTAATTTATTCACATGTGATCCCCTCAGAATATTAATAATATGTTTGTATAATCTCAAATTAGCAAAACTTCCTCACATACCTCATCACATTAAATTTTCAGTTACTGTGTGAGAATAATTATACCTTTTTTAAATTAAAAAGAGAAGTCTTACTAAAAATATTAAGCACTGGGATTTTTTTCACGGTCTTACAATTAGTACATGTAAGATAAATTGCTTTACTTATTGCTAATATGCTGTGTCATTTTCATAACCCCAAGAACAGGATCAATCTTCCTCTTCAATGACTGGTGGGCAGGTGCCCATGTAAGGTGCTGTCTCCTGATCAGAAAACCTCTGGATGTGAAGAGCTTTGGTCATTGCTGCCTGTTCCCACACTCTTCTTTCACTCTGAGCGTATAGGAAGAGCTAGTACACCTCGGACCAGAGAATTCTGAAAACTGTGTCAAACCTCATTTGGCATTCGGAAATACAGTCATTATGTTAGCATAATCAAATTTCAATCTGAAGACATTTATTCACCACCTAGCACTTCATTCAAGTGGTTTGCTATCTTCCCAATTTCTTTCCTGAAGATTTCCTTTCACGCCTTTTGTAATTCCCTATTATCTCTCTGGTCCATCTCCGAGTCTTTGTTTACACAATTATTTAAAAAGGAGATATCATTTGGTCTTTGGCACCACTAAATGTTTGCTGATCAGATGCTTTACATACCCTCTGCCCAGAAGGTTTTCTGTACTTTCTCAAGATGGCCAGAAAACACTATTCACCCTTCAAAACCCCAATCCAGACCATCTTTTGTGAAGCCTTTCCTAACCTCAGCCAAGGGGAATGAATCCCTCCTTCCCCTGTATCCGGTAGATCCCACCTATCGTTTCAGTTATGTGGTGGTGGAACTAGTTAGTCATTTTGCCTATCTGGTATAAACTCTCCAAGGAGAGATAGATACCATATTTGATCCATTTTATTCTCAACGCTTTTTATATTTCCTGACACCTAAGAAAAGCTTAATTGATATTCATTTTTAAAAAAACCAACAAGGGCATGTTTTCTTTAGTAGAATTTTTATCTACAAAGCAAGATGGGGTAAGGGGTAGAAAATAATTAGTTCTTTCTCAAGGACCAAATTTTGATATTCTTTGAAATGAAACTACTTCACTTTAGGCAGGTTTTTGGAGGTCAATAGGACATATCCAATGTTTTTCATGCTTTGATGTAATTGCAGACATTGACCACTACTGCTATTTCACGAGTGCATCCTTTCTAACTTAGGAATCAGTAGCTGAGAATGTGCTGATTCTGTGGGCACAATGGCGTTCACTGTTGGTCCATGTCCTTTGGAACACACAAACAGGCAGGAGAAATGGGCACATAGGTAAATAGTGACAATAATATGCGGTCAGACCTGTGTTCACAGTATTCAGAGAGCTCTGAGGGAACTCAGTATGAGGAGAGGAGAAAATAACTTACCCAAAGGTATCAGGGAAAATCAACACAGGGCCTATCTGTTTAAGTTTACACTTCATACTCTTGCTCATGTTCATATAACATCACACTCTTGTGTAAATTTAGGTCTTCAAATTGTGTAAGCCTTATGGAACAATTCACACATTATTCTATGCCCAGGCTTAGACTTCCTGCACATACATACACAAAGTTACACCAAAAATATCAGCACCCAACTGAATCCCTTATCAGTTACATTTCTATTACTAAAAGGAACACAGTCAGCAACAGTCCATTAATTGGATGGCTTTACTTCCTCCAAATTACCTTGGAGATTTGTTTAATATTATAAAATTGTTTTTTGAGCAACCCTATAAAATCTGCTATGTAGTAGGTAGACTCATTTACTACAGTACTGAACGCACTTGGACTGGGCTTAAATGTTCTTTCTCTAAACACAGATGCTACGTCAGGTCAAAGTTCTTGTTACATTCTAGAATGAGTCCCCTGCTCCTACCTTTACCACTGCCTTGCTGCAGCCCGATCGAGTGTGAATGAGGATGGTTCCTATCTTGTACCTTTGTCATTATGTTAGCACTCATATGTCTAGAAAAATCACCTTAAGATGTCTCTTAACACGAGAAATTGGTATCCGTGGCCTCAGAGGTGTTTTTAATAGTCATACCATGAATTACATCCTCACTCTCAAAATGTAATACAATTTCGTTCCTATTTAAAAATGATAGCTTTGGCTCAGATTTATTGGCAATGCTTAAAAATTAATATTGGGTTGAACTGAACACTTTTTAAAATAATCATTGTTCTCTTGAATGTAACTTATTCACTCATCTATGCAATCTTCCAAACTTTAAAAACATTATTCTAATTTGACTTTCCTTTAGGATCCAGGTTTTGCTGCTTTGTCAATCACCAAAAGCGAAGTCCAAAGAGAGATTGTAAATAAACACAATGACCTAAGGAGAAGAGTCTCTCCACTTGCCAGTAACATGCTGAAGATGGTAAGAGGCAGTAACATAAAGAAAGTGGCTTGAACCAGCTGTGATAACAGCAGGCACCTAGTAAATAACATCTCTTAAGAACTTTGTCGCTGGGGAAGTTCTGTCTCTGTTCTATTTCATATGAGCTATGTTATGGGCAAAGAAGAATTTCTGTTTTTGATTCCACATACTATTCTTGCTTATAAATTGTATTTCCTCCTATCATTATATGTTCTATGCACTAGAATAGTAAAATCTGTCAGAAACTACTCCCTCTCATGCCCATTTCAGACTTCCCCATCTTTGTGAAGGGAATTTCTCTTCTCAGAAAAAAAAAGGCATGCAACTTGAATACAATTTCAGGGTGTCCATGGAGCTCCTGAACCCCCTCCATGAACCCTGAGTTAAGATCCTGGCCCTGAGGTTAGTATGTACCTTCTGACCTTGATAAATGGACTTTCAGACACTTTCACCAGGACTTTTCTGTTTATTTTGATCCAAAACAATTTTCCAATAAGTTCTCTGGGCTGTGTGCAGCTCTTCTTTCCAGCCCCTCTCTGTACAGTCATACTTACAATATCCTCCTCCTCCTCCTCATTATTAATGTCCCCTCCACCTGGGCTCCACCCTATATGCTAGATATTTTCTAGGAGGCATCTTAGTAGGGGAAATCCAAGTTTTGTTGACATAAAGCTTAAAGGAACTCAAAGGAAGAGAGCACAAAAATATCTTACCATTGGAAGTTTTACAAAAAGAAATGGCCAAACATATTCTGAGGTTCCCTACCACAACCTGGGGAAGGGCCTATGCAAGCGAGGGGCCCAAAGCTTCAGCTTCACTAACTCCATGGGGCAGGGCAGAAATTCTTAATTTCACTTTATAATGGTTAAATGACTTGTTCAGTTTACAGGGCAATTTAAGTTGCGGAGGCAGAATGAAAACCAAATCTTTGGACATCCAATGAGAGGCTGTTAAGTTTTTCTGCTCACTCTCTCTCTTAATCTAGGATCAAGAAGACCTTTCCCTATAGGATCAATGCCACTTGTGGTAAATAATAACCCACTTTGCCAGGCCCAGTACTAAAGGCCACATATCTCCCAAATGTATTCAGTAAAAAAAAGGAACTGGGAATGAAGTATGCCTGCTCATTATTATAGGAAAAATAACCTCAAAACCTCCATGTGTTTGTCAATAATTAGGATAGGACCATTACTAAAAATCTTTAGATGTGCCTACTCTGCTATCATAAATAGATCCTTAACTACCGTAGATTTTTCAGTTACTTAGGGCAGAGATTCAATCTATATTTCTTTGTGGAGCAGAAAAAGGCACATCAAAAAATATATCTTTGATTATGATGATAATCAGAAGATGCATGTACAGAAATTCTTTAATGATGTAAGTCAACCTAGCAACCTCATTACAAAGCTTATGCTCCTTCATGGTTTGAGTCAAATGCATATCTTTTTTCCCCCTCCTTGATTTTTTAGCAATGGGACAGCAAGACAGCAACAAATGCCCAAAACTGGGCCAACAAGTGCCTTCTCCAACACAGTAAAGCAGAAGATCGCGCAGTCGGTATGTAAATTCATAAATATTTGTTGAGTAAATGAACAATTAAAATAATGAGAAGGCATTTTTTGATGTTTCATTAAGAAATATTTGAGAATAAATGTCACTTCTAATGCTGCCTTTTTCAAGTGAAAGTACCTCTGTGTGAGCAGTAACTCTGAGAAGCACCACCCTGTGCTTATTGAGTGTTTTGCATTTTATAAAAACTGTCTCACACAGTATCACACTTGTACTCTACACCATCTCAAGAGTAAAGCAGGTCATATATCATCTCTTTTCTATTTTAAAGACTAGAAAACTATCAGGGGAAAACCGTTTGGTAATTAGTGTCATATATAGGAAATTTAAACTTAGAATTTCTGACTCCTTAGCCAGTGTTCTTTTCATGTTATGCAGCCTGTTTGTGTTTTGAAAACCATTGTTTTTTTTATTTATTAAATATGTTGAATTTTGTCAAATTTTCTGAATTTTACTCAAAAATATTTAACATTAGCATCTATTTTTACTATTTTCTTTTTAATTTTTGATGACAATAAGTTTTTGGTATGTCCTAGGTACCTACAATGCATGCAATACTATATTAGACCTAAAAATAACCTATAAGACATGATCTCTAGATCAAGGAACATAAAAACAATGAGATAAAATATCATATATATGAATTATTAGATAAAACTTTTACAGGCACACTTCAGAGATATTGTGAGTTCAGTTCCAGACCACTGCAATAAAGTGAATATCACAATAAAGGAAGTCATGCAAATTTTTTGGTTTCCCAGTACATGTAAAAGTTATTTTACACAATACTGTAGCCTCTTGTGTACAATAGTATTATGTCTAAAATACAATGTACATACCTTAATTAAAAGTACTTTATTGCTAAAAACTGCTAACCATCATCTAAGCCTTTAGCAAGTCAATCTTTTTGCTAGTGGAGGGCTTTATCTGGATGTTGATGGCTGCTGACTGATCAGGGTGGTGAAGATTGGGGTGGCTGTGGCAATTTCTTAAAATAAGACAACAATGAAGTTTGCTGCATCAACTGACTCTTCCTTTCATGCATGATTTCTCTGTAGCATGCAATGCTGTTTGATGGCATTTTACCCACAGCAGAATTTCTTTCAAAATTTGAGTCAATCCTCTCAAACCCACCACTGTTTTATCAATGAAGTTTATATAATATTCTAAATCCTTTGTTGTCATTTCGACAGTCTTCGCAACAGCTTCACCAGGAGTAGATTCCTTCTCAAGAAACCACTTTCTTTGCTCATCCATAAAAAGCAACTCCTCATCTTTTCAAGTTTTATCATGAGAGTGCAGCAATTCAGTCACATTTTCAGGCTCCACTTCTAATTCCAGTCCTCTTGCTATTTCCGCCACATCTGCAGTTACTTCCACTGAAGTCTTGAACCCTTCAAAGTCACCTATGAGGGTTGGAATCAACTTCTTCCAAACTCCTGTTAACGTTGATATTTTTATTTCTTCCCATGAATCAAAAATGTTCTTAACAGCATCTAGAATGGTGAACCCTTTCAAGAATGTTTTCAGTTGACTTTACCCAGATCTATCAGAGGAACAGCTATCTATGGCAGCTATAGCCTTATGAAATATATTTTTTGAATAATAAGACTTGAAAGTCAAAATTACTTCTTGATCCAGAGGCTGCAGAATGGATATTGTGTTAGTAGCCATGAAAACTATATTCATCTCATTGTACATCTTCATCAGAGCTCTTGGGTGATGAGGTGCATTGTCAATATTGTCAAACAGCAATATTTTTAAAGGAATCTTTTTTTCTGAGCAGTAGGTCTCAACATGGGCTTAAAAGATTCAGTAAAGCATGTTGTAAACAGATGTGCTGTCATACAGGCTTTGTTATTCCATTTATAGAGCACAGGCAGAGTAGATTCAGAATAATTCTTAAGGGCCCTAGGATTTTCAGAATGGTAAATGAGCCTTGGTTTCAACTGAAAGTCACCAGCTGGATTAGCCCCTAATAAGAGAGACAGCCTGTCCTTTGAAGCTTTGAAGCCAGGCATTGACTTTTCCTCTCTAGCTATGAAAATCTTAGGTGGCATCTTCTTCTAATATAAGGACATTTTGTCTACACAGAAAATCTGCTGTTTAATGTAGGCACCCTCATTAATTATCTTAGGTAGCTCTTGTGGAGAACTTGCTGCAGTTTCTCCGTCAGCACCTGCTGCTTCACCCTGCACTTTTATGTTATGGAGATGGCTTCTTTCCTTCAACCTCTTCAACCAGCCTCTGCTAGCTTCAAGCTTTTCTTCTACAGCTCCCTCACTTCTGTCAGCCTTCATAGAATTGAGGAGAGTAAGGGCCTTGCTCTGGATTAGGCTTTGGCTTAAGGGAATGTTGTGGCTGGTTTGATCTTCTATCCAGACCATTAAAACTTTCTCTGAATCAGCAATAAGGTTGTTTTGCTTTCTTATCATTCATGTGACGGCTGGAGTAGCACTTTTAATTTCCTTCAAGACCTCTTCCTTTGCATTCACAACTTGACTTACTGGCATAAGAGGCCTAGCTTTCAGCTTATCTCATCTTTTGACATGCCTTCCTCAGTAAGGTTAATCATTTCTAGCTTCTGATTTAAAGAGAGAGACATGTGACTATTCCTTTCACTTGAACATTTAGAGGCCATTGTAGGGTTACTAACTGGCCTAATTTCAATATTGTTGTGTCTCAGGGAAAAGGGAGGCCCAAAGAGAGGTAAAGAGATGGGGGAACAGCTGGTTGGTGGAGCAGTCAGAACACACACAACTTTTATCAGCTAAGTTTGCCATCTTATATGGGCATGGTTTGTGGTTCCCCAAAACAATTACAATAGTAACATCAACGATCACAGATCACCATAACAAATATAACAATGATGAAAATTCTGAAATATTGTGAGAATTGCTAAACATGACACAGAGACACTAAGTGAGCAAACGCTGTTGGAAAAATGGTGCCGATAGACTTGATGCAAGGTTGCCACAAACCTTCAATTTGTAAAAAATGCAATATCTGCAAAGCACAATAAAAGGAAGTGCAATAAAACAAGGTATGCCTGTCCTTAGATTATTAAAAATGATGTAGATATAGGCAAGCCCAATTTGAAAGCAGTAAATAACTCATCTGTTTTGAGGTAGGGCTGCCATTGTTATTTGTATTTTTGATACTATAATTTAATTAAATTATGAACAGGGATGACTATACTCAGTAGAAGATTGAAACAAATGGTCTTGAAGATCCCAGTCTACTGCTACAATCTTAGTTTCGTTTCTTCCCCTGTTAAAGGAGCTATCCAAGAGTAGTTTACACTCCCTTTAAGTAGCATGTAGATAATACATTTCAAGTCATCTAAATATAAATATCAATTTCAAGGCTTGAAAAATATATTGAAATGTTTCTGGGCTGCAAGGCACTTCTTTCCTAATTCTTTGAGGAGAAGGAGAATTTGGCCTGTGATGTTCTGATTTGCTGATTAAGGGGAGATCCATAAAACTGAAAATCTTGTCCCTCCTAGTGTCATGTGCTTCATGCTTGGGGCTCTTAACAACTGAGTATAAGATTTTTTTCAAAATCCACAGCAAATAACAATCTTAAACATCTATTGAGGTTCCTATATAAGAAAAATTTCTAGTGAGTGTGGGTGAGAGTAGGAGAAAAATCATGAGTTGATATTTGCCTTCAGCTGGCTTATAATACAAAGCTGAGAACACATGAGGCATACACTCATGAAGAATTTAATGTGTAAATGAATGAATCTAGGGAGAGTAGATATTAAAGAAAGAGGACTTCATCTACTTGAAATTTCACATGTTGAGTCCAGCTTCATGTGTTAGGCATATCTGACTTCTTTTCAGCTTACAGCTGATAAGGAATTCCCTTATGTATTAATCCACAGTTAGCAACTATGGGCACTGAGATTGAAGAGTAAGGACTCTGATTATAAATATATATATTATATATGTAGATATATATATATATACACATATATAATACACACACACACACACACACACACACACACATTAGTCATTGCATGCTTTAGTATTGCTTTCACCGTGAATGATCTGTTTCTTCTTAGGTACAATGAAATGTGGTGAGAATCTCTTTATGTCGAGTATACCTAATTCCTGGTCAGATGCAATCCAAAATTGGCATGATGAGGTCCATGATTTTAAATACGGCGTGGGGCCAAAGACTCCCAATGCAGTAGTTGGACATTATACCCAGGTAAGGGGAACAAATGAAAAACTCTCTGCTGTATATGCCCTAAAAAGAAAGCTTCTACAAATTTTGACTGATTCCAGTGTTGAATTTGGCAGAAGATCTCAAGTGAGTAAGGAATGGTCTTGGTATTTTGTGGGTATTTCAGCTGTGAGCTGTTATTTGTCAAAAGCACGCAGGCTCTTGGTAGGGAAACATACTCTGTATTTTTATAATAGTCTAAATAGATAAAGTAGTGACTTTACATGGAAACACAATGTTTTAAAAGATTTTTACTTTGATTCAACAATTTAACTAGATATATCCATAAGCTATATGGAAACAAAATACATCAGTAACATTCTTTTCAGTTTTGTATTTCCTCCAATTTGTTTTTTGATATTTCCTTCTTCCCTAATGTACTCTTGTGTCTTCACTTACGGATTTGCAGGTTGTTTGGTACTCATCTTACCGTGTTGGATGTGGAATAGCCTATTGTCCCAAACAAGGAACTCTAAAATACTACTATGTTTGCCAATATTGTCCTGCGTAAGTATACACTTTGGAATTTGCTGTCTATAATGCCACCTGCAATTTAATATTTTTAAATTATAATAAACAAATGAAACTAAAAAAGCATATTTCAATAAAGTGGGGGATAAAGCTTTACAAAGATTTTCTAAATTTAAGACACAATCAACTTCTCAGAAAGAAGACTGACTTCTCAGTTTCAACTATAATATTCTGAAGTTCTCTTTCTTCATGTCTAAAATGATTTGTCTTCCCTCTCAATTGCCTCTCCAAGGCTCAGGGTTGCTCCATGGGCGTGTGTAGAGTGTAGTTCTCTGGAATTGGTTTTGTGGTTATGATTAAGTTCACACACTAGAAAGTGAAAGCTTGATGGTTTGGCCAGGGATGAAGGTGAGGTAGCAAATGGGATGATATTTTACTGATTCCAGACTTTTGTACTCGAATGTTCCTACTCCTGCCTATCTAAAAATGCCTACATTACACCATTAAGAATTGATTAAATCTTGGGCCTCAAAGGCTTTTCAAGAGACTCATATATTTCAAATTGTCAAGAAAAGGTAATATCTTAAATCTTTGTTTCTCAGAATTTAACATAAAATGCTCTGAAGGAACCACCCATTAAGATCTTGATTTATAGCAAGAAATATACCCCTTCCTTAAGCAATATGTTTGAATTACGCACAGAAAATCCTATGAATCTATTGAAGATATATTCACAATATATCTGTTAATTTTATATCTGTTAATTTTAATTTATTTTTAATATTTGAAATTCCTTCCACTGGAGAGAGAGTGTCACCCCAAACCAAGCTTCCTATGTGATTTATTTTGAGGTAGGGATCCAGTTTGAGAAATGTGACCTTCAGAGTCATTTTCCTGTAGGTGCCTGTTAGGGTTTAGTAGAAAGAATTGAAGGATCCGAGGAGAAAGCATCCAAACTCACTGCCTGGCTGTGAGTAGGCACATCTGGAGCCAAGCATCTGAAGTGAGAGCTGGAGCGAATAATGAGGGAAAGAAGGAATGAGAGAACTTCCAGAACACTTTTATATATATTTCACGGTTTTCCAAGGGCTCCCACACATCCAGCCATGTTCTGTGCAGGGAGACTGAGATAGAAATGCATTGCCTTGGGATCTTGGTGCACTTGACACTATTGAGATTTGGACTCCCATATATTTTCAAATGAACAAAATGCCAATAAGATAATGATCATCAGTGAGTTACAAGTTAGTCATTCTAAGGTGATTACAACCTAGATATTGGTATTTATTGAAATGTTTTTTAATTAACATTTTTCTTTTGTTAAACAGAAAAATCTCTTACACACTACCTCTAGAAACTCACAAACCTTCCCCAGCTCTCCCTGCCCCCACCACACATCACTAACTACTTAAATATCACTAACCCCATCTAGAGGTCAAAAATATGTATACTGGAGATTTATCGTCCTGGGTTCATATTAGAGAAATTATGGTATTTCATCATCTTTAAAATATAAAATGGTTGTAACGTAATCTTTTCCATACAGCAGCCCCTTGCCCCCAGGAGCTTCTCCTCTCTTTCTAGGGGGTATGTGCTACCCCTAGCCAGCTAGGGGTGTATTGACTTACTGATTTGACCAAGTGCATTGGGAGATGAAGAGAGTGTCGCCACATGGAAATACACTCTGAAAACCCTAGACTTTAGTTATCCCAATTTAGTTGCTCGGCCTGCAGAATTATAGTCAAGGAGATGGGTCAATGTGGGAAGTATTTTCTTAATTTGTATGTTATCCGCAGTGAACATTGGAAATTGTGATTTTTCAGTTTTGTTAACGTAAGTAAAAGCATTTAACAACCATATATATTTGTGATTTATGCTGCCCTTAGAGTAGAAACTAAACTGCAAAGTGAAAAATATTTGACATTATGTATTTTAAATTCCAGTGGTAATTATGTGAATAAAATAAATACTCCTTATGAACAAGGAAAACCTTGTGCCCGTTGCCCTGGTAACTGTGACAATGGACTATGCAGTAAGTTTGAAGTGATTAACTTCCTATTTTAACAAAGAGTTGATATTGTTTTTTCTTTTTATGGATAAAGAAATCTCCTTAAGTAATCAATTTAAATAATGTCTTATGCAAAACACAAAATGATTATTCAACAGAGTGTGTGTTTAAGTAAACATTTTACACACTTCAATAACCTACACATTATTTGTAATGAAAAGAATATTACTATATGTTAGATAATAAAATATCTACCATCAATGTGTTTTTGTGACTATGCAGAGCTCATAAATATTAACCATACATGTTTCTGGTAAATAGTTCATCTCATTAAAGTTACTATCATTATACCAAAGGTTGTATTTTGAAAGAATCAAATGCATAAATCTAAGGATAGAAGACCATGTTATGGCTCAGTCTAGACAGGCAAACCAAATATTATGTCTCTTTTCTGTTAATGAGTTCATCATGCTGGTCATCTCACTTTTTTTTTGTAATTGGGATCATTGAGCATAATTCAATAAATGATCACTTGCCTTACAATTTGATAGTAGTTTTGTACATTTTTAACGACAAAATCTAATTTACGTAGAGTATTGGCTCACACAACTCACAAGGACATTGTTGCCAAAGGAGAGAATAAAATAAATGTCATATATATCATTTCTAAAATTGTCATGAATAGAAGTAAAAATAGCTGTTGGCTTTTTATAGTTGGGATACTTTTATTAAAATATTGTGAACAATAGAGTTGACTCAAACATTGAGATTTTTTTCTTTCATATGCATTCAACTTTAGTCAGCATTCTTTCTGACTGAGTGGTAATTCAGAATATCGATGATATCAATTTATAAATCAATTAAAGAGGGAAAAAGTTAAATATTTATACCTCTGCTGAATGCTATTTGCTAAGGAGCTTGGAATTTATCCTATTAGCAATAAACACTCAATTGAAAGATTTTAAACAAAAAAGTGACAAGGCCAGAATCATGTTTTATAAAGAGCTTTCTAGCAATAGTTTGTGGAAACAATTGGAAGGAAGCCAGCTAGAAAACTGCTGAAAACCATAGGTTGAAAAAAAATGGATGTCTTTACTGCATTACTGACAAAATGAATGAAGAGAAATGGACAGGGATGAGAGACAAGAAGTAGAATAGCCAGTGTTTTTTACCTGTGCTCATTGAGTGCTGGTCAGAAGTAGAAAAGAGGTGTTCAGGTTGATTCAGTTCCTGGCCTAAATTACTGAGTAGTCAGAGAGCCATTTCACTGAGATTGTGGGAGGGGTGTAGGGAGACCATACCCAAGAATTGTCAGCCTTATGGGTAGTGTGATGAATTTAGTTTGAGATTTGTTGAATTTGGGGCCCCTGGGGAACATCTGAGAAGAAATATGAGAAGGAAAGGGGGCATATTATCATTGTTTTACATCTTTATCTTCCCATAGAAATCACTTTCTCCAGAAAGAAAGCACTGGAGTCTAAACAGTGCTGCCCATTAGTGTGACATGATGGAGATGTTCTCAACCAGCATGTGTCTTACTAGTGGCCACTAGTCACATGTGGCCTTTGAACACTTGAAATGTGGCAAGTAAGAATAAGGAACTAAATTTTTTATTTTATCTAACTTTGAATAATCTAAATTTAAATGTCTACATGTGGCTAGAGGCTCCCATATTAGACTCTGCAGGTGTAGAGAGTTTTCTTATATTCATTTTACTCTCTTGCTGAGGTAAAAATGTAGGTCAATTCATTTAGAAACATATCACCAAGTTCAAAATAAAAAAGTGATGGATTAATCAGTGAATTCAACCAAGCCAAGTCATATGTCCCACGAGAAGTGAAAGGCCCATCATAGTGTAAGTGACGCTGAGCTTTGTCCAGTCCTACCCCACCTCATGCACTTTGAATGTATGGATTATGTTGCTGCCACTGAGGAAAATGATAATGACGTAACTAATCTGTTTTTGTTACAGCCAATAGCTGCGAGTATGAAGATCTCGTTAGTAACTGCGATTCCTTGAAGAAAATAGCTGGCTGTGAACATGAATTGCTCAAGGAAAAGTGCCAGGCTACTTGTCAATGTGAAAACAAAATTTACTGAAGTTCCAATGTGCATTGCGCAAGACTAAGTGGAGAAGGGCTGCATCCTTTGGTTGACACATACCAGAGGGGAAATTATAGGCATGCTAGTTGCAAAGCTGATTCCAAACCATAATGCATCTTTTTCTCCTGGATCTTTACAGAAATCTCTTCCATACAATGATTTACAAAATCAGAGTAGTCTGTGATGACAACTTTGGGCTTTGATATAAATTTGGTACTTTAAATGTAATAAATTGAATCAATTGGAGATTTTGAAAGTTGTATAACCATAAGACTTAGGTTCCTAGAACTTTGGATTAAAACGAAGAATTACATGTTTCCTGAAACAGCATGCCCCCCAAAAATTTACAGACTAACAAATCATTGTTATTCCTAATACATGATTTTTTACCTGTATAAAGAATGAATTCAAAGATTGACATGTACCTTTCTCTTATGGCCTCCTCTTTAAACAAAAGTAATCAGTAAGAATAAAGAACTTACCTAAGCAACCACGTAGATGTGATTCTTGTGCAATATTTTATAGTATTCATAATTAGCCCTCATTAGATTCAGTTCAAATAAATGATTATACAGAGCAAAATTTCCAAAATATTTGCCGACGAAATTAAATTTTAACAAAATGGAATCAATTCTATTTTTACTTGCTTTTTGACATTTTGAACCCCTTCCTACTGGTTTAGTTGATAAATAACAAAAATGGAGCATTATCTGACAGCATATACAAATACAATTTTCCAAGGGAAAAAAAGAGAAATAATAGATACTTTAGAGAGATTTACCATTTATAAGTCTTTGTACACATTCTCATTTAGGATTGATAACAACAAGGTGAAGTAGGCCAATTTCTGGATGAGAAAATATACTCTAAAAATCTAAAAATAGTGAAGGAGGTGTTGAAAGTAGTCAGGATATAGTTCTGGTCAGACAAATGGTGAACTAGCATGAGCTGAAGATGCCTCTAAGATAAATAGATCGTTGAATCATCCTATACTCATTAAAGAAATTGACTTCATAATTCTAAAGGTTCTAAAAGGGAAATTTCCCAGCTTAGGTGGTTTTACTGAAGAATTATACCAAACATTTAAATAAGAGTTAACATTCAAAATCAAACTTGTGTTTTACCATATTAGCAGACTAAAGAATAAAACCATTTTGTTTACCTCAATATATGAAGAACAAGCATTTGATGAAATCTAATATCCAATCCTGATAAAACTCTTAGCAAACCAAGAATAGAAAGGGAGTTTCTCAATTTGATAACAGGAAGGTATACACAAATGTAAAGCTAACATCATGCTTAATAGTAAAAGACTGAATGTTTTCCTTATAAGATCAGAATAAAGGCAAAGATGTCCACTCTCATCATCTCCATTAAACATTGTACTGGTTATGGCCAGTGAATCAGATAAGACAAACAAAAGGCATCCAATTGGAAATGAAGGAGTAAAACTATCCTTGTGCACAGAAGAAATGATAGACATGATCATCAATCTAGAAGTAGACACACATGACACGGACACTTGATTTTGACAGTGGTTGAGAGGCACCACAATGGAGAAAGAATCATCTTGTCAACAAATAGTGCTGGAAAAATTGATATCCATATGTTAAAAAAAGAAAAAACAACTTTGAGCCAGACTTTGCACTGCATCCAACAAGAAACCCCAAATCTATGAGAGACCTAAAAAAAGAAGGCAGAAGACATTCAGAAGAAAACATAACATCTTTGAGGCTTTTGGTTAAGCAAAGATTTCTTAAGTACAATGTCAAAACAATCTATAAAGGAACAAAATGATGACTGGACTTCATCAAAATGAAAAAATTCTGTTTTTCAAAAACACTGTTAAGAGAATGAAGAGGCAAGGCCCGCCCCAATGGCCTAGTGGTTAAGTTTGGTTTGCTCTGCTTCAGCTGCCCAGGTTCAGTTCCTGGACATGGACACACACCACTGTCTGTCGGTGGCCATGCTGTTACAGTGACTCACATACAAAAAAACAAAAATAAAAAATAAAGAGGAAGATTGGCAACAGATGTTAGCTCAGGGCAAATCTTTCTCAGCAAAAGAAAAAAAAGAGAGAGAATGAGAAGGCAAGTCAAGGATTGTGAGAAATTGTATACAAAGGATCCATCGAGAAAAGAATTTGTATGGGGAATATATGATGACTCTTATCAGTATTGATAAGAGATATGAGATTGATAATCATTATTATCAATAATGATAAAACAAGCAACCCAATAAAAATGGGCAAAAGACTTGAACAGAGACGTCACAAAACACTATGTACAGATAGCAAATAAGAATATGAAAAGATGTTCAACATTATTAGTCATTACAGAAATGCAAATTAAAACCACTATGAGATACCACTACACAAGTATTAGAATGACCAAAATTAAAAAGATTGACTATACAGAGTGTTAGTGAAGTTGTGGAGGAACTGGATCCATAATACATCCCTCCTGGGAATATAAAATGGTGCAATTGTTTTAGAAAACATGTCTGCAGATTTCTTAAGAAGTTATATCTTAAGTTATATCTACTATATGATCCAGCCTTTCCATTTCTATATACCCAAGAGAAAAGAAAACATATCTCCATTCAAAGACTTGTACATGAGCAACCATAGCAGGTTTATTTGTAATAGCCAAAACCTAGAAATAATTGAAACGTTCACTCATATGTGACTGGATAAACAAATTATAGTATATGCATATAAAGAAGTATTACTTAGCAAATAAAAGGAATCTACTATCGATATATCCAACAATATTGATGAATCTTAAAAGAATTAGGCAGAGTGAAGAAGACAGACATCGAAGTGTACATACTGTGTAATTATATGTGTATACAACTAGAAAATGCAAACTGCAGTGACAGAAAGCCGATCAGATTTCAACCTCTTCATTTAGAAAATGAGTATAATCGTTACATGTACCTCATAAGGATATTTGGTAAAATTTGATGATATAGGTAAGCATTTAAAATATCATAGTGTTGGTTGCAGGGTGATGTCAGCAAATGGCGTCATCGGAATTTCCAGCACTCATCCCCCCACCCAAAAACATCATTTTGCACAAGAATCTGCACATGAAAATAACTTCACAAGAGCCAAGGCTTCCAGGAGAGGAATTGCATGATCTAGGTGAAGCACAAAAATAAGAAAAGACTCAGGAAAGAGGCATACTACCTCATTTTCTTCCCTCAAACCTGAGCAGCTCCCCATGGAGAGAAATACCCTTCCTACAGGAGAAGTAGAGTGAAGTGAGCACCTGACTTCACCACAGACCTTAGAACCAGCACAGGCCAACTCCTGTAGCTCTAGGGGGCTCCGTGTGGGCTCCTGCAAACCCAGGCCCCAAGCTTACCTGGGTGCCTACAAGCTTCAGAGGTCCCAGGCAGCTTCCTCAGCTCCAGGCAGCTTCCTCAGCTCCAGGCTCCCAGTGGGCCCCCATGAACCTAGCTGCTGATGTACCCCAGCATCTGCCTACTTCCACAGCCCCAAGCAGCTCTTAGAGTTCCAGGATCCTGTCAGGCTTTTGTGAACATAGGCTCCTGACCCACCTTGGCACCAGCCAACTCCCATGGCACCAAGCTTCCAGCAGGCTCCCACGAACCCAGGCTCCCAACTCACCCCATCTCCAGCTGTCTCCCAAGGCCCTGGGCAGCTCCTGTGGCACCAGGCGCCCCATCAGCCTGGGCTCCAGGCTTTGCCTTGTCTTCAGGGAGTTCACACTGTCTTTGTCTTCAGAGAGTTTACATTCTAGTGGGATCTGGTCTCTCTTGTTCACTTCATAGCTGTATTCCCAGCACCTGAAAACATGTTTCACATATAGGAGCATTTCAATAAATATTGGCGGAATAAATGAATTATATCAATGAATAGGCCAACAAATAAATAAACAAGATATTGTATACTGTGTCATAAAGAAAAACAAAACAGGAACATGTAACAGAAAAAAAGAAAAGGTGAGCTATTTAAATATCATTCTCTCTTTGGAGATGTCAGGAGCAATACTGGGCTACATAACTTCACATGCAGGATGCGTATACTCCATTCAGACTCCAGCTACCTCATCTCATTGCCATACCACATAGTAAAACTGAGATAATCTAGAATTAGCGGCAAAGGTGAAGGTTAAATTTTAAGTTTACTTCTGAATTTTGTGGAGATTAACGTAATATGTAGGCATGGAGTGAAACTATGGCAAGTCCAAAATTGGATTAAATATGTAAAACATAGAAAATTTTTTCCTGATTTAGTAAAATTATTTAAATGAAAAATTTCCCTAAAAACATAAAATTAAGCCTATTGAGTTTTATTTTTTTTAAACTGTCTTGAAAAAAGATAAATTACATAAATATGTAAATACTAGACTGGAAATACATAATTATATGAATACTAGACTATATAAATAGTAGACAGTACAATCAACATTTAGAATAACAAGATATTTTTGTCTGTAGAAGCAAACTACGTCTCTTATTTTCAACTAAACTATATCTTATGGTTTCAAAACACAGTGAAGAAGGATGGTCAAATCATTGTATCTTCTACTGTGGACTTCCAGGTCAAAAGCTAACTTTTATTATATCTGTAGAGTTAAATATTGTTTGGAGAAGAAATAAGAACAGAAATAGACAGTGCCTGCAAAATTAAAAAGCAAATCTATTCATCATACACTTAAAGAAGCAAATCTACACAAATGAATCCACAAAATATTCAAGAGAAGTTGCCTAAAAATGCATCATGTGATGCTTCCAGTGATGTAAAAACAATCAGAAAGAGTCAGACAATATCACCTCTGGCAGAAAACAACATAAGAAAAAAACATATATTGGTAACACTACAATGATTCATGGTTTTTTGATGTTTTTATCACATATACAATATTCTATACCGTCAGTCAACATATTCAATATTTTATGCATTAAATTTTTAGTTAAATATGTTAAATAAAAGTTAGAATTTTATGGACTGTAAACTTACAGTCAGTGCTGATAATTGTATTTATAAATGAAATAAAAGCCTTTATTGCTATTTTCATTTTGAAAGCAGAGAGAGGCTGGCAAAGTAATTTCTGCTGGAATTATTCAGATCCAGAATGGAGGAAGAGAAAAGTAGAAGAAGCTCTTTCATTCTAGTGTAGTCAATAATTGAGAGCTAAACGATTCCATTAAAAGCTGAAAAACTCACCAGGAAAATAGTAAATAAAACATGATTAAGGGCACTATAAAAGTATAAGTACAAAGGTAACTACTAAAAAGAAAAGTAAAGGGGCCAGCCCCATGGCTGAGTGGGTAAGTTTGGGGTTCTTCTTAGGTGGCCGGGGTTTCGCAGGTCCGGATCCTTGACGTGGATATGGCACTGCTCACCAGGCCACATTGAGATGGCGTCCCACATGCCACAACTAGAAGGACCCACAACTAAAAACATACAACGGTGTACCAGGGGGCTTTGGGGAGAAAAAGGAAAAACAAAATCTTAAAAAAAAGAAGTAAAAACCTGAAGCCACAATATTTTTGTAAAAAGGGCAAAGCAAATACATCATATAAAGAAACAAAGCAAATATAATGCAATGCACATAATAATTATAAGGTAAAACTATATGATAGAGTTGAAAAACAAATCAGTCATATCAATAAATATGAAAGAGCTTAAATCAATTACTTTACAAAAATTTCAATTTGGCACAAAACAGAACCCAAATATATGCTTTATAAAAGAGTGATTCAGAAAGATAATTTACCAAAGGAAAGTTATAAACACCTATGCACCAAATAACATCAAGGCCACCTTATGAAAACTGTAGGAGATGCAAGGAGACATAAATGGGAACATACCAACAACAGGACACTAACACACCACTCCCAGTTCAAGAAAGATCAAGTGGATAAAAAATAAATAAGAATATAGAAGACAGAAAAGATTCACCAAGACAAGAATAGCAATTATACTTTCAAGTACACAAAACATATTTAAAGATTGATTATATATTAGATCACAGAAAAATGTCAAGCTCCATAAAACAGAAATATAAAAAATACTTTATCATTATGCAATGAAACCATAAATTATGAACAAAATCAAACTCAAAAAGGCCTTTCTACCTGGAAATTCTAAAACCCTCTATTAAACAAGTTGTGGGTGACAAGGGAAATACAAATTACAGAATATCTATAAAAATAATGGTAATAAAAATATTATCTATCTGAATTTGTGGAATGCCCTTAAAGCAGTGACAAGAAAATTCATTGCCTTAAACATTTTAGTGAAAAAATGAAAATAAATAATCCCAATTCAAAAATCTGGAAAAAGAACAGTAGAGTGGGGCCAGCCCAGTGTCCCAGTTGTTAAGTTTTATAAATACTAAGTACAATTTAATATTGTCTAATTTTTTCTTTTTAAAATATGGACTGTCATTTTGTTAGCCAATGCAGAGGACAGCAGACAAACATATGGCCAAAGTTAGGCACTCTGCTTTTGTGGCCCGGGTTTGGTTCCTGGGTACAGACCTACATCACACATCTGTCAGTGGCCATGCTGTGGCAGCAGCTCACATATAAAAAGAGAAAGATTGGCAGTGAATGTTAGCTCAAGGCGAATCTTCCTCAGAAACAAAAAAAAGAGAAAATCTAAAGGAAAGGAAAGAAGAAAATACTAGTCATAAAACAGAAATTAATGAAATAGAGAACAGAAAATCAGAAGATATAATTAATAAATCAAAATTCTGTGTTTTATAATTTAAAAAATAGACAAATTATTAGCTAGCTTAATAAAGAAAAAAAAATAAAACCAAAAATTTATCAAATAAGATGACAAGGGAGAAATAGCTAGTAAAATAGAAAAGAGAGAGAGAGAAATATTAAAACCTCTATGCAAATACGTTTAGATACCTAGAGAAAAGAACAATTTCTTAGGGAAATAGAATTCACACAGAATGACCCTATTAGAGATAGAAAGATTAAACTGGCCACTGACTATATAGAAAAAACTATCAAGGAACTATCACCTCTCAAAGAAAAAGTATGTGTGTGTGTACACAATCTGATAAATAAATGGACAAAGCACATAAATATATTAAAATTGGTTGCTAAACATATGAAAAGATTTTCAACTACACTTATAATAAAAGCAATGGAAATTAAAACTACACTGAAATAGCATTTTTACCTCTCAGACTAAAAAAATAAAAAAAAAATTACACTCTGGTACAGTTTTTATGGAGGGGAATTTGACAATATCTACCAAAACTACATGTGCATTTACCCTTTAACCCAACAATCCTTCTAGGATTCATCTTTAAATCATTTCTAGGAATTTCATATTCTTCTCACGACAACATGAAAATACATATGTGCAATGTTATTTATTGAAATAATTTTGTAACTGCAAAATATTGGAAATAACATATTGCCCATAAATAAACAGTTGGTTGAATAAACTATAGTGCATTCACACAACGTAGTACTATGCATTTTTTCAAAAGAATGAGGATCTTTATGAACTAATATGGAGTACTTTCCAGGTATATTGTTAAAAATAAAAAAGAGCAAAATGCAAAAGCATTTTTACAGTATTCTATGTGCAAAAAAGAACGGCAAATACAAAAATACACATGTACTTATACATTTATAGAAAATGTACATGCAACATAGGAAGAGTATACCAGAAACCAATGAGATTGTTTATCTACATTGGTTGAGCAAGAATTGGCTAGGCATGATGGAAGGTGTCAAAGGAGTGGGAGAAAATAGAGGGAGTGCTAATTCTCTGACTATTCCTTTTTGCATAGTTTTAGAGTGTGAACTATGTTAATGTCTCACATATTCTTTAAAATAAAATATAATCAACAAGAGTGGGGAGGAAAATCCAGAAATGGAATAGAAACAAAAACAAATTAAACTATATTTCAAATACATAAAATAATCATCATAAAGGGTGAAAAAAAGAACCAATTCAACTAATATTTGAATGCCATATTTGGACTGTCTTCTATATTTATATAAACAAATGCTCCACTTTAGTAGATAAGGTTTTGATTTTTTTGTTTGTTTTTAACATAGACACATGGGTTAGTAGTTCCGAAACTACTATGTATCCTATGATTGAATAAATAAATAAATACATTATGAATAATGGAGCCAGATCTCTCACTGTTGGAGAAAGGCTTTACGCACATGGAAAGGAGGAATGCACAAATAAACCTTGTGTTGTTGTTTTTGAATTGGAGGTATTGGTAGGAATTTATGGTTTTTAACAGAGTTGGAATGAGTTTCTAGGGAAATATCAGTGAGCAAAGCAGAAGGAATTCCTGCCCTTATGGATGGATAATCTTTGAAACTGGGAGATAAGGACATAAGGGTTTCCAGCCACTAGGGTCACAAACCATTCTTTGGGATGGTAAAAATTATTTATAAAATGTAATGCCAAAGGGAGAAATGCAGTCTTACCACTTTTTAATGATACCCATTGTGGCTCTGAGCTAAAGAAAATTCCAAAAAACAAAAATTCATATTGGCTGCCTCCTTAGCCCTGCAACATTGGCAGCCAGCATCAAAGACAGTGGTAGCTGAGTGCCCATTGGAGGCGTCAGCCAAAGGCAAACTCATCTTTGATATCTGGAGCTATTGGCAACATGCTCACTGAGAGTTCCCAGTCATCAGAGTCCTTAGCATCCCAGATCTGTGAAAGAGACTGGAGGAGAAGAGTAAGAAAAGAACAGATGCCATGTGGGAGGTGACAAGATCTGTTAGTTAATCTTTTAGAAAATCCCTCAGGGCCTAGGGGCAGTGAGTAGTTAATTGGGTGAAAAGTTTAGAGTTTATGGCTCTTTCAATTGAAGGTAGAGGGGAACACTATCTCTACCTGTTACACATATAAATGCACACGCACACATGAAGACAACTAATGGGAACTACCTTAAAACCCAAACCCAAGGAAATCTATGAAAAAGCTACTAGAACTAATAAGCAAGTTTAGCAAGGTCACACGATTACAGGGCAGAGGGGGGAGCAATTTGCATACAGAGGAACAGGTTAAGATTACCATGGATTTCTCAGCAGAATCCATGCAACAACCTAGTCCTCCTAACTCTCAGGCATTTTCAGCACTGCTCCTTTTAACTCAGCACACTGCTAATTTCTGATTTTACTTGAGTACTCAGGAGTACCTGTAGTGTTTCTGTCAATAATGGAGATGTGCTTTTCCATGCACTCTCCAACACATGTAGACTCGAAACCTGCAAGCTTTCTTCTATTCCTAATTTGCCCTCCATACCAAACTCATCATCAACACTGTTTTTTTATCTCTTCCCATCCCACTCTTTTGTGCAATTGTCTAGTGCTTTAAAATTAATATGGGAAATTGTAATCACGCTCTTATTTTTCCTATCACCAATTTCTCAGCTCTGCAAATCACCCTGCATAATGCCATTAGGTAGCCTTCATGAGGTAATATTTGATCACATACTTTCACAACTCTCTAAACATCAATGAAATTACTTTCCCACATTATACAAGCAAGCAAATCTTCTTAGACTTCTATACAAAATTTCCCCAAGATTTTCAACAGTCTGTTATTCTGACTTAAATATACCTTGTGATACATTGATTTGTCTGTTTCTGCTCTCCAACCAATTATAAAAAACTCTTTTTTCTTTCTGATCAAGTCATACACATTTTTCTAAGTGGTTCAAATGTCACTCTACCATTTAGTTTTTACCTGAATAATATCAACTCACAGAACTCCCAATTACTGTGTACATTTTCTATTTCAACTACTTAGCACTAAACTACCCTACCTGGTAATGTTCATATATATGTATCTTTCTCACAGTATTATAAGTCTTAGAGGAAAGAGATGGTATGTTCTTTTCTCTGCATTCCCTAAGAATCTAGGCCAGGTCAATATTTATTCACTCAACGAATATTTACAGGCTCCCACCTATGTCACTGGTATTGTGCTAGGCTTTGGAGACATGGCAATAACCAAGAGAGACATAGTGAATTTCTCAAACACATGTTCGCTGACAGTATCTATCACTACAGCATTCAAGTTGCTATCATTCTGACATCATCTATGGGAAGAGGTAATAATTATAGGTATGGTGTCTCCAAGAATGAAAAATATAATATTCACAGTAAATTATAGGATCATAATAAATTATTTTGCACCAGAAAAAAGAACATATTGTACCAAGCAATTCTATAAAAAGGTGGCTGGCAATTTTGTGGATATAGGCATCTGAAATACTAAATTAGTAATTTAAGTAAGATATGGTGAAAACATGAATATAACAGTGAGAAAGAGAGATCCAGGGAAGTATTTCCTAAACATTCAGAAAGGCAAACTGTCAGGAGGGAACTTTGATTGAAAGCAGCCGTAAGAGTAAAGCAGTGTAGGATGACTTCTAAATTCCAAGATTTTTTCAGTCAGTGATACTCAAACTGTAATAGCAGTAAAGGAGAACTAAAATAACTTCTATGCATTGGTCACTTAAAATTTTAACATTGCTAAGGGAAAAACAGCTTCAGCCCCATGAAAAATGGCAGTTTGTTGTAGTTACGCTTGAGCCTAGGTGAATCTCCAGGGTTGGAATGAGAAATTTCAAGCTTCTTTGCACTGCTATGGAGAACCAGCATGCGATGAATGTTAATCTTTGGTTTGATACCTTCTGACTCAACCAGTCCTCTAGGTAATGAGTTAATTTATTCCTTTAAAACTTGAAAACAATTAAGCACCTATTACTCATCCGCCCTCTGTGAAGAGAAGCAACACGCCTTCAACCACACCCTAAAAGACCTGCTGAGCTTGAAGCCAGCAGCCTTAGAGCAGGAATTCTGGGCATCTTCCTAAGACTTATTCCTGTTACTCTTCTTGAACGTCTTAACCACAAAACTGTCGCGGAAGGGAAGAAGAAAGGCAAGAACAGGAAGTGTTTATGATCGAAGCTGCAAAATGCCCTTTTTATCTACATAACCCTGAGTGCGCTGTTGGCACCACACTGATGTTTTGCTGCAAACATGTCTATGGACTTTTCCAAACAGCTCTTTCAATTCTGACTTGCATTAATTTAGGAGATCTTGTCTGAAAAGGAACGCCTCCTTTTTCAGCCACCCCCTGGGCATTTCGGATCCTGATATTATCTTCATCCTCCATCTAGTGTTCAGGTGTGTGAGCAGACATCTACCTTCCTCATCAAATGAAGGTAATGAGAGAAACGCAGAACTCTGCTTTTCACAAAGGAAAGTGCGTAGGATTTTCTCGGTGCAGCCCTAGAGGGCGTTGGGGTAGTTGCAGGAAGAATTCAGTTAGCCAATGACTGCGCTGAAGGCATAAAGCCCTATGACGTCGCACGCACACACGCACGTGGTAGCCCGGGTATCTTACTCTCGCTGTAGGAGGGGAGAGTAGCCGTTAGTCTCTGGCTCCGGCCCCGCAGCAGGAAGATTTGGCAGCTGGAGCCAGGGTAAGAATTAGAACTGGTGGGAAACTGGAAATGACCAGGGCCTGGGGGATGGGGTAAAGACGGGAGAGCGAAAGATCTGTGAGGCGAGGGCTCTTCTAATCCTTTATGCCTCTTCGGCATTCTGATTGGCACATGGACTGATTCAGTGCGTGTGGATAGAGCGTTGTTTTGTTGCTGAGCATAAATCCACCAAAGACTTTCGATATGCCTCTCTCTGTTTATCCTGTTGAAACTCTTTACTTATCTTAAAAGAGAAGTCATTCTATGTATGTGAATTGCTCTGTCTTAGCAGAAGCCTGAAGTCATTTCTAAATCTGGCCTTTGATAAGGTGAAATCAAGAACTTTAGTTTCTTGTTTATGTTTTGAATGCACAGTTATTACAAAGTGTATAATAGAAACAATTGGCGTTGTGATCGTTCACTCTTCTACACTACTGTCATCTACGACTTTCAAGAAAAGACATGAAGAGATATAGTTGTGATCCATGTAGTAAATGCTCAGTTTGTTGGTGATTACTTATAGAAATTATCTTCTAAAGAGTGTATGGGTTGGAGGCCTAGGTAAGGAGCTGTGAGTCTTGAAAATGTGCTGTGACATTCCAAGGAAGTTAGTCAACCAACAGTTAATTGAACTTCTTTAAGAAGCCTGTTTCCTTGTTAGTGTTTGAAGGAAATGCCAGGGTGCCAAACCACAATCTGATTTCAAAAGGAGATTATAGTCTTAATGGTGAGGTAAGGTAAATACAGTAAAGCAGTAGAGAACAATACATAACAATTGGGTCAAATTTTAAGTGTGTGGCAGAGATTATTGATATCACCTATCTACTCTTCACATCTTTATTTTAAATATCCTCTTTTTCCCCATTCTAGGATTATGAAACCATACACCATCCTCTTCCTGTAGATGCCCTGGGAGACCCATGTTATCCTGGTCTTAAAACACCTGCAAGAAAGGGCACTTTTCCATTAGTAAGTAGCAAGGAAAAAAATGGCAGCCGCCTTTTAAACTATGTATGAATGTGAGTTTAAAGGAATAAAATATGATCAATTTTTCTTTAAAGATGCTCTCAACAAAAGTGTCATTGCTTTCATTGATGCAACAAAGATGATTATAGGTTGACTGAGTGAGGGTTTGGGGGAGAGGAGAGTGTCAAGGAGGAGTATGTGGCATCATGGTCTGTTGAACTATGGAATTGTGGGTCATTTATTGCAAACCTGTTAGATGACTGAGCTAAACAGAATCTTCAGGCTCATGTGTATGTCTTTCAATGAGCTAATGAGGATGCAACAGCTCAGGTGTTAGATTATTTTCCTAAAGTTAGCCAGAAGGTCTCCAGTAGAACTGGGCCTTGAACATTTGAATCTCTGATTAAATACTGATTTTTTTCCTGTGACACCTGGAAGTAAAAAAATCTTATAAGCACTTCTAAAATTAGCAGTTCAATCGAACAACATGCATTTATTGAAAGATCTTGTGAGCTCAGCAAACTACCATGTGTTGAAAGGGGTAATAAAAATATTAATAATTTCCATTGACTGAATATTCTATGCCAGGCATTGCATTAGGTGTTTTATGCATATTATGCCTTTTAGTTTTCAAAGCAAATCTATGATATGATAATCCACATTTTACAGAAGAGGAAAGTAAAGCTCAGAGAGAATTTCCTAGAACTGATGGTTTACCAAAGACCATGCTCTTAACCAATAAAATGTAGAAAGTTGGTAACTGGGAAGTAAAAGTTATAGGAGGCTGAGCCATGGCGGTCAGCTATAAGGTAGGATCCTGGTTACCTTAGCAGTGATTAACCAGTCTTGAGTGGTTATTATTAAAAAATGAGGCTAAAAAGGCAGCATCCAGATTTTAGTGCGCCTAAGAAGAGGAGTGGGCTGCTTAGGGAGGGAGGGCCTATTTGACTTATGTTAAAAGCTACGTGGGAACTAAATAATGTCAAAAACAATGTCAGACAACTGGCAATGAAATTTGAAGCTATTAGTGTGAAAAATTCTGTTTTGGAAATTTACTGACTTTGACTTACTTGCACAACCAGAGTTTGCTAAAACAGGAATAGGTGTATTGTCTATTGTGCTCCAACCTTCTCTCCACCTTCCTCTTCCTACAGCTGAAGCAGATACTTCATCCTGCTCTGAGAACCAACAGTAAGTGATAATTCATTTATTTTGATGTGAACATTTTATCAATCGTTATTTTGCCAATGATGAAAAGATATAATTAATAAATTTACCCATGATTTTCAAACTTTATGGATAAATTTTTATTGATAGAATGATCTCAAGTTAATTTTACTCTTTATATCAATTTTACTCACTATATCAAATTGAAACTTAAATGAATTTTCACATTTTATTCTAAAATAGATAATATAAATAAATCCCATGTTTGTGACTTTGAAACAACTATACTAGAACTATCTTTAATAGAAAAATGTAAAAGTATGACAATTTGTATTATATATAATGATATATATATATTCCATTTAATTATATTATATATTAATTATATATTAATTATATAATTATATATATTCCATTTAATGATTTTTACTATGAATATATATGGTTATGTATTAATACAGGGATTGTTAAAATGAGGATAGAATGTCTCCATTGTGCTTCAGAATGATTGCTTTTTCCCAGTTGAAACTATGTTCCTTTCAATGTGCATTGACTTTGAAGTCATGGGTGGATGAAGGCTAATTTCTGACATTACTGAAGAATGTGCCATTGGCATAGGTTAAGTAACTGTTCTATGCCTCAATTTCTTCATATGTAAAATATAATCAGACCCACCAAGGTATGAGAGTGGTATTAGACATCGGATTTTACCATACATGATCAATAAATGTTCACTCCTCTCCTTTTTATGAGCACACTGTTGAGGATAAAGGGAATACATGGAACAGGTGTCAATTGTCTACTATTTACAAATCAATAAGGCCTGAGAAGGACCACAAATAAATTCTTTAGAATTTGCTTTCCCTCCAAGAATTTGGGAGTACTGTCTCACACAAAGAAAACTACTCAAGGCACATTCCTTTAATTTACAAAGTGAGCAATCATTGACTAATGGTGGGAAGTGGGTGCTTCCTAAATGTAGTGATGATGTTGCTTCATCTAAAGGACCAAGGATTTTTTTGACACGTTGATAAGGGACAGCATGGGTAGCCCAATGCTGAACGTCTTTTAAAAAGTTAATATAAAATCTTTGAACCAAATCATGGATTCAGCAAATGTGAACCCACTAGATTTTTAATACATTAATTGTATTTGTATTTTTTCTATACTCGGAAATTTGGAAATATAGACAAGTATAAGGAATAAGATAAAAATAACTTTCAACCCCGCCGTTGGAGAAATAACCACTAATAAAGTGTTTGCACATTTATTTCTGTATAATCACAACCCTGGAATCTTGAGTAGAGTCATGGGTAAATAAAAGGACAAACAGTTCTACTTTTCATAGAGAAGAGCAAACCAAGAGATGGTACACAGTAAAAATAAACTTTCCCCCAAAATTGAGATGAGTAGTCAATCCAGTACCATAATTAACTATCAAGAAGCCTGGTTTTTTCCATATTTCCTTTTCGATGGGCTTAGGAGCCATAGAACTGGGCAGAAAGAAGTGGTATTCCTAGCCTTTATAGCCTTTATATATACCTATATATAGGTGTACTTTAAGGGCATCAGTCAAGTTCCTCAGTTTTTAAAATTTTTATTGTCTCTGTCAGAGACTAGGTTGGTTCTTCTATGATTCTACTGGCACTGTATGATAATTTCTCTTGTTACATTATCCATGAATTTGGGAATCACAGTTCCTTTGAGATAAGCAACATCATTATATTGTTTTTTCCCTCTTGGTTAGAGGTCCATGTACTACATGTTTCAGTGCAAACCTTTGTTCTCTTTGACTTGCTTCCCAGTAATGGCTTTCCTCCCAGTGGTGATGTTTTTGGCTGCTGTGCTGCTTCCATCTTTACCCACAGAAGGAAAGGTAAGGTTAAAGTGGAAAATCTTTCCAGAGCTACCAAGGCAACTTTTTTGGGATGGCGAGGCATTATGAGAGTGGAAGGGGCTAGAGTGTCTGGTATATCACAAAGTAGTCATTGGTAGCTCAGAGCACTTAACACAATTATCTAGATGAAAGTCTACAGCTGAGCTGTCCAATGTCTGAGCCACTAGTCACAAGTAGCTATTGAATACTTGAAATGTGACTTGTATAAAACAAGATGTACTGTAAGTGTAAATTACACACCAGATTTCAAGATTTATTACAAAACACAGAAGAAATATCTCACTAATAATTTTTATATTTAATACGTGATGACATGATATTTTGGATAATTAAATAATGTATCAGGTCTTTAGGGCTGTTGTAAGAAATTAACACAAATCCGATGGCTTAGAACAGCAGAAATTCATTCTCTCATGGTTATGGAGGCCACTTGTCTGAAATCAAGGCATCAGCAGGGCCATGCTCTCTCTGGAAGATCTAGGAGGTAATTCATTCCATGTCTCTCTCCTTCCTTCTGGTGGCTTCCACCAAGCCTTGATGTTCTTTGGCTTGTGGCTGCATCACTCCAATCTCTGCCTCCATCTTCACGTCACCTTCTCTTCAATGTGTCACTTATAAGGACGCTTGTCATTGTATTTAGGGTCCACTCAGATAGTTCAGGATGATGTCATCTTGAGATCTTTAACTTAATTACACTGCAAAGACCCCTTTCCAAAGAAGGTCGCATTCACAGATTCTGGATTAGGAGATGGACATATCATTTTTGCGGACTATCACTCAACCCATTTCAAATAAAATATTTAAATTAATATCACCTATTTCTTCTCACTTTTTTAATGTGACCACCAAAAAGTTAAAATTACATATAATGCTTGAATTATATTTCTAATGGACTCACTGGTCTGTGAGATTAAAAAGCTAATGATAGTCCTCCTCTCCCAAGACCTTTTCTGATTTTCTTTTTTTAATTCATGTCACTGTGATCCCCACAGAAAATTAACAATATATTTACATAATCCTAAATTAACACATCTTATTCCTACATCACCACATTTAATTTCATCAATACGTTATGACAAAATTATACGTGTTTTTTGCATATAAAAAATCTAACTCTAAAGATCTTAGTGTTTTGTTTTGCTTTGTTTATTAATGGTCATAGACTTAGTATATGAGAGCCCAACTCTTGAACTCAAATCCTCTATTTTGAATATGCTACTTTCCTTAAATAATCCCAAGAACAGGGTCAGTCATCCTCTTCAGTGACTGGTGGGTAGGTGCCCAGATAAGGTGCTAGCTCCTGATCAGAAAACCTCTGAATGTGAGGAGCTTTGGCCATTGCTGCCTGCTCCCACACTCTCCTTTCACTCCAGGCGTACAAGATTAGCTAGGATGCCTCAGACCAGAGAATTCTGACACTGGGTCAAACGTCATTTGGCATCCAGAAATACAGTCATTATGTTACCATAATCAAATTTTCAATCTCAAGGCAATTTATTCATCACCTAGGGCTTGATTCAAGTAGTTTGCTGTCTTCTCAATTTCTTTCTTTATGATTTCCTTTCATGGCCTTTTCTAATGCCCTATTATATTTCTCGTCCATCTCCTGATCTTCATTTATAAACTTATTTAAAAGGGAGATATCATTTAGTCTTTGGCACCACTAACTGTTTGTCGATCAGATGCTTTACATAGCCTCTGCCTAGTGTGGTTTTCAGTCCCTTCTCAGGATGCCTAGAAAATATTATTATTCTTTCAAAACCCTAATCCAGACCATCTTTTGTGAAGCCTTTCCTAAGCTCAGTCAAGAAGAATTGATCCCTCCTTCCTTTATATCTGGTAGGTCCCACCTATCATTTCAGTTATTATGTGGCGGTGTAATTATTTATGACCTGTTGCCTGTCGAGTATAAACTCTTTAAGGAGAGATAGATAGATACTATATTTGATCCATTTTATTCTCAACACTTTTCATATTTCCTGTTGCCTAATGAAAGTTTTATTGATACTTATTTAAAAAAAAAAAAAGCATATCTTCCTCAGTAGAATTTTTACCTACAAAACAAGATGGGGTAATTGGCAGAAAGTAATTACTTCTTTCTCAGGGACCAAATTTTGATGTGCTTTGAAATGAAACTACTTTACTTTAAGTAGGTTTTTGAAAGTCAATAGGAAATATCCAAGGATGTTATTTTATGCTTTGCTGTAATGCAGAGATTGACCACTACTGGTATTTCACATGTGCATCTTTTCTAACTTAGGAATCAGTAGCTGGGAATGGCCAGATCTGTGGGTACAATGGCATTCACTATTGGTCCCTGTCCTTAGAAACATACAACCAAGCAGGAGAAATGGACATTTAAGTAAAACATGGCAATGTGGTCAGACCTGTGTTTGCAGTATTTGGAGAGCTTTGAGAGAGCTCAGTATTGAGAGGAGGAGAGAATAACTTACCCAAAGATGTTAGGGAAAATCAACACAGGGCCTGTCTGTTTAAACTTACACTTCAAACTCTTGCTCAGGCTCATATAATATCACACCATCGTGTAAATTTAGGTCATCAAGTTGCGTAAACCTTATGGAATAATTCACACACCCTACTGCACCTCCAGGCCTAGTCCTCTCCCCTCCCCCACAAAAGATACACCAAAAATATCAGCTCCTGATTTAGTACCTTGGCAGTTATATTTCTGTTATTAAAAGGAACAAAGTCAGCAATAGTCCATTAATGGATGGCTTTGCTCCCTCCAAATTACCTTGGAGATTCTTTTAATACTGAAAAAAATGTCTTTTGAGTGACCTCATAAAGTCTGCCCATAGTAGGTAGAATTGTTTTACTAGAGTATTGAATGCACTTCAGCTGAACCTAAACATTCTTTCACCTAATACATTCTAAATACATTCTTTCTCTAAATACAGACACCATGTTATCAAAGTCTAGGATGAATCTTGAGGTCCACCCTTATCCCCCTGCTGCAGCCTGATCAGATGTGAATGAATATGTCTGAATGTGCCTATTGTGTACTTTTGTGGTTATAAAATATTATCGCTCTTATGTCTAGAAAAATCACATTAAGAGTTCCCTTGAAACTAGAATTTGGCATTTGTGGCCTTAGAGAAGTTTTTGATTTGTTGTGCCATGAATTACATTCCCATTCTCAATGCCTCAAACTACCTCTTTCCTGTTTGTCACAGCTTTGGATCAGATTCGTTGGCAACTCTTAAATAATAATTAATATTGGTTTGAACTGAATGCCTTTTTAAAAAAATTTTATTGAGGTCACATTGGTTTATAACACTTTTTAAAGCGATCTTTGTTCCCTTGAATTAACTTATTCACTCTTAAGTGCAATTTTCAAAGATGTTGAAAAATAACCCTAATCTTATTTCCCTTTAGGATCCAGCTTTTTCTGCTTTGTTAACCACTCAAACCCAAGTCCAAAGAGAGATTGTAAATAAACACAATGAACTAAGGAAATCAGTCTCTCCACCTGCCAGCAACATGCTAAAGATGGTAAGAGGCAGCAATATAGGGAAAGTGACGTGAACCAGTGGTGGTAGGAGCAGGTGGCCTGCAGTAACTGGCATCTCTTAAGAACTTTGTGAGTTAGCAAGTTCTGCCTCTATTTTGGTATACTATTTGACCTTGTTATGGGCCGGGCAGAAATTAATTTTCCTTTGTTACGGTTAAATGACTTGTCAAGGTTACAGGGCTATTAAGTTGGGAAGGCCGAGTTAGAAGCCAAATCTTGAGACATCAAATGTGAAGCTGCCACATTTTTTTGTTCATTATCTTTCCTAGTCTGAGATAAAGGTCTCCTTTCCTTCAGGATCAGTGCCATTTAGGGTAAATAACAGCCTGCTTTCCAGGGCATAGTCCATAAAAGCTAGATATCTCCCATATGAGCCCAGTGGTCTACAAATAGAGCTGGAAATAATCTAGGCCAGTTTATTACTATGGAAATATAGTTAGATTACTTCACATGATGATCAGTATTTAAAGTGGCACCATTACTAAAAATCCTAGGAGGAGCTGCTGTGCTGTCATAAATAGTCAGATATTATTGTATTAGATACATCACCTATGGACTTCTCTTCATGTGGAAACTGGCACCGGGGCAGACAAAGACACACATGTACAAAACAAACAAAAAGATATTTTAATACCAATGACAATTAGATAATACATCTACAGAAATTTTAAAGTAGTGCAAATCAACATACCACTCAGATAATAAAGCATATTTCTCATTGGAGTTGAATCTTTAAGTGTATTTTTTTTTCCTGTGACATTTAGGAATGGAGCAGAGAAGCAACAGCAAATGCCCAAAAGTGGGCAAACAAGTGCACTTTAGAACACAGTAGTGCAGATGACCGGAAAACCAGTACGTAAATGAGTCAATATTTGCTGAATAAATGAACAAACAAAATAATATTGGATAAATAAAATAGAATGGACCATTCTGGGATGTTGCATTAAGAAGACTTTGTGAATAAATGCTGCTTTTACTGCTGTCTTTTTAAAATCAAAGTGTGTGTACCTAGAGAGATAATTATATGTACCATTTTGTTGTTGTTGATTGTTTGCATTATGCAAATCATTTCTTAAGCAATATTTTATTTGTTCCTCTCAACCAGCTCATAAGTAAATAGTTCATGTATCATCATTTTTCCAATTTTAAAGATTAGAAAACCAGGATGTAGGAGGAATGACTTACCCAGGAACGCAGCCTGAAGTAGTGGCATATGTTGGAAAGTTAACCAGGCTTTCTGATTTCTAACCCACTGCCCTATTTGTGATGTTATGTAGCTGTTTGGTGTTTTGAAATCTGTTTATTTTGTATTCATAAAATATATTGAATTATGTTAAATTGTTCCTGAATTTTGCTCTAAAAATATTTAACCTTTTTTAATCAGGATGAATATTTTGGGTATGTTGATTCATTTTTTTAATTTTTGACAACTGTCAAGTATTTTGTGCCTGTAATGCATAGAAGAATATATGTGACTCAAAAAACTGTGACATATCTTTTCAAGGATCATAAAAACTATAAGAGAAAAAAATTTTATGCATGAACTTTACATAAATTATTTATTTACATTTTCAAGCATGATATACATATAAGCAAGCTCAATTTGAAAGTATGAATAATTTACCAGTTATTTAAGTAGACCTATTATTTATATTATTGATGCTAACATTATAATGAAATTATGAAGAGAGATGATTGCATTCAGTAGAAGATTGAAATAAATGGTCTAGAAGTTCCAAGTCTACTGTTAGATTCTTTATATCTCTCCATCCCTATTAAAGCAGATATCCAAGAACACTTTATATTCTCTTTAAGCAGCATGTGGATGTCACATTTAAAGCCACTAAAATGTAAATATTAAATGAGTGCTTGAAAAGATAGGGAGAAGTTTCTGAGGTGCAAGGTACTTCTTTCTTTTTTCAATTAGGTTTATTGTGGTAAGAAGCCTTATTTTTATTTTTTTATTTTATTGTGGTAAGAACACTGAACATGAGATTTACCCTCTTAACAAATTTTCAAGCGTACAATACAATATTGTTGACTATAGGTACAATATCATACAGCAGATCTCTAGAACTTATTCATCTTGCCTACCTGGAACTTTATGCCACATTTTCAGCCCCAGTAACCACCATTCCACCCTTTGATTCTATGAATTTGACTATTTTAGATAGTTCGTAGAAATGAAATCATGCAGTAGCTGTCTTTCTGTGACTGGCTTATTTCACTTAATGTAACGTCCTCAAAGTTCATCCATGTTGTCGCATGTTGCATAATTTCCTTCTTTTTTCAAGGTTGAATGATCTTCTATTGTGTGTATATATATATATATATATATATATATACCACGTTTTGTTTACCCATTCATCTGTCAATGGACATTTAGATTGTTTCCACATTGTACATATTGTGAATAGTACTGCAATGAACTTAAGAGTGCTAAATCTCTTCAAGATCCTGATTTCAATTCCTTTGGATAAATACTCAGAAATGGATTGCTGGAAAATTTGATAGTTCTACTTTTAATTTTTTGCAGAACCTCCCTATGGTTTTCCACAGCAGCCACACCATTTTGCTTTCTCACCAACAGTGTTACAGGATTCCATTTTCTCCACATCCTCACCATCAATTGATGTCTTCTTTTTTTTTTAATAGACATCCTGACAGTTGTAAGGTGATACCTCATTCTGGTTTTGATTTGCATTTCCCTGATGATGAGTGACATTGAGCACCTTTTTGTATACTTGTTAGCCATGTGTGTGTCTTCTTTGGAGAAATTTCTATTCAAGTCCATTGTGGTCAGAAAAGATCCGTAGTCAGTCCCTCTTGCGACCCCCAGAAAAGATGGATCTTTGGACATTCCATCCAACTCTTTCTCTTCCCAAAGAGAGGTTAAGAGCTAGAGTTTTTTGCCTGCTTACTCGGTGCTGAACCAGGAAGGGACATTATAGCAACTGCCAGCCCAAATCTCTCTCTCTTCTCACTAGTCCCAGGCAGCAAGATTATTCTACATCTTGTTAACATTCTGAGACAGGCAAATCAGACGCCAGTCCTTTGGGTGACCTCTGGAAAATTTGTGGCATTGGATGCCCAGACCAACTCTTTCCCTCCCCAAGGAGAAGCAGGAAGCTGTGGTTTCTGTCTGCTTGTCTCATCACAGGATGAGCCAAGGAGAAGAGCTATGGCATCTGCCAATCCAAATCACCGTCTCTGTTCTCCCCCAGGGGCAAGACTGGGCCAAACCCATCAGAGCTCCCAAACTGGCAAGACAGATGCCAGTTCTTAGGGCAGCCCTGGAAAAATTGAAGCATTGGACAAACTCTTTGCCTTCCCAGGTGAAAGCTGAGAGCTAGGATTTTTCATTTGCTTGCTCTATGCCGAGCCCGGAGGAGGAGTTATGGCGTCTATCAACCCAAGCCACTATCTCCATTCTCCCCCAGGTGGTTAGCCTGTGCCTGACCGTCAGAGCTCCTAGACTAGCAAGACAGAAACCAGCACACTGGGAACTCCCCTTGAAAAAGTTGGGATGCTGAACACATGAACCAATTCTTTCTCTCCCCCGGGAGAAGCTGGTTGCTAGGGGGGGTCTCTCCCTGATCATATGGCACTGTGCTGAAGATAGGATTCTAGCAAGAGGGTGTCCCAGTCTCCCTACAGGCTTCAGTGAGTCTGCTTTCATGTTTCTCCAGGGTACTGGAGCCTTTCGGTTAAGTTTTGGATTTCTCACAAGGGCAATGTGTTCATGAGTTGTTGCTGAAGCAGTGTGTGTGTTGGGCGAGGGAGAGTCCAGGGCTTCCTACTTTAACACCTTGCTGATGTCACCCTCTGCAAGGCCTTCTTGCCTAACTCTCTCAGCAGGGTTTGGCCTTGTGACATTCTGATTTATTGATAAAGAGGAAATCCAAAAATTTTGAAAATTGTCATTCCTCCTGATGTCAGCTACCTTTTCTGGGGGGCTCTTAAAGACTGCCTATAAAGCTTTTTCTTCAAAGTTTACACAAGATCATAATCATAAACATTAATTCAGCATCCTATATGTGAAAAATCTCTGATGAAGGTGGGGAAGAGGAGGAGAGAAAAAAATAAAAGTTGGTGGCTGCCTTTTGCAAGCTTACAATACAAATCTGAGAACACAGGAGGCAGTACACATGTGAAGAATTTAGCATGAAAAAGAATGCATCTTTGACAGTCCAGAAGGAGAATGATTTTTAAAGGATAAGATCTTCTCAACCTGCTCAAAGTTTTCATGTTGAGGCCAGCCTCAGTGTACTGGGAAGATCTGTCTTATATTCAGCTTTATAGCTGATAAGGAATGTAAGCACCTTTTATATATTAATTAATAGTTAGCAAGTATAGGCACTGTGTTTGAAGGGCAAAAGCCTTTGGTTCACTGAGTTGATTTCTTTTGCCATCAAATGCTTTAGTGCTTTCCTCATGAATGATCTGTTTCTTCTTAGGTACGAGATGTGGTGAGAATATCTATATGTCAAGCGACCCTACTCCCTGGTCAGATGCAATCCAAAGCTGGTATGATGAGAGCCTTGACTTTACCTATGGTGTAGGACCAAAGAGTGCCGGTTCAGTAGTTGGACATTACACTCAGGTAAGGGAAACAAATTAAAATACTTTTACCGTAAATGCTGTAACAGAGAAAACTTCTCCAAATTATGACCAACTCCAATGATTTGGGGGAAGAGCCCGAGTAGGTATAATGCAAATAGTCCTGGCATTTGGCTGCTACTTCATCTAGAGCTGTCGTCTTTTTCCATGGCCTGCAAACTCTTGGGAGGGAAGTAGACTGGGTACTTTCCCAACATTATAAATGGATAAAGTAGTGAACCTACATGAAAATTTAATATTTTAGAATTTTGTGACTTTGTTTCAATCATTTAACTAAATATTTCCATCAGGTACATGGTTATAAACGACAATAGTAACGGTTTTTCAGTTATATATTTGCTTCTGTTTTTTTTTTTTTTAATATTTTCCCTCTTCTTTAATGCACTATCATATATTCCTTTATGGATTTGTAGGCTGTTTGGTACTCATCTTACCGCGTTGGATGTGGAATTGCCTACTGTCCCAATCAAGAAAGCCTAAAATACTACTATGTTTGCCAATATTGTCCTGTGTGAGTATACACTTAAGAGTTGAATGCCAATAACTTCATCTGTGATTTAATATTTTAAAACTCTCATTTACTAGATAAACCAGAATAAGAAGCATATTTCAGTAAAGGGAAAGAATAAATCCTTGGAAATGTTCTTTAAGCTGAGATACATTCAGCTTACCAGAGAGGAGACTAAGTTCTCAGTTCCAAGTGTAAATTTGAAGCCTTTTCCTCAATTATAAATTGATCGTCTTTCCCTGAGATTCAAGGTTATTCCGTGAGCGTGTGTAGTGTGTATTTCTCTGGATTTGGTATCGTCAGTTCTAGCTAATTTCACACTCTAGGAAGCTGGCGGCTTGATGGTTAAGCAAGGGGTGGTGGTAGTGGAGTGGCAAATAAGGGATGGCAAATTGTGATTTCAGCCCTTTCTGATAAATGTTCCTACTCCTGCTTTGAAAACCACTTAATGTTATTAGCATCAGAAATCATTCATTCTTTTGGTTCTCAAACATTTTTCAACAAATCTTTGATATATTTCAGAGCCCTTAAAAAGGTAACATCTTAAATCTTTGTTTCTCAGAAGTTTTCACAGAAATACTCCATAATGAACCAACCCTTAAGGTCTTGATTTATAGCAGGAAACAGGCTCTTTCATCAAGCAGGATGTTTGAAGTTATCCACAATAAGTACTATGGATGTATTGAAGATCTAAAGTTAATGTATCCGTTAGTCTTAATTTCTTTTAATGTTTGAAATTGCTTACCACTGGAGGCAGGGGGAAGACTTCGATAAGATTTATTTTGAGGCTGTAGATAATCCGGGGATGTAGATCTCTGGTTTGAGAGGTATGACCTCGAAAGTCATTTTCCTGCAAGCCCCTATTAGGGTTTAGTAGAAAGAATTGAAAGATCCAAGGAGAAAGCATCCAAGTGCACTGCCTGGCTGTGAGTGGGTGCATCTGGAGCCAGGCATCTGAAGTGAGAGCTGGAGTGAATAATGAGGGAAAGCAGGAGTGAGGGAACTTCCAGAACACTTTTATATCCACTTGACAGTTTTTCCAAGAGCTCCCACACATCCAGCTATGTTCTGTGCAGGGAGACTGAGATAGAAATGCATTGCCTTGGCCTCTTGGCCCACTTGACACTATTGAGATTTGGACTCCTATGTACTTTCAAATGAACAAAATGCCAATAGGGTAATGATCATCAGTGAGTTACAAGTTAGTCACTGTATGATGATTACACCTTAGATATTGCTACTTCTCAAAACGTTTTTTAATTAATGTATTTGTTTTTGCTAAACAGAAAAATCTCTTACACGCCACCTCTAGAAACTCATAAACCTTCCCTAGCTCTCTCTGCTCCACAAACACAAACACCACTAACTGCTTCATATCACTGTCCCCGTCTAGAGGTCAAAAATTTGTACACCGGAGCTTTACTGTCTCTGGTTCATATTAGAGAAATTATGGTATTTTATCATCTTTCAAATCTAAATTGATATTGTAACATTGAGTATTCTTTTCCATACTACAACCCCCTGCCCCAGGAACCTCACGTGTCTTTCTAGGAAATATGTTCAACCCCCAGCCAGCACATTGAGGTCTGTTGCTTTACCGATGTGACGGAGTCTATCAGGAGATGAAGAGAGTGTCGCCACATGGAAATATACTCTGAAAACTTTAGACTCTAGTTATCCCAATTTAGTTATTCAGCCTGCAGAATTATAGTCAAGGAGATAGGTCAATGTGTGAAGTATTTTCTTAATTTGTATCTTATCTGAAGTACACACTGGGAGTTGTAATTTTTCAGTTTTGCCAACATAACTAAAAAATTTAATAAGTATGTATGTTTGATGATTGATGCTGCCCTTGGAGTAGAAACTAAACAGCAAAGTGAAAAATATTTGACATTATGTATTTTAAATTTCAGTGGTAATAATGTGAATAAAAAGAATACCCCTTACCAGCAAGGAACACCTTGTGCCAGTTGCCCTGGTAACTGTGACAATGGACTATGCAGTAAGTTTGAAGCGATTAACTTGCTATTTTAACAAAGAGTTGATATTGTTTTTTCTTTTTATGGATTAAGAAATCTCCTTAAGTAGCCAATTTAAATAATGTCTTTATGCAAAAGGCAAAATGATACTCAACAGAGTGTGTGTTTAAGTAAACATTTTACACACTTCAATAACCTACATATTATTTGTAATGAAAAGAATATTACCATATGTAAGATAATAAAACTTCTACCATCAATGTGTTTTTGTGACTATGCAGAACTTTTTAATATTAACTATATGTGTTTCTGGTAAATGGTTCATTTCGTCAAAATTAACATTATACTAAAGGTCGTATTTTGATAGAATCAAAGTGTATAAATCTAAGGATGTCAGACCACATTATGGCTCAGTCTAGACAGGCAAACCAAATATTATATTTCTTTTCTGCTGAGTTCATCATGGTGATTACTTCATTTTCTTCTATCGTATAATTGGAATCATAGTAATAAATGATCAGTTGCCCTATAATTTGATAGTAGTTTTGTGCACATTTTTAATAAAATTCCATCTCTATACAGTATTGGCTCACAGAACTCACAAACACATTGTTGCAAAAGGAGAGAATAAAATAAATGTCATATGTATCATTTCTTAAGTTGTCATAAATAGAAGTAAAAATAGCTGTTGGCATTTTATAGTTGGGATACTTTTATTAAAATTATTACAAACAATAGAGTTAATCCATTCTCTGAGGTTCTTCCCGTTCAAGTGCATTCATCATTAGTTAGCATTCTTTATGACTGAATTATATAGCTATAATGCAAAATATAGATGATATAAAAGCTATAAATCAACTGAAGAGAAAAAACATTGAATATTTATACCTCTGCGGAATGATATTTGCTAAGGAACTTGGAATTTCTCCTGTTAGCACACTCAATTGAAAGATTTTAAACAAAAGAGTGACAAGGTCAGAATGATATTTTATAAAGAGCTTTCTAGCAATAGTATGTAGAAACAATTGGATGAAAGTCAGCCAGAAAGCTGCTGAAAACCATAGGTTGAAAAAAAGTGGATGTCTTTACTGCATTACTGGCAAAATGAATGAAGAGAAATGGACAGGGATGAGAGACAAGAAATAGAATAGCCAGTGTTTGTTACCTGTGCTGGTTGAGCGCTGGTCAGAAGTAGAAAAGAAAGCAGTTCAGGTTGATTCAGTTCCTGGCCTAAATTACTGAGTAGTCAGAGAGCCATTTCACTGAGATTGTGGGAGGGGTGTAGGGAGACCATACCCAAGAATTGTCAGCCTTGTGGGTGGTATGATGAGTTTAGTTTGAGATTTGTTGAATTTGGGGCTCCTGGGGAACATCTGAGAAGAAATATGAGAAGGAAAGGGGGCATATTATCATTGTTTTACATCTTTATCTTCCCATAGAAATCACTTTCTCCAGAAAGAAAGCACTGGAGTCTAAACAGTGCTGCTCATTAGTGTGACATGATGGAGATGTTCTCGACCAGCATATGTCTTACAAGTAGCCACTAGTCACATGTGGCCTTTGAACACTTGAAATGTGGCAAGTAAGATTAAGGAACTGAATTTTTTATTTTATCTAACTTTGAATAATTTAAATTTAAATAGCTGCATGTGGCTTGGGGCTCCCATTTTAGACTCTGCAGGTGTAGAGAGATTCATTATGTTTATTTTATTCTCTTTGCTAAGAGAGAAAATTGGGTCAATTCATTTTAGAAACATATCACCAAGATCAGAATAAAAAAGTGAGGAATTAATCAGTGAGCTCAACTAAGACACTCCATATGTCCCTCGAGAAGTGAAAGACCATCATAGTGTAAGTGACGCTGAGCTTTGTCCAGTCCTATACCACCTCATGCACTTTGAATGTATGGATTATGTTGCTGCCACTGAGGAAAATGATAATGAGGTAAATAATCTGTTTTTGTTACAGCCAATAGCTGCGAGTATGAAGATCTCCTTAGTAACTGTGATTCCTTGAAGAAAACAGCTGGCTGTGAACATGAATTGCTCAAGGAAAAGTGCAAGGCTACTTGTCGATGTGAAAACAAAATTTACTGAAGTTCCAGTGTGCATTGCGCAAGACTAAGTGGAGAAGGGCTGCATCCTTTTGTTGACACATACCAGAGGGGAAATTATAGGCATGTTAGTTACAAATTTGATTCCAGACAGCAATGCATCTTTTTCTGTTGGATCTTTACAGAAATCTCTTCCATACAATGATTTACAAAATCAGAGTAGTCTGTGATGACAACATTGGGCTTTGATGTGAATTTGATACTTTAAATGTAATGAATTGAGTCAAGTTGAAGATTTGAACGTTGTACAACCATAAGACTTAGGTCCTAGAACTTTGGATTAAAATGAAGAATTACGTGTTTCCTGAAACAACATGTCAACAAAAACCAAAAACACTGTAATATCAATGTCATTCCTACTGCATGATTTTTAACATGTATAAAGAATGAATTCAAAGATTGACATCTACCTTTGTCTCATGGCCTCATCTTTCAACAAAAGTAATAAGTAAGAATAAAGAACTTACTACCTGAGCAACCACATAGATGTGATTCTTGTGCCATATTTTATAGTATTCAGAATTAACCCTAGCTCTATTCAGCCTAGATGAATGGTTCTACAGAGCAGAATTTCCAAAATATTTGCCTGTAAAATTAAATTTTAACAAAAAAGGAATCAGTTCTATTCTTGCTTCCTTTTTGCCTTTGACGTTTTGATCTCCTTCCTACCAGTTTAGTTGATAAATTTAAAAAAGGACATTATTTGACAGCATCTACAAATATAGCTTCACATGAAAAAAAAGTAAGAATAAATATTTTACAGAGATTTACCATTTATAAGTCTTTGCATACGTTCTCATTTAAGACTGGTAACAACAAAGGGTAGTAGGCCCAATTTATGGATAAGAAAATATATACCAGAAATCTAAAAACAGTGAAGGAGGTGTTGAAAGTAGTCAGAAAATAGGTCTGGCCAGACAAACGGTGAACTAGCATGAGCCACTGATGCCCCCAAGATGAAACAGATTATCCAAATCATCCTATACTCATGAACAAAATCGAATTCATAATTCTAAAGCTTCTAAAACAAAAGTTCCCAGGCCCAGATAGTTTTACTGCAGAATTCTACCAAACATTTAAAGAAGAATTAATACAAATTTTACACAATCTTTTCCAGAAAATTGAATAGGAAGGAACACTCCTCAATATGTTCTTTGAGACTAGTATTATCTTACTACTAAACCCAAGGAAAATACAAGAGGAAAACAAAATGAAATAAAACAATAATCCTTTGACTGCATTTTGCAGATGAGTAAACAAGGATGGGAGGGTTGAGTACCTTGTTCAGACAGAAACAGCCAGCAAACGTCAGAGCACAGACTCAGCCCAAAAACAGCCTGACAGAAGCCTCATGTTTTTAAGCAATACACAATGCTGGTTCCTGATCTAGACTAAAATTAACTGACAGTTCGGATTAAATGTGTATTCATCCTGAGTAATTTGAAAAGAAAAATTGGCTTTATATAAAGTTCTTAGGTAGATTACTTGTTCTATGTTCATGGAGATGTTTTATTTTTGACAATGTGGTATTTAAGCCTTGTAATTCAATGGCAGTCAGGCATAGAATACCTCCTTATAACTTCATAAAATTACACAGTGACTCAATCCTATTGACTTCCATTTCTATTATCTTAAAAACTGATTCTGTAATTATAAAAAAGTTGACGAGAAGTAGATCAAACCTTGAAGAGTACTGATTGAGTGAGGGCATGAGGGAGACTTTTGGAATGCTGGTTACACAGCCACACACATACGTAAAAATTAAGTTGGCTCTATGTCTTTAAGATTTTGTGTGCTATATTATATGCAAGTTATACCTTAATTTAAAAAAGAATAAACATGCAGAAGAGATGGAAGCAAGGAGGGATGAAAGGAAGGAAAGAAGAGAAAAAAAGAAAAGAAAATAGATTACCATGATAGAGCACAGAGGCACAGGTTTGGGGAGAAAATGAGGTGTTCAGTTTGGGGCATATTAATATGGGGCATGTTATAAGTGGAGGTATGGAGTAGCAGTTGAATATGTGAGCCTGGGATTCAGTCTAGAATGGAAATAAAACTTTGGGAATGATCACTGTATAGATGATGCTTGAAGTCATGATACTATATTAAATTCCTGGGAGTGAGTGAAATAATATTCTGAATCCCATACCATGCTGAAGCTGGTGAAGATAAGATGTACAGGTCCACCAAGAGTGTCAAAAACAGGAGAAGAATAAAAAAGGATTAAAGAGTGTAATGTAAATGGATGCCAGAGAGACAGATTACTGTATAACTCCTATTTTTTAAAAATCTTTTCTGTCAAAGAGAGAAATCCTTAAACTCTATAATCCAGCACAGTTATCAGAAGAAGGAAAATAGTAATTTTTTAAAATTTTTTTTTAAAGATTTTATTTTATTTTTTTATTTTTTCCTTTTTCTCCCCAAAGCCCCCCAGTATATGGCTGTATATTCTCCGCTGTGGGTCCTTCTAGTTGTGGCATGTGGGATGCCACCTCAGCATGGCTTGATGAGCAGTGCAATGTCCGCGCCCAGCATTCAAACCAACGAAACACTGGGCCGCCTGCAGCGGAGCGCACGAACTTAACCACTCGGCCACGGGGCCAGCCCCAGGAAAATAGTAATTTAATCTGTGAGGAGACAGTAACAAGTCATCTAGATGCTTGGGGGCTATACAAAAGCTTTTTGAAGTGATCGTGGAATCACTATCAGTTAACCTTGAAAAATGAGGAAGGAGAGCAATGCGAGGTGACTGACGTATGACAAATGGAAGGGACAAAAAACATCTTGAAAGCTTGATATTAAGCTGTGGGAAATTCCTACAATTTAAAATATTTTTCTTTTACGTTTTGACATTCTTGAACCATGGTTTCGTAGATAAAACAGAGTGATAAATACACACTTTTAAAAAGATTGTGCTAAACTAAATTTGTTTCTCTTTTCGATAGTCGATGCATATAAATTAGTTGATCGCATTTTATAAAACTATGTGTTTGGGAGCCCACAGTTCATCTAAATGCTTAGCAGAATTGCATTCAATTCTTATTAGAACTTGGGGATTATTTGCAAATATTATAATGGGTACTTGAAACTGGTTGGTTGAAAAAAATGCTAATAATAGGGACAATATCAATCTGCAGTTCTCTGTACTTGCTTACACAAATTTCTGACCTCGGTTGGATGCTATTAATCACTGCTTCCAGTGACTTCCGTGGAAGCAGTCAAGTAGGCAGTGCACTGGGTCAGCACTGAGCAACCTCTCAGGAATTTGTAAATAACATTTTATTTCTTAGTTAAACCAAGATTTGACAATGTGATTTTTCAATTTCAATTTCAACTGAAACGTTTGAGAAGCCCCAAAACTCCAGTCAAGGTAACCTATATTTACTCTCCTGAAAATAAGATTGGAATGTAACGATAATTCATTAAATTGAAACTTAACGAGGAAAGACTATGTATTAGACAGGGTCTGTCAGTGTAAGGCAGTGGCCCATAAGAGTTATCTCCCAGCCAGCAGCATCAACTTCACCTGGCAACTTGTTAAAACCTCTGAATCAGAAACTGGGGGTAAGGCCCAGCAATCTGTATTTTAACACATCCTCCGCTAAATCACGCTGAAGTTCAAGACCAAGTGACCGATGGCACAGAATAGGGAAGGCACCAAATTTGGCAGACTCCAGTGTATAGTCATTAGGGGCCAGTATTCCATGTGGGTCAATGCTCTTTCATTAATCCCATTACGACTTGAATGAAGTGCCTCTCAAAACCCTTTGCCTTTGCTCTACTTTTATGATCAAAGCAGCTTTTTAATTTCATGCTTGACCTTCAAATTACCGTCACTGTGAAAGAGGAGCCCTTAATGGGAGACATGATCATCCTAAACTTGGACAGATGGCTAATACCTTAAATGACAGAATCAAGAGGAGCAAGCATTGGGACAGCTGGAATATGGCAGTAAGGAAGACAGAATTGAGGTTCAAAAATCAAGTGTGGATGAACAAGTCGAGCAATACCAGGTGCATGAGTGTCTTATTTGAAAAAGACCTGGAGCTTTTCATTAACTGCAGAAGTGACTTATGACCACAGTAAGACAGCACTACTAATGTGTTGATGTAAGCCTAGAGAGGGAAATATTCACTCAAGACAAATAAAGCCCATTCTACTGTGCATTGTGGAGAACACACCAGAACCCTATATTCTGATGTCAACTTTTAACAGAGCGCTTGAACTAGTGTCCAAATGACGACGATAGGGAGGTGAGGTCTATTAAAACCGTAATCATCCAACAGGACATCCACAGAGCCATTGAGACACCAAATCTGCAGCATCCCACACACGTGAACATGGCTGCCTCTCACTCAACAATCATTTCTGGAAGACACAGTCATTCCTATACTTGCTTTGGATTTGGCACTATAGACTGTTTAGTGCCACTAGTCTCCCTTTGCAAGTAACAAAACTTGGTAGAAGGAATTAAAGTGGGAAAGGTGCCAACTTGGCACTGGTCCTTCTTGAGATATGGTGATCAGAGGCTTTTGGGCAGGGCCTGCTTTAATGATAAAACATGTGACAGTGACCTCAGGCTGGAGAGTCTCCTCTCTTATCTCCCTCTCTTTAAGTCCTGATGCTATCAGGTTTGCCCCTCCACAATTACAAATATCCCAACCACATAGAAGAAATAGAAGGGGTTGGGGGAGGAACTAGTTATGACATGAGACAGCAAGCCTCACTTGCCACAAGTAACTTCATTTGCCTTCCACTTCTCAGATTAAAAAAGGAGAGTAATAGAGCTATCAGGATTCTTTTCTGGAAAAGATGTAATTAGGTGGAAAATTTTATTCCCCAGAGCTTCAGAAGAACTCTATCCCCACAGAAAAGCAAAGTCTCTTGTTGGACTACACTTCTTCTAATGTGGCCCCATGCTGAAACGGGGACACAACACTGCTCATGCGGTTGTGTATGCCTTATCACCCAGTCAGGTTATACAAGCTCTGTGGAGTCATGGTTGACTTTTCTCATGTGTTCCCTAAGGCACCCAGCACCCTGTAGAACAATACTTGATGCTCAGGGAATATTTGTTGTGTTATTTCTAAACACCTTTTCTAGTGCTCTATTTTTGATGTCATTATTTTTGCTTTTAAATTCTGGATGCATTTTTGGTATCCTGACCCTGCAAGTATGAGATGTCAGAGCTTAAAGGGACCTTCCCGGGGCCAGCCCAGTGGCATAGCGGTTGGGTTCATGGGCTCCACTTTTGCGGCCCGGGTTCACTGGGTCAGATCCCAGGCACAGACAGACACACTGCTCGTCCAGCCATGCTGTGATAGGCATCCCACATATAGAGTGGAGGGGGGTGGGCACAGATGTTAGCTCGGGGCCAATCTGCCTCAGAAAAAAAAGACCTTCAGAGGTTCTATAGCTTGCACTCTTTTTAGAGACAAGAGCACTGAAACCCCAAAGATGAGGTTACAGAGATAATCAGTAGCAGTTACAAGTCTAACATTGATTCATAATCAGGCTCCCTGACTTCAATTTCAGTAATTGTTCCATTAGAACTATATCCATTCTTGTATATCATCATTTCTTATTTATCTACCACAATCATACTTGCCTTCATTACCTATATCCTTATTAATTACCAATCCCTTAAAAGATTGTCTTCTGAGCTTTCTTTACATTTCCTCAGGTATATCTTTAATCCTTATTAAATTTGGTGTGTATTTAGCTAGAACTCTGTTCAGTATCCCACGTCCAGTACTCTGCTTGACATTAGCTACTGAGTAGTAATTTAAAGGATGGATACATGAGAAAGTAAGTAAATGAATGAAAAAACAACTGAGGAATTGCTACAGGACTGTGTTTGGTGAGACTGACAGATATTTTAAGAAGTCAAAGGATTCTTTACCAAAGAGTCCTTTGGCAAAGGATTTAAGAAATCATTGATGTATTTCCTGCTATGATTGTATGCAAAAGAACACAATCTGTTCTTCAATCTATTGAAAATAAAGAAGAGAATAGTCGTCATCTCCACCTCTTTGGTTAACATGGAACATCACTTCTATTTTTGTGGGGAGGAAGAAATAAGAGCCAACTTCCCTTTGAAACATAATGAATACAAGGAAGAAACATGTAAAGGAATCAAGAAAGTTTAGTTGATTCCCAAACTCTCTCTCTCTTTAAATTATGTTTATTATTTTAGAATGATAAGTTGATATATTGGTTGTTTCATGCATGTAAAATTTAAAGAGAAAGTAAAAATATCTAAACATTTAGTATAAAGGAATATAGCACAATATATTTGATGGAACAAGAACATTGAAATTAAAGGCAACTATGGGCTCTGATATATATCAAGTTATATTTATAATTGACTCTCCATTGGATATCCAGCACCATTATGCATACCTCTTGTAAACCAAGGATAGTCTTTCATAATACATATTGAGGATCTAATATGTCCCATATGTGCTGTTAGTTGCATTGGGAGATCCTGACTTCATAGCAGGTATGGATCTCCTCAATTTTAAAAGCAATGTGAGCAGGTTTTATATTATTTTCTAAATATAAAGAACTCCATTAACTGGAGATCATTACTACTAACAGGGATGCAAATAAGGTTCAACATTTTTCTCAGCAACTTGGAGTTATGAGTTTAGGGTGCTGACTTGCCAAATTTTAGGTTGAACTAAGGCTGGCAGGGATAACAAACACAGAATCAAGATAAAAGTGATCAAAGGGATGAAGCCAACCTGCACCACAAAAAGAAACAAAGAAAGAAAGAAAGAGAGAGAGAAAGAGAAAAGAAAGAGAGAAGGAAGAGAGGGAAAGAAGGAGGGAAGGAAGGGAAGAAGAACTTTGATTCTGGTATACTTTTGGGTCACTGGGTCAAGGTGATAAGGAGGTAGCTGAGAAACTAAACTAATTTCAATCTCCTTTGGTGGAATAAAGTAGGCGTTAGCCTTTTCTTTTTCCTATGAAGCCATATGGAGAAATGAAAAGCCAAGAATCTCTAGAGAAGGATGATCTGCACCTGCTCCCATTCTCTGAACTCACACATCAAACAATTACCTAACTCTCTGAGCCAGTTTTTCTAAGCGTCAAAATAAAAATTCTTGCCCAATTACTTTACAGTCTTCTTCTTACATAATGATATTTCTGAACTTTTCCTGACAGTAAAACATTATGCAAACATTAGATATCATTATTACTCTGCTCAGACTACACAAAGAGTATTATTTTCTAATGTATGATTCCACAAAGGAGACTTTAATAAAGGATGATTTAACAGGAAAGTACCTGAAAACCATGACTTGTTACAAATTCTTTACATAAGGAAAAAAGATTGAGGCTGTGGGGATATGATATTCTTAAGTATCATTGAACTCCATTCCCTGGTCTATCAATTATGAGTGTCCTAACTTATCACGTCAAATCCCAGTCACCATGTGCCCTGTTACCAAACTATACTTCCTGGAGCACACTTAGTATGTGTCTCTTGCCTAAAAATCTTCCAAAAGATTCTGTTTCCTATAAATTAAAGCGTTTAACTTGAAATGTTGTGACCCTTCATAAACTGGCTAGAAACTCTATTCCCAAACTTTTCCCCTTACGATAGTAGGATAATGCAACTATTTGGGATCCCCTAGAAGATAGCATAGTAAGGATAAATAGTTTCCTCTACAATTCCAAAATATCTGCTTTTATGTATATCCCTATCCAACTAAATAGATATATCAGTTCGTATTCTTGTATTGCAAAACAATAAGAAAACCCAATCCAAAATAACAAACAGTACAGAAGCTTTTTCTGACCTGTATGACTAGAAAGACCCAGAGGAAGGCAGAGAGCTGGGGCCAAAGGTTTTCAATGTTCTCAAGTCACCAGATTCATTTGTCTCCTGTCTCCTCAATTATACCCTCCTCCACGACTTGGCTTCACCTGCAGTTTATGTTTTAATGCTATTAAAAATTAATCTGTAGTTTTAAACATGGAACTAAGAGCACGTGTATTTATCTCCTCAGTGAATGCGTTTTTATACAACAGCAGGAAATGAATAAAAAAGTAAGATTTAATGTCACCTCCCAGCTTCCTTAGGCCAGGCTTCAAGGAATAAGAAGATCTCTAACTCAAGGAGGGACAACGGGATATAGCTTCTCGCCATTCCAGACAGGGCACAGGACTCATGGCAGAGGGCCAGGTGGGGTGATGAGAGTTTGCGGTACTCCACTGGATCTGAGAAACTGGTTTTTTTCTGCCAAGGGACAAAAAGTCTCACTAGTGGATGTTAGCAGATGTGACAGCACAAGCACGGGACTGGATGTTCTTCCTGCTACTTCAGACTTTCCCAGGAAAGGCAACCATGGAGCCATGGGAGCCAAGCAGCAATGGGGCAGTTTCTTCTAAGGATTAATTATCTATAGTCACAGCTCTTACAAAGAATGGCCTGGCTGTCCGTGACATGTGAGCCATCAATTCTTCTCAATTATTTTTAAGAATCACATCACATTTTAAACAGCATTTGATCCTAAATGATAATTGCTATATTATAATGAGTGTGTGAGCCTCTGTTTAAGACCTAACAATTTCAAATAATTGAGGGGAGACTTGATGATCAAAGGGAATGACAGGCTAATGTGCATGATCATTATGTAACTATATACCTTTTTCATATCGTATACTGCCAATTGTACCACAGCAATGCCTGTGCCCTATTTTTATAAGACTTAGCTAAAAAAGAAAGGTTAGCTGGCTATTGAAGTAAAGTGAGTGAGCAATAATGGAAGTTTGGACTAGGAGGTACAGTGAAAGTTAAACAGGAGATACATGTCTAACCGTAGAACTGACCGGACTTGCCAATTGATTGGATGGAAGGGAGAACTTAACAGACAATATGAAATCAAGAATGATCCTTTTTCCTCTATACTCGTCATCTTCAATTATCTCCTCTCCTTTGAGTCTTGTTATCCTTCTCTGTAATATTTTTACCAGAAAAATTCACAGAAAATATTAGTTGTACTTTCATTTTGTTTCCCACTGACATAGACATAAATTTCATTCAGAAAAAGTCAAGCATCAGATTTAAAATAAGAATGATGAATGGTACTCAGTGACTATGGGCGCTCTCCTTATTATTAAGATTATCTTTCTTTGAATCCAAGCTATTTAGATAAACATAGCATTAAAAGTAACCTGAAACACTGTAATAATTCACTAAAGATTTCTAAGTTTAGAAGAGGTTGCCTGCACAAGAAAAATTGTCACGTTCATTAGAGCAAGAGGGAAGAAGCAAAGTTGATCAAATGGTTTTAAAAATGATCATTTAGTTCTTTGAGTGAAAATAAAGTCACTTAAATTAAACAAATTTCCTGTTCTCCTTTGTCTTTCAGTTAGCTTCCAAGTCTGCGAAATATAGTAAACAAATAAAAAAACTGCTTAAATTCTTTTGATGAAATCATTATTACATGCAGTCCATGACAATTATTAGTAAAGAGGAACAAAAACTTCCCTTCAAGCCTTAGGTTAAGCCAGCTGTCTCCCTGTCACTCTTATCTGGGCAGATTCTTTTACCTGAATGATTTCTGGACTAGAGTATCTGTATTGTGAGGAAAGCTGATTATCTATTCAGCTTCCGAAGATCTAACAAGTTACAAGCACATGGAAAATAACAAAGCATTTTATATATTTCATAATGGCAAAAGGATTTAAGGCATTCTCAATTCCACGTCTTATGTCCCACAGCCAACCTCAATACTGGTCTAGTTCAGGTAATCGTCATTTCTTGATGATGGTGATGTAATTTCCAGTCTTCCTTCCAGCCACATACACACCAGACCGTACCACTCTCAGGATATACAAACCTTCAATGGCTTTGTATACAGTTTCAATCAGGATGGGCTGGGTAGTGCTGCAGAAACAAAATAGCCCCTAAATCTTAGTGACTTAAATAGTATATGTTTATTGCTCACTCATGTTATATTTCCATCACAAGTTGGAGAGGAACATTGCTGCACGTTACCTTCAATCAAAGATCAAACTGATGGAGGTTTCACCATTGAATGAATATCACCATAGTAGAAAAAGGAAATATGGAAACATCTTTGAAGCTTCCATCTAGAAATGACATAGATTGATTCTGCTAGCATTTTATTAGCTTAAACAAGTGACATGGTCATTAATAACTTTAAGAAATGGAGAAATGCAATTCTACCATGTGCCTGGAAGGAGGAGGACAGGAAATATCTGATAATACCACATAACATCCTTCTAGACCAAAAATTTAATTCACTCTCCTTAACACCTGCAAGCTATACCTACCCTTCTTCCCAAAAGAGATACCACAAAGGTCACATCCAGTCATGGCATTTTTCTCAAAGTCTGCATCTCTCCACACAAGGGATGCTTCTCTTGATCTTGTGATCTACAAATTAAAACAAGATTTTAACCCTACACAGAGTTAATACAAAACAATAAAAGAGGAGTTTGATAACTGCAACAAACAATGTCAGTCAGAATGGGGGAAAATGGAAGACATATATCAGGCAGTGGTCCATAGCATTTCTGAAATCCTGCTAAGAAGACATGGTGAGATACCCCCTATCACGGGGGTGGAGATTGTTCTCTGGTTAATCCCTGATTTTGTTCCCTTTTTCATTATTCTCTGTGACCCACAGCTCTACCCTCTGAGAGAAACTTCACTTTAAAGTATATATATATATGTGTGTGTGTGTGTGTGCATATTTCTCAGTTATCACTGAAGTTGCTAAGTAGAGACTATGCTCTCTTTGAAGATGGAACAGCTATCTAAGCTCAGGACCATACACAGTTGTGAGTTTCAAATGCAGTCAGACATCACTTAATGACGAGGATATGTTCTGAGAAATGCCCCTTAGGTGACTTCATCATTGTGCAAACATTATACAGTGTACTTACACAAACCTAGATGGTATAGCCTACTACACATCCAGGCTATATGGTACAAGTCTTAGGGGACCACTGTCATATATGCAGTTGGTCATTGGCCAAAATATCACTATGCACCTGACTGTAATTTTAAGTTTTAAACAGTCACAGCCTCTTTTAATCCCGGCTGATGTTTCAGTTTTCTTTTTCTTTTTGTTTTCTGAGTAGCGTGACACCCTCAAAAACATGGTTATCTCATGATTTATTTGAATCCAGTCCATTCCTAATACCTCCATATGTTGTCCTTTTTTCTTTCTCACTTCCATAACACCTCTTCTCTATTTAATAGAAGTTACTTTGAACTGATGTTGCTTTGGTAAGAAAGCAATATTCTTTTCTGAGCTATTTTTCCGGGAGGAAGTATTTGCTGGGAGCTATATACTAAATTTGACCCTTACTCTAAGACTCCTTAATCTTTTCAGAGGTTTTAGCAATAGGTGGGATTGTCTTTTGCTTAATTTGACTCTTGCCAGCAGGCTGAGTTTTAAATGGTTTAAATCTCCATGACTCACTTTTTTGTTAGTTGCATGTATGTACCCTTAAACAACATCTCTCCCATTCCCCAGCCCCTGGTAACCACCATTCCACTCTGTTTTTTGGAGCTCTGCTTTTTTTTAATTCCACATATTAGAGATACCATACAGTATTTGTTTTTCTCTGTCTGACTTATCTCACTTAGCATAATGTCCTCAAGGTCCACTCATGTTGCTGCAAGTGACAGGATTTTCTTTTTTCTCGTGGTTAAATAGTATTATATATACCACCTCTTCTTTATCCACTCATCCATTGATGGACATATATCTTGGCTGTTGTGAATAATGCTGACATAAACACAGAGTGCATCAATCTCTTTGATAACCTGTTTTTATTTCCTTTGCATATATACTCAAAAGCAGGATTGCTGGATTGTATGGTAGTTCTATTTTTAATTTTTTTTTTTAAAGATTGGCACCTGGGCTAACAACTGTTGCCAATCTTTTCTTTTTTTTTTTCTGTTTTATCTCCCCAAAGCCCCCCTGTACACAGTTGTATATCTTAGTTGCAGGTCCTTCTAGTTGTGGGATGAGGGACGCCGTCTCAACGTGGCCCGACGAGCAGTGCCATGTCTGCGCCCAGGATCCGAACCCTGGGCCGCCGCAGCGGAGCACGCAAACCCAACCACTTGGCCACAGAGCCGACCCCTATCTTTAATTTTTTAAGGAACCTCTATATTGTTCTCCATAGTGGCTGTGTCAACTGTACACAATTATTCCCTTTTCTCCACAGCCTCACCAACATTTCTTATCTTTTGTCTTCTTGATGATAGCCATTCTAAAAAGTATGAGGTGACATCTCATTGTGGCTTTGATTTTACTTCCCTGATGATCAGTGATATTGAGCACCTTTCCATATGCCTGTTGGCCATTTAGGTGTCTTCTTTGAAAAAATATCTATTTAGTTCCTCTGCCTAGTTTTTAATTGGATTGTTTGTCTTTTTGTTTTGAGTTGTATGAGTTCTTCACAAATTTTGAATATCAACCTCTTATCCAATACATGGTTTGCAAATATTTTCTCCCATTTCACAGTTTACTTTTTCATTTTGTTGTTTATTTTGCTATGCAGAAGCTTTTAAGTTTGATGTAGTCCCACTTGTTGAATTTTTCTTTTGTTGTTTGTGCTTGTAATGTCATATCCAAAAAATCTTGGCCAAGATCAATGTCAAGGAGCTTCTTCCCTATGTTTTCTTCTAAGAATTTTATGTTTTCAAGTCTTATGTTTAAGTCATTGATTCATTTTGAGTTAATTTTTGTGAAGGGTGTAAGATAGGAATCCAATTTCATTGTTCTGCATGTGGTTATCCAGTTTTCCTAACACATTTGTTGAAGAAACCATTCTTTCCCCATTGGATGCTCTTTGCTCCTTTTTCAAATATCAATTAACTATATATACAGGGCTTTAATTCTGTGCTCTCTATTCTGTTCCATTGATCTATGTGTCTATTTTTATGCCAGTACCATACTGTTTAAATTACTATAGCTTTGTAGTATAATATCAAATAAGAAAGTGTGATGCCTCAAAAGTCTTCTATCTCATGATTGCTTTGGTTATTCGGAGTCTTTCGTGGCTCCATAATAATTTTAGCATTGATTTTTTTCTATTTATGTGAAAAAAGCTATTGGAATTTTGATGGGGATTGAGTTGAATCTATAGATGACTTTAGGTAGCATAGACATTTTACCAATATTAGCTCTTCCAATTCATGAACACAGGATGTCTTTCCATTTGTTTTGTCTTTTTTGATTTCTTTCAGCAAAGTCTTTTAGTTTTCATTGTACAGATCTTTCACTTCTTTGGTTAAATTTATTCCTAGATAACGTATTGTTTTTGATGCTATTTTGAATGGAATAGTTTTATTTTTTTTTCAGATGTTTCATGTTAGTGCATAGAAATGCAACTGATTCCTTGTATTGATTTTATATTCTTGAATTTTACTGAATTCATTGATTTGATCCAACAGTTTTTTAGTTGAGCCTTTGGAATTTTCAGTATGTAAGATGATATCATCTGCAAATAGCAATAATTTTACTTCTTCCTTTCTGATTTGGATGCCTTTTACTTCTTTGTCTTGCCTGATTGCTCTAGCTAGGACTTCCAGTACAATGTTGAATAAGAGTTGAGAGTGGTCACCCTTGTCTTGTTTCTGATTTTAGAAGAAAGGCTTTTAATTTTCTCCATTGAGTATAATAAATGTGGGTTTGTCATATATGGTCTTTGCTATGTTGAGGTATGTTCCTTCTATACCCAACTGTTGAGAGTTTTTATCATGAAGGGATGTTGTATTTGTCAAATGCTTTTTCTGTATTTATTGAGATGATCATACGATTTTTTTCTTTCATTCTATTAATATGGTATATCACATTTATAGATTTGTATATGATGAACCATTATATAATAACCTTCCTTGTCTCTTCTTACTGTTTTTGTCTTAAATTTTATCTTGTCTGATATAAGTATATCTACCCCTGCTTTCTTTTGGTTTCCACTTGCATGGGATATCTTTTTCCACTTTTTCACTTTCAGTCTATGTGGATCCTTAATTCTGAATTGGGTCTCTTTTAGCAGCATATAATTGAGGCTTCTTTTTTATCTGTCCAGTCACTCTGTGCCTTTTGCTTGGCAAATTCAATCCATTTACACTTAGAGTAATAATTGATATGTAAAGACTTACTAATGCCATCTTATTAATCACTTTCTGATTGTTTTGTATTTCCAATGTTTCTTTTTCCCTCTTTTTCTGCCTACCTTTGTAGATTGGTTGTTTTCCATGGTGATATGATTTGTTCCTCTTTATTTGTCTTTTGTGGACCTACTCTCGGTTTTTGTTTTGTGGTTACCATGGGGTTTACATAAAACATTTTATAAATAAAATAATCCATTTTCAACTGATAGCAGCTTATCTTCAATCGCCTATGAAGGCTTCAGCATTTTCCTCCTCCCTTTCATGTTACTGATGTCATAATCTACCACTTTTTATGTTGTATTTGTTAGCAGTTTATAGTAGCTATAGTTTTTTTTACTACTCTTTTCCTTCAACTTTTATACAATAGTTGAGTGGTTAGTACACTATCCTAATATAGAGTTACATTTTTCTAAGTCTGACTGTACATTTTTCACTATTACCAATGTACTGTGTACTTTCATATCACCAATTAGCGTCTTTTCATTTCAGCTTGAAGAACTCCTTTCAGCATTTCTTGTATGCAGGTTTAGTGGTAGTGAACTCGGTCAGCTTTTGTTTGTCTGGGAAAGCCTTTATTTCTCCTTTATATCTGAAGGATAACTTTGCCAGGGAAAGTGTTCTTGGCTAGCAATTTTTATCTTTCAACATTTTCAACATGTCATTCCACTCTCTCCTGGGCTGTAGAGTTTCTGCTGAGAAATCTGCTGATGGTCTAAAGGGGTTCCTTTGTAGGTTACCTTTTTTTCCCTGTGGCTGCCTTTGGGATTCTTTCTTTACCATTGATTTTTGACAGTTTCATTATAACATATCTTGGAGATCTTCTTGCATTGAGATGATAAGATGTCCTATTAGTTTCGTGGACTTATAATTCTGTCTTTCTCCAGGTTTGAGAAGCCCTCAGCTATTATTTCTTTAAATATACTTTCTGCACCCTTTTTCTCTTCTCCTACATTTCCGATTATTCTGATATTTATCTCTCTGATGGAATCTAATAACTCTGGTAGGCTTTCTCACTCTTTTTAATTTTAGTTTCTTTTTCTCTTCTAACTACAATTTCAAAATTCCTATCCTCTAATTCATTTACTATTCCTTCCATTTGCTCTGCCCTGCTACAGATGCTCTCTATTGCATTCTTCATCTCATTTGTTGATTTCTTCATCTCCAGAATTTATACTTGTTTCTTTTTTGCAATTGCAATCCCTTTGGTAAAGAAGTCATTTTGTTCATATTTTATTCCTGATTTCACAGAATTTTCTTTCTGAGTTTTCCATAACTCATTGAGTTTCTTCATACCAGTTATTTTGGATTCTTTATTGGTTATATCACAATATTCCATGTCTTTGACGTCAATTTCTGGAGAATTATTGTTATTTTCTTTGTGTGATGCCATATTATCTTGATTTTTCTTGTTACTTGTAGTTATGCATTTCTGCTTTCCCTTTGAAGTAGCAGACACTTCTTCAACTCTTTATCCATTGTCTTCAGCAGATGGAGTTTTATTTCTATTATGTGAGGTGTGTTTTTTTCAGTTTTTGTGAAACTGTATCTGCTGCACTTTTCTTGTTTCCCCTTGAGGGTGAATTTTTAATCTTTTGTGTCTATTCTGGTTCTTTTAATTCACCCAGCTGGCTTTGGAATCCTCTGTTGTTTTCCAGAAGGTGGCGCTATAGCTCAACTTTGTAGTTTATCCCTTGCCCATCAACTGCGGCCTCTTTACTGACTATGCTCCCAGTTTTCCAGAGTACCTTCTCACAGGTGCACTGGGGAGCACGCACAAAAAGCTGCCAGTAGAGTTGAAGGCGATGTGGGTTTAGCATTTGGTGCATTGGGGGTGCCCATGGACCTGGTAGGGAGATTTCCAGGGATGGCACCCCGAGACATTGGTGGGTAGAATTTCTGCTGAGCACAATCCCTTTAACACTGTTTGAAATTCTTATCTGCCTCTTTCCCAATGTCCTCTGTCCCCCCAGGCTAAAGCTCCCACCTTACTACTCCAGGTGCTGGTGGGGAGAAATGGGTTTCTCCAGCCGCATCCCGCCCAGCTAGGGTAGCTGGGTTGTCACGCACCACTTTCCTTTTTCCCTGCGGGAGAGATCGCTTCTGCTGGATAAATCAGCTCCCTACAGTGTTTCCTTAGGGGAAGGGAGGTGCCAAGAAAGTTTCTGTTACCAACTCCACTGTGACTAGATTCCTATTTTTTCTTTTTCCTCCAGTGTTGTGCTAGAGTCTCCCTTCGGGAAGGCTAGACTTCTGCACTGGCTCGTACATGAGTGCCTGCTTAGGCGTAAGCCACCTGACTTTTTGCCCAACTGTGGCAAGAGGGGTCTAGGCAGTTTTGTTGGCTCCGCTGGTTCCACAGCTCAGATGGAGGTTTGTCTGTCTCTTACCAGCTGCATTGGTAAGTGAAATTCCTCTCTGGACTCTTGGAGTAAAAGTCCTAGGTTCCAAAATATCCACAAAGGTGCCTTTGTTTATGTATGATTGTCTAATTTGTTGATTAAAAAGGGGAATAAAAAGGAGGAACATCTTATGCTACCAGGTTGCTATCACTTCTTCCACATATACTTCTTTCTTTTTTTTTTCCTAAGGAGGATTACCCCTGAGCTAATATCTGTGCCAGTCTTCTTCTATTTTGTATGTGGGTCACTGCCACAGCATGGCTGAAGAGTGGTGTAGGTTGGCACCAATATCCAAACCGTGAACCCTGGACGCTGAAGCAGAGCACGGGAAACTTAACCACTATGGCCTGGGGCCATCCCCCCCATATAGTTCTTTCCATACTCCATAGTATCTTGCTTTGTCCAGTGTTACTAATAAATTAATTAATTAAAAATTAGTGAAAGATAATAATAACGGTCACTAAGTGCCTACAATATTGCAAGCCCTAAGAGTTTCAGCTGAATTAACTTATTTCATAATAACTCTAACATCTCATGGTTATTAAGATTACCCCATTTTACAGTTGAGAAAATTGAGGCACGAGGAAAATATATCACTTGCTTATGTTTTCTTGGTTAGTGAGCGGTGAAGCTGGGATATGAACAAGGGCGACTGGCTGCAGAGACCACTCCCTAAAACACTATTGTGGCTGCCTTTCCAATCTAGATTAACACAATCTTGGAGGAAAACTATTTTTTAATGAAAGCATGAAAAATTAACAGTTTTTAGAATAAATTTATTACATATGTCAAACTCATTTTTCCCCCTTTGATGTATTTGGGAGATCTTTTCTTTCAGCAAATTATGATACTGTATTTCTAGAAAATTATTTGAACGCATTATTTCAATATAGTGGCATTTGATGATAAAAATAAGGTAAAAATTATTTTCCTGCATTCATTAAATCTCAGATTGTATGAATGATTTTAATAATGGAACATAACATGAGGTTTTTTTTTAATATGCCTTATATCATGCTTAGACGACACAAGGGCAATTTACTGAATGCTAATTAGTTACTAATTCCATGGAATGCTTTTGAGAAAAAATACATACGTCTCTATCTAGTTAAATTGTATTATATTCTCTAGACCATTGTCGTAAAACTTGTCTTCCCTAACCTATCATTACTAACATTGTTAACCCTAATTACAGCAGAACTGCAATTATTAACTGAATTCTTCTTTAGAACTCAATATTGGGCTTATTTAGTACTGAAGCAGGTGATAAGATCTTTTAGGGGAGGTTTTCACCGTCACACGTTACTACTACCTTGTACAATTCAGAGTAACCAAACAGGAAAGAGAAGTGATTTGTGTTTCATATATATACTGCTGTTCTGAGGAACAAAATAAGTTCATCTCTCTTTGGACATAGAAACATCTTTTCCTTCCCATCTGCTCATTTCAGGTAAAACATTTGCTGCATTATTTAATAATAAGAGCTGTCTACAGTGGGAATAAAACTTTTGTAGTCTTTAATTTTATTCTCAACTTTACAGCTAGTAGATGGGAGTGTATTAATTATTAGGGTTTATATCAAATATTTTTTTCAGCATTGCCTTGGTCCAATATACCAAATAAACCAAAAGATGAATCATGCATGGCATATTGTACTCATATTTGACTTAACACTTTTTAATGGGGAGTAGAGATAAACTGCAGTATATTCAGAACAAAGATATTAGGGAACGGAGGATAGTCAAAACCATGTCATACACAAATTGGTTGAAGGGGGCAGGCTGTCCAACTTTTCGGACAGGATCCCCAATGGGACAATGATAGCCAACATTAATACTTAATAGTCATAAAGAAGAATTAGAGCAAAATTTAATGGGAAAAAGGTGTTTTAAGAAATAACTTCTAAAATAAAAGAATTGTTATAAAAGTAACACTTGGAAATTTTTTAATAATAGTAATAACAGTGGAGAATTATATGGACTAAGAGTAAGAGTGTGATGGAGATATAAATCCATCACTCTTTGGAGTATTCACTTGTATAACTTTAGCGTACAATCTTGCAAATCTGCAACTTGCTTTGTTCTCTGGTACATTAAAAAGTATAATGACCAAGAGAGAAATTTTTTAAGACAAGGTTTTAAACTAACTTCCTCCAACTGGAGACGCTCATCAATGATATGAATTATTACAGATCAACTTCTCCTTTGGTTAGGTCTCAAATTCTTGTCTTTCTAAAGGTATTAAGAAGAATTCCTGGGTTCCAACCTAGCAATGGGTAACACAAGAATAAAGCCTGCATTTGTAGGTAAAGGGTGAGATTGACTTTCATTGAGAAAAACTGTTCATCTGACCAAGAAAATCTGTTCTTATATTCTACAAAATCTCTGCAAAAAGTTATATGAGTCCATTTCTTAATATTATAATAATTTTGTTCATAAAGTAACCTATTTCTATGTACTCATAAATCTCATTAATGCTTCATTTCTTCTCAGAGACAATGGTGTTGGTGGTCATATGCTTCATGTTAGTGCTGCAACAAGCTGCAGGAATGGTAAGGATTTGACTTAGAAGATAGATTTTAAGCTCTAATAATAAGGCTGCCTTACCCATTACTCATGGTGAATGTTACACAGACAAAGATGATGTTTGCAAATCTCCTGGGATGGGGAGCAAAAGGAAATCTTCTCTGGTCATATAATACACCTTGGTTCTCACCAATGCATATATTCACAGTAATCAATAACTTTCTTACTGGTTAAAACTACTAAGCAATAGACAGTAGGTCAGCAGTGAGCATCAAATGTGAAGTATAGCATGAATCAGAAGCATAAAGTAACTCACTGCTTGCCTTATAGAAATCCATTTTTATCATGAGTAGCTTATTCAGTTGAAGAATTTAACATATGCTTGAAGATATAGTTTCTAGACCTACAAAAGTGTATATTTGATATTACAAAGTCCTAAACAGCAACAGTTCAAAAATGAAAGTATAATTTTGGCTTCCAAAGTTTAGCTCACTCCATTTCAATTTAGTTCAATTCAACAACCACATATTTAATGTCTACTATACCAGACACTTGCTAGATGCTAGGGATGGAGCAATAAATAAGATTAACTTGCTACTGCTCACATAACACTTCAGAGTAGTAGAGGATTTATGGGTCAACAGGCAATTTTAAAAGTATGATAAGTGCATTGCAAAGGTACCTATGGGGCTTCAAAGAACATTATTACTGAACATTTGCTATTTTTAAAAAATTCTAAGCACTTTGTATTTATCATCTCATCTAGTCCTGATGATAATACAATTAGTAGAATTTAGACCAGTGAGGAGAGAGGAGAGAGATGGAAAAGGGAAGTATTTGAGGAAAAGGTTATATCAGGTCTGAAGTGTGACAGATAAGAGAGAGAGCATGAGAGTTTGAGCAGAAGCCAGTTTGGAGTATGAAGAAGTAAGAGACAGTCATGTTTGGTGGAGTTAGAAGAGATGAACTGTGGGATGAAGCTGGAGTTGTAAGAGGAGGCTCCAGTCTTATCAGACCTAAGCAATCAGGAAGCGTTCAAATTAGAGACAGATAGAGTCAGATTTGCATTTCAGAAAGACCACTCTATCGTATGACAGAGGGCAACACAGGAGGCAGGGAGACTCGTTGGGAACTTGCTCAGTAATGTAAGTGAAATGTTATGATAGTGGCCTGTGCTTGATTATGGGAATGAGGATCTAATTCCAAAGTAGAAGCTACAGGATTCCGAGATTGATTAGACATGAGATGCGAGGAGAGGGTGACAACATCTGGTTTGCATCACTGGGTCACTGGTGATGCCATTCACTAGAATAGAGGGCACCTGATGATGATCAGGCATAGAAGGGAGCCAAGGATGAATTTATCTGGCGCAGGTAGGTTTCGGGCGAGGCGTGAATGAGATCTGAGCTGGAGGTAGAGGTTTGGGGGTTATCAGCATATAAGTGACACCGAAACTGCAAAGGTGGAAAGTGTATAAAGTAAAAAAGGAAAGAATACTGAAGAATACCAAGATTGAAGGGTGAGCCAGAGGAAGGGAAGCTTAAAGGGAAGGAGACTGAGAAGAAGAAATAGCAACATCACAAAAGTCAAGGGGAAAGTGATTCAAGAAGAAAGATGTACGCAACATTTCCCAATGCTACTGAGACAAATAGCATAAGGAATGAAAAGTTTCCATTATATTTACCATTGATGAGGTTGTGATGGTCTCAGCAAATGCCAGTTCAGTAGGGTTGTGGGGACAGAAGACAGAATGTAGTAGGTTGAGAAACAAGTGGAAAGTGAACAAGTAGAGAAAGATACAAGATTTTAGAAAAATAGGCTATATCCCGCTCCTTGCTAAAAGAGGAAACTCGAAGAAATGAAAGATCTGCCCCGTAAATTTCTACTTCCTCTTACCCTCCTTGACTATAAGAACAAGTAGGTTAGGTGGTGTACCAGGAAAAAGGAAGGCAATTTTATACCCTTGAAGTTTAGTGATTATCATAATTTGACTTCTGTATTTATTTAAAGGGATAGTGAGTTTGACTTCTAAAGAACTGAAGCTTTTACCAGACTAGGAAGTTATTTGAGTAAAACAAAAAGAAGAAAGCATCTTCCATATTTCTCAAAAGAAGATAAGGAAAAACAAGTTTTCCATAGTTGGTTACCATCTTTGTGCACCATGTAGGTAGATTAGTATCAGCACATGGGAAGAAGAATTTTAGCTAAAGTTTAGAAGTGCTATTTCCTAAGTGATCATTGCATTGTAGGTGCCAGTCTCTTGACCTGGAAAGACCCTAGGATTTATTTAGTGTCAAAAGAATTTGTTCACATTCTGGCATTTTTGCTCACTGATTTTGTAAGTTTAGATAAGAGATTTTTAACATGTCTAATTTCCAGGGTCCTCATCTATAAAATGGGCATAGAGTTTTAGTCAATCCTGCCATTTATTCTGAGCAGTGTCCATTAAGGAGTGATTTATTTAGTCTAGAATATCTCTGAACCTTAATTTCTTCATTTTTTCCAGTGGAGATGATAATTCTTACCACAATGGGGTGCTTTGAGAAACAAATTATATAATAGTACTTCCATAAAGTGTAGAAATTAAAATTCTTTCACAGCTTTTTTAAGATACAGGGAAAGAAAATGTGACAATATATTAATGAATGTTATGAATATCCCCAAGGCTGAGTGTGATGGGTCTGCTGCTTAGTACTCACAGTGTTGGCTTCCAGGAAACCCATTGCACATTCAAGGGTCTCAGTTATCATTTGCTTTTGGCTTCTTAATCGTGTGAGCTATAACTTTAAGAGCACGTTTGGCCTTCTGCCCTCTTGTTATTCACATAGCACTTTAAAACATCAGGGACTATTCTTGCTGCTTTGTGTTTGGTAATGGTGTGATTGGAAAAGCAATACTAGTGGATATGAGAAGGTCAATGTGAGGTGATGTCTGAGTAAAAGGATGCATTAGTGCAAAGAAATTAGACACTAATTCAGTTATTTAAGCAAACTTGCCCAGCTTTAGTGATGTACTTATACTCAAATGCTTGTGATCCTCTGAAACTGTATTTTCAGAACGCCTTTAGTGGGGTTTTTTTGCCAAATACTTTCTTTGGGTTTGATCAGTGAGTCAAAAGATGTTATTAGCAAATCCAAGAAATAAAAAAGACATATGAGCACACTGATAGCAAAATGCTTAATGTGGTAAGCTGTTTTCGAAAAAACAATGGTAGCTTCCATATGTTGCCGTCATTATTAAATGAGAGCCTATAAGCATAAACGGTATGTTATCTGTTTATTAATTTGCACTTCTAAGTTTAAATTAATTGGTTTCTGGATATAATGAAAAAAGAGATTCTCCATAATCCAGTCAACCTTTCTGAATCTGTTCTTTCCTGGGTAAAACAAGGCACTTCTTTCTCTCAGAGTCTAGATAAGGATCAGAATTCAACACAGATATTTTCTTTTGTTCCAAATTTATTGAGATATAATTGACACATACACATAATTGTACAACATGTTGATTTGTTACACTTATATATTACAAATGATAACCACCATAGCTTTAGCTAACACCTCCATCATGTCACATCATTACCATTTCTTTTTTCAACCCAAATGTTTTCAGTGCATGAGCATTAATGAAGCGATATTTGTAGAGGAAGGAACAGGGTTGAAGGAACAAAGGTAGAGACCAGCAGCAGTGGAAAGCCTTTCCACTGCTAGGCCTCAGGGACTAGAGGAAGAAATAATGTTATGGAGTTTGAAGCCAAAAAAATGGGATCAAGAATGGAGATATCTACTCCAGAGATGGAGTGCAGAAGTAGGAAGGGAGTGGCAAGAAATGTGCTGACCTCTACCCCATCTCAACCCTCTATTTTCCTACAGTGCCTCCCTTTGATTCACTCTATCCAGAAAGCCTGAGTAAGACAAGTGAGCCCAGGGCGTGCAGACCAGAAAGGTCAGCTCCAGCCCACAGGTCAGGGCACAGAAGGATGGGCAGTACACAGGTTGGGCAGTACAGCAAATAGAGAAGAACCAGCACAGCATCTACTAAATGATTTCTGGGGTTTCTTTCAGCTTTTTCAGTCCATAATTTTTAATGAGTAATTTTTCCATTTTTAAAAAATATGTTGCCCCTTAGTTATGCTCTTATTTAGATAGAAAAGGATAATTTCTGAGGGTGGTTTAAACATAAGTATGCACACAACTCATAATCTCTATAAGATACTGAATACAGTTGGCGGAGACACCCCAGAATGCCACTCATATTGTTTAATCTAAATAATATCTGGATCTACTATAGCCTTCTTACATTTCTCTGTGGTTTTTTAAGCCTGAAATTCTCTGCATTTTGAGTAGATATTTCTTGTTAGATATCATATGGCTCAAATTCTCTTTTTGAGTAAAAGGTTGGAACTATTTTTTTGTTCTATTGGCATTTTCTGGTGCTAATTAGGCCGATGATGAGGACTTTAAATTCTTGCATGTTATAGGATAGGATCGTGTGTAAATAGGTCTTATGGATCAAATTAATCTATTATTGAAGGCAAAAAATGGTGATATTCAAAAGGACAAGCCCAAGTTCCACGCAATTTTATGAGTTAGACTACTTATTGATTCTCAAAGCATGGTCCCTGAGAACCTGTTGGAAAGGCAAATTCTCTCACCCCACCCAGTCTTCCTGAATCAGAAACTCTGGGGGTGGAGCCTGTAATTGTGTATTAACTAGCCCTCTGGGTGAGTTTGATGTTAAAGCTAGAGAACACAAAGCTAAACATTTTTATTAACTTCCACATTGAAATAAAGCAATTGTAGTTCTGTTACTTTGGTTTTCAATATGGTAACATTGTCCTTAGTAACTTTTTGCTTCATTTTAAAGTCAGATATCTCAGTTTCCTCTTTATCAACCCGTCATCTATCAATCCAAATGGAGATTGTTAATACACACAATGACATGAGAAGGATGGTGAAGCCCACTGCTTCCAACATGCTTAAAATGGTAAGTTTTGTCATGTTGATGGATCGTTATCAACTAGCATTTAACCATTTAGCAATGGACGTTAAGCTAGGATCTACATATGTGAAATGCTCTAATCTGTTTATTTCACTAGAAAGTTGACCTATTGGCTGGTGGTTAAATGCAACACCCTGCGTTTGAACTGAACATGTTGATTCTATCATTCTAGGATGAAGATATAATTAATGGACCAATGTTGTGGAAGAAACCCTGTAAATTACCTAACTTGAATAATTAGATGCCAAACTACAAATGAAAACTTAAACTGTATAATAAAATATGGCATATAGGTCTGGAATATGAGAGTCCCACTCTTTTTGGCCATGATCAGATCATATGTTATATAATGTGAACAGATTTGGACAACACATTAATAAAAAGAGCATATACCGAAGATGTCGATTAGCATGGTGCAGAGCCTGGAAACCCAAACACAATAAAGTAGGAGATAATTTGGGCTAAATAAAGAATATCCCAGGAGGATATGATAGTTGACTCTAAGATAATTACTTAATCTGGAGGAGCCTCAGCTTTCTTGGCTATTAGTGGAAATGATACTTCAAACTTTGTTCAATCTTTGTGAGGATTATTAGAGAAATATTAAATATGTAAATAAAATGCCAGTAACATATGGGATGCGAAATAGAAATTAGTTCCCGTTTCTCTTTTCAATTCAAGTATTTAAACTGTTATATGACAAATGAATTAGATTTCCCAAAGGGCTGAGCTAGAATCAACAAATCATAGGTATTTGGAGGCTATACTATACCTCAATAGATTAAAAAAATCTGTGTAGCAATTAATGCTACAGTGAGCTGTCCTAGAAGGTACTGAACACATATTTCAATTATGGTCAAAATGAGTATTTTTTGGAAAGGATTCCTGTAATTAATGGGAAATAGAATCTATTATCTTTCTGGTTCATTCCATTTCTGCGACTCTATGACAGTCGGTTCTTAATCTAGGCTATGGGAAGGAATTTTTCCACTGAGTCTCATGTCTAGCTTCACTTCTGAGAAAGTGTGTTGTGCCAAATGCACAGGATAAATACCTCATGACCGCAATAAGTAATTGGAATTGCCTTCCCAAAGATACAAGATAAGTCTGCTCTATTCTGAACATTTCTTCTCATCTTAGCTTGGGACATTTTTTTTTTCTTCCTTTAAAGGAATGCTAGTAATCTTGGCTTAGCTTGTCTGAATTACGATAATACTAAATCCCTATTTGCATTGATTTTCCTAGATTTTTTTCTATTTTGTATATGAGATAAGGGTGAGCATTTATTTTTCCATACATTTTGTCCTTCACACCGTTGTATTTCATTTAGTATAACACAAACTTACTAATGCTTACTATAACATCCAATGTATATTAACATATGAAGACTACTGCAGATGCAATAGACATTTTGGGGGGGAAACAGCACATATTTAGTCTCATTTCTAGTTAAATAGCCATAGCCCCAAGCTAGAAAAAAAAAGAATTATCACCTGTATTGTCTATCTAAAAGAGTGAGCCTTGGTTTTGAAATATTTATTTTCCTGCTAAGAAGATGGCTATTCTTTTTCCTAAAATGTTTCACCTGTGACCCACATATAGAAAGACACTTCCTAGTAACTAAGTCATTTAGGAAAGCAAGAAATGTATCTTTTGTTAGAACAATGGAAAAATAAGAAATTCGGGAAAATAATTCATCAGATAGGCATTTGTTTTCAATATAATCATCCACATCTCCATTATCTCATGAAAGCTTCGTATTTTCATTTCCAAATGTTTTTCATTTATTTCAAGATGTGGAATCATGAAGCTGCAAAGAATGCTGAAAAGTGGGCAAAAAAGTGCACCCTGACTCACAGTTCTTCCTCCAAACGAAAAATTAGCTGTAAGTCAAGCTTCTCCAGTGAATGATATGTCATTTTATAAAAACTAAAAATTAACTAAAAATCATTGAAGTAGCAAACATGGCAGTTTGAGAAAGGTGATCTAATTTTTGTCTGTTGGTTTTAGATTTATCACCTGTCACACACACACCCTGCTTCTTTTCTTATTGTCCTTCCATCTTTTTTAAACTCTTGTCCTAAAATCTCTTTACTCCTGCTACTCCAAGTCAAAAAAGTAAAATGAGTCTGTAGGGATCAAAGGCAAAAGCTATGAGGGAGGAAAACAACAAAAAATTGTTTGAAGTACTTTTTTCTGAAGTTAAGTCTATTTAGATACTCATCATCCTTATTTAGCCACATGCCAAATTTATTCCTGAAATGCAAAAAAATCTCCCGCTTAACACAGTATTGTCAAAGTTACCAAACCACAAGCTCCTGGTGAAAATAATCATTTCTTTCAGTATAACTTTCCAGAACGTAAGTGTAAGTGGTGTTAATGTAGAATTAAATCTCTATGTAACTTCCGAAGTCCTCAGGTCACCCCACTCTGCCTGTCCATTCTACTCCAACCTATCTTACTCGTTTTTACTAATATCTGGCCAGCCTCCACCTCATCACATACATGCCATTGTCACTCTTGCATCCATGGCTTTGATTTTGTCATTTTCCTACTGGATAACCCATCTCTATCTGATCTATTTGCTCTCTGCTTCACATGTGCTCCCCTTATTTCCTTAGCTGAAGAGCCAGGGATAAAAATTATGTCTGAAACTTTTTTGACTATACCCTGTATGCATATCACGAAGGCATAGCAGATAATCAATACTTGTCAATTCACAGTGTTTATCAGTTTACTAGTGTTACCAAAATGATGACTGTGATTGCATGAAACTACATAATCAGTTTGAAAATGAATTACTGTTTACCTTTAAAAAAGAGCTATTCCTAGGTTGCAGGAAAAGTGATTCCAATTCATAGAGCCAAGCTGTTGAAATTGAAATTGGATATCTCCCATAGGTCAGTTGGTGAAAGATGGCTGCACATCTTTGGGAGGTGATATTGATCCCCAAAACTAAAATGTAATGTTTTAATAGTTTTCAATGAGGATTCTTCACTAGTGGTTTAACTGTTGGTTCATTGTTTTTTCTAATTTTTAGTTGCTGGCTGTGGGGAGAATATACTCATGTCCAGTCGTATCAAATCTTGGCCAGATGTAATCCAATATTTTTACGAGGAACTTAAATATTTTAAATATGGATTTGGACGTACTCGAGCAAATGTTAAAATTGGCCATTACACCCAGGTAAAAATGAAATGACAAAAGCTTAATGTTTCTTGTCCTCTACCATCCCAGAATTACTTTTTCTCCTGAGTTTATCGTGGAAATGCCAAGCAGTCATCTGAGCTATGTAATCTTTATGTGAGCATGAAAGCTCCTCTACTTTATAAAGTATGTGCTACCTGTTAATATACATAAGCATCTGTCTACTATTTCTTGGATACCCACAAACACTTATCTCATCATTGTGACCTTGATTTGCCACAGCAGATTTTTTTAAATGATAGTTCTGGAAGTAAAGTGATGAAATGAATTCGATTATATTTAAGCAACAGTAAATGACCTTTAAACAAAAGTCTTGAAGTCTTTTCTCTGGGCCAGTCACAGGATGAAATGCTAAAGAGAAAAATAATCAACAATATTAGACTCTTATATATCCACTTTTTTTTTTTTAAAGATTTGATTTTTTCCTTTTTCTCCCCAAAGCCCCCCGGTACATAGTTGTATATTCTTAGTTGTGGGTCCTTCTAGTTGTGGCATGTGGGACGCCACCTCAGCGTGGCTTGATGAGCGGTGCCATGTCCGCACCCAGGATTCGAACCGACAAAACACTGGGCCGCCTACAGTGGAGTGCGCGACCTTAACCGCTCGGCCACGGGGCCAGCCCCTTATATATCCACTTTTTAAAATTGTTGAATAGATAATTTTTGTATTATATTAAAATTAAAGAAAAGTTATATTGGGGCACCAGAGATTATCTGCACAAAAACACAACGACAATAAGCTTTTTTTCTTCTTTTCCCTGCAAAAATCAAATTGCTTGTAGGTGACTTTCTCCTCATTGCCCAACACTCCGTTGTCTACATATTTATGAATTTGGGAATGAATCATTGTTATAACAAAGGTATCATGAATGCATAAAGCTTCCTTCGATGTTAAATGAAGCGCTATAGTTGCAAGAGAGATTTTAAAAGAATAATCATCAAGTTTATAGGGAAATTTAAAATATCTGAAGCCTATACTTTTCAGCTTTTAAAATTCCCTTCATTGATGATTTCTAATAAGCAGTTAAGAAACAAAAAGCCAACAGTGTGAACACTATAAATTTAATTAAAATGACTTGATTTTAAACTTTTCACTTACAGCTTGTTTGGCCCACTTCCCACCAGCTCGGCTGTGCATTAGCCTACTGTCCTCACAAGACTTTAAAGTATTTCTATGTTTGCCAGTATTGCCCCGGGTAAGTACAGTGCAAGAGATCCTTTTGGGCATATAGTAGGCCAAGTGGCTTGCACGTTGAACTATAATCCAACCCCTTTCATCAATCTGAGGTTTTAGGGTAGCTTCATGGAGAGCCTTGAAGGCAGGTTTTGAAGAATGGAGAGACTTGGGAAAGACAGGAAACAACAAGCAGTGCATTCTCAGGGGTGATAAAGCCATGGGGATATCGATAGCATGGTGTATAGAGAATGGGCTCTGGGGGCCACAAGGTTCAAATACAAACATTGGCTCTGCCACTCACTAGTTGTGTGACCTTCAGTTCCCCAATAACATAATAACATGGAGCTCCTTTTTTCTTATCTATAAAGAAGCAGTGGCAATACATTTCTTGTAGGATCTTTCTGAGGATTAAATATGAAAAGCTCTGTTAAGTGTCTAGCATCGTTCATGGCACATAATAGATTCTCAATGAAAGCAAATTCATCTAATAAAGAAGTAAGTAATAGTCTGCGTGATGCTAATACCAAAAATTCTTAGGAACCTTACTGCAAACCTGTCTTCTGGCTGCATGCCTTTGGTCCTCTGTAAAGGCAGTGGGAGTAAAGGCAGTAGAGTAGGAGATGGAACCCCATCTCCTTTCTTCTGCATATATTTATATACTACCAATTTACCTTGAAATTGTCTCTGTGGCTTCACCCTTCAAAAATCCCTCCTCTTCTTTCCTAAGCTCTTGAGACTCTTGCTGTATATTCCACTCCCATGGCACAATCCTATATTCCTTACTGTTGTCACTAATTCTGTCCTTCAAAACTTTGATTGCCAGGGGAAACTATGTGAAAAGAATGAATACCCCATATAAAAAAGGAGAACCATGTGGAGACTGCCCTCATCATTGTGATAATGGGCTTTGCAGTAAGTAATATCCATTCTGCATCTTTACTTGGTGATGTCTACATGGACACTGACCTTACTGAGGATGACTGTCTCAGAATCTGCCCTGATAGATATATGCCCCCATTCTGCTTCTGGGTCTTCCTTTTCCTACATCAACCTTTTAGACCTTGGCAATAAAACCAGATCTAAAAATGAAGTGGGAAGTTCAGCTGCCATTTGAGAGTAATGGTGACTAAAACAATACAGACATGAGGTAGTCATTCAGAGCAAAGTTAACCCAAGCCAAAGTGGAGATTAAGTTTCCCTTTAAGTCCTTCTTTTACTCGGTGAGGGAGGGAAAAGGCAAAAGTATAGAAACCAACCAACTACAATATCAGACAGGGTCAGGCCTGATTTGGTTTTGCCCCTAAACAAAAGGGAATATGTAAAAAAGAAACTTAATGTTGTGCTCCACAGAGTGGCTACCCCTTTCCTCTCTTTCACACACACACATATGCACACACATTCAGAACTCAGACACACTCTGCCAATTCCATCACTTGATTGCTCCCTAACAGCTGCATTTCACTGGAAGCAGGCACCTGAAAAAAGAGTGTGGGGCTATTTTAAGAAAATGTTGAAGGTTCCAGCTAGTCTTCTGTTAATCCCCAGACAGTACACACACACATCAGAGCCACTGCTAGTAGAGGATGCTATTCCTTCCTGTGGTTTGTTGAATGGAATGGGAGATGGATTTGTGTTCCCCGTTTGGTACCCTTGTCGCTTTGTACAATCCACTCATCCCACAAGCAGATATGATAGCACACAGACACACACACATATACACACTGGGCTAAATAAGTAACACCTGAAACATATTGGGAATTAAGGTTATTTCTGTTACTGTGCACCTTATTGGTACAAGACAGGAAAATTTATTTGATTTTATAAAGCTCTAGGTGTGTAAACTCTATATCTGCTACATAAGGTATGTCTGTTAAGCCGTTTAAAACTGTTACGTCTTATTATGTACTGAACTTTAAATAACAGAATGTCCAGAGTAAGTAGATTTTCCCTGAGATAATACAGTTTTGGGTAACTGATAGTTTCATCCAAGAAGCAGCGTTTTATTTGCCTTTTATTTCATTTTAGCCAATCCCTGCATGCATGTGAATAAGTACTCAAATTGTGACGACTTGGTCGGAAAACACGGCTGTGCTACAAAAGACATGATGGAAAGCTGCCCTGCCACCTGCAAATGCCCCACAGAAATAAGATAGAACATCTTTAATGGTGCAGTTTCTTCTTAAGAGCAAAGTGACTTCCCTTAAAAAAAAATGACTGTAAAAGTTTCATATCTTCTTTTATCAGTTCACACGTTTTGAAAAAGTCTTCTATCGAATACATCCTCTTTCATGAATTAAATTTGATAATATCTGAATTTTAAAAGGTAATAAAAACAGTAAATTCAGTAACTGTGAACTATAGATATGAATGTAATGTTGACTGTAATAAATTATTTAGTCATCATAATTGATAACATACTTAAAGCTTTTGTGTAACTCTTATGAATAAACATGCTCAAATTTTTTTAAAACAGCTCAGAAATTCTTTTTTTCACTAAGACTTTAAAAAAAATGCATTGATGAGGATATGCACCTGCATCCTTGAAGAGCTCTGTTCTGGTTGGCATCTGTAGGCCAGAGATAATAGGGCATATACTGACCTCAATGATAATTAAAAATATATACATATCTAAGTTTGTTGGCAGAAATGTGAAAGAAGTTGCCATAATGATAATTCACAAACACTTACCCAGGTGCTGGATCTAAACCAGTTCATAGATTTGGCCTCCCCAATTGAAGGGGAGTTCACATCGCTAGAGAAAGAACCCAGCAATGCAGTCATGTACATATTCCATGAACCTTTCCTCAGGCCATCCCTCAAAGAAACCTGCGGCCATTTATCAAGGTGACTGACACTGAGAAGTGGAAAAAAATTTTTTGTAGCTTACTAGATACTGACTTAAAATTAATACTTATCTCCAAAGACTTGAAGAACCCCCACAGTATGTGGATCAGACTGGAACTTATAAAGGTCAAGACAGTGAAGTCATGGCCCTAGTGCCTCTCGGACTACCCACAGTAGGACTGCAGACCGATCCTACGCTTAATTCTCCAGTTCCAAACTACAGAGTAGAAATCAATATACTTAGAAATTCTCAAAATCTCCACATTGGTTCTCTGACCCAAAGATTAAAGAGCTATCATGGTAGAAAGTGCCAAATGGAAGCTTCTGAAGCTATCTATTCACTCTCAGCAAGACTGTAAGTCCAAAATAAGTTCAAATGTCTTGGGTATTCAGAAATTTGTGTTACAACCTAGACAAAAAGTTCAGAGGTGGTAACTGTGTCTACACCCTTATTTAACTTGCCCATTTGACTAGTGAAAAAGCAAGATGGTTTGTGGGCAATAACTGTAGACCATCACAGACTTATTCACATGTTGGCACCGCTCACAACTGCGAGTCTACATATCAAATCTTCATTAGAGAAAATCAACAGATTGCGTGGCACTGGGAGTATATTTATAGCCTTACAATTGCTTTTATTCTATTACAACTAACAAAGATAATTAGAGACGATTTTCCCTTATATAGCAAAGAAACTGTCTAATCTACTCTCCCCATAGTGCTTCTACTATCACCTTATTCACATAATGTCAATCTATTGCCATAGTACCACACTACTGTTTTAATAGCTTTGGCGAAAAGGATAAGGTTTTGGACATATTAGTTTTTATGAAATATTTCAGGTGCGATGTAGAGATTAACATAATAAACATCCGTATACTCACCTGCCAGCTTAAGAAACAAAATAATTTGTAGAGTTGAAACTCCCTTATTTCTCCTGCCTCTATCTTGAATTTATTGCTTGTCATGTCCATGAATATCACAACATAGTTTTTCCATATGTGTTTCCCTAGGCATATTTAGTATTGTTTTTCATATTTTCAAATTTTATGTAAATACTAGAACACTGTACATACTATCTCTGTCTCTTTATCGCAATATGTTTTGAAGATTCATTCATTCTGATGTTATCAAGCATATACTAGCAATTAATATAATATTAGGGAAAGATACTGGAATAGGTGCATCAGCAATGTTGTCTTCAGTTGGTTATGGTTTCCTATTGTTTCATTCTTATCATTTAATGATAAACTACTAATACTGTTGCTTCACTTTGTTTTTCTACTGTACTTTGTTGTGGGGCATTTGGTTAATAGAACAATATGTGTTGTTGTATTTTGCATGTTTTGGACTAGAATTTTCTAATATCTAGAATTAGAGACAAAAATGTACTGTGGTTCAAATATTTCCAAAGTAGATATACAAATACTATACATAATATTTGTCTGGACTATGATTATTGTTACTGGTGGTTTATTTTTTCCATGAGTGAGATGTAAACATGATGGATTGAATACAGGTCTTTACTAAACCGCCACTCCCTCCCAAAACCCCACTAATACTTGGGTAAAGAGATAAAAGGGAGGAACATCAAAACTTTTGAACCTGGTGACTCATTGGATAAGAGGTAACTGATTTAGCAGGACAGAAAAAGTTGACCACTAATAGTGGGAAAGCTCTGAAACAACTATTCTGTCATGTAGAACCCAAGGAAGTCTCAGGAAATGGTAACACCAAGTAGTTGTAAAATTGTAGGTGTGGATGGGAATAAGAAAATGAAAATGGGTTGAAAGCCTACCATTTAGAGTAATCTTTCTCCCATTCTAAGCACCCACAGGTGACGACATTTTTCTCCTCCTAATAGAAGACTGAAGGCTTACACTTTGAAGAAAACCCGTCAATTATGTAACAAAACTGAGAAATATAAAGGAAATGAACGATAAATTTAACAACATAAACGTTAATCACATAACTCAGTAATAAAAAAAATGATATGAAAAAAGATAAGGGCTACCTAATAAAATTATATGACCACCAAAGGGATATTTTCTGCAATATGCCAAGACTTATTGCAAAACAATTTGAACGCGAAAACCCAACAGAAAGATGGACAAAAGACCTTATCAAACAATAAAAAAATAAACACCAGGAGCCAGGCTGGTGGCGCAGCAGTTAAGTTCTCGTGTTCTGCTTCGGCAGCCCAGGGTTCACCAGTTCGGATCCCAGGTGCAGACCTACGTGCTGCTTATCAAGCCATACTGTGGCAGGCGTCCCACATATAAAGTAGAGGAAGATGGGCAGGGATGTTAGCTAAGGGCCAGTCTTCCTCAGCAAAAATAGGAGAATGTCAGCTCAGGGCTAATCTTCCTCAAAAAATAAATAAATAAATAACCATCAACAATAAAATATGTAAAGAGGCCCAGATTTACAACTTAACTGCAGATATAGACAACGAAAAGTTACCATTTTTCATGTATCACATTGACGAGGATTTGAAGTTTATTAGTACCCAGGGTCGATGAAGAAAACAATCACTCTTCCTTAGGGGAGCATAAACAAGTTTTGGCGGGGACATAGAGAAAAGGGAACACTTGTGCGTTATTGGTTGGAATGTAAATTGATGGAGTCACTATGGAAAACAGTTTGGAGGTTCCTCCAAAACTTAAAAATAAAACTATCATATGATCCAGCAATTCTACTTCTGGGTATTTATCCAAAGAAAACGAAACCACTAACTTAAAAAGATATATGCACCCCATCATGTTCATTGCAGCATTATTTACCATAGCTAAGCCATGGAAACTACCTAAATGTACATCAGTGGACAAATGGACACAGAAAATGTGATATATATATATAACAATGGAATATTATTCAGCCACAAAAAAGAATGACATCTTGCCATTTGTGACAACACGGATGGATCTTGAGGGCATTATTCTAACTGAAATAAGTCAGACAGAAAAAGATTAATACCTTGTAGTCTCACTTATATGTGTAGTCTAAAAAAAATGGAGCTCATGGATACAAAAAACAGATTAATGGTTGCCTAAGGCAGGTAGTGGGGGGTGGGCGAAATGGGTGAACAGGTTAAAAGGTACAAATTTCCAGTTATAAAATGAATGAGTCAAAGGGGTGTAATGTACAGCATGGTAACTACAGTTAATAATACTATATTGCGTATTTGAAAGTAGCTAGAAGAGTGGATCTTGAAAGTTCTCATCACAAGAAAAACAAATTTTGTGACGATGTATGGCAATAGGTGTTAACTGGACTTATTGTGGTGATCATTTTGCAATATATACAAATATCAAATCATGACATTGTACATCTGAAATTAATATAATGTTATTCAATTATATCTCAAATAAATAAACGTTTCTGAATGAATAAATATCTAACAAAATGTTAATTGAATTTATGAGTTCAATATACCAGAAAGATAGAAATGTAATTTTTAAAAAAGCTTGTCACATACTTTCCACATTATATACTAAAATACATTATAGAGAAAGAATTTAAATGTCATAATTAAAAACAACAAATACACACATGATGAATATCTGCAATTAGAGCGGGGAAAGTGTTAAAAGGCTTAAAAGCAATGAAAGAAACTACGAAAGGGAACAATATCATATTTGACCATGTAAAAGCTCAAGGTGTAATAACTAAAAAAGAAAAATCTAGAAACAAAAAATATGTACAACTGTAAGAAAAAAATATTTTCCCTGCAAATGGCAAAAAGGTTAGATACCCTTAATATGTAAATAATTCGTTCAAACAAATAATGAAAGCTGAACAATTAAGAGTAGGTAAAGATATAAATAAGCTCACAAAAGAAGAAACATTTAAAAACAAGAAAATGTGAAAAAGTTCAATTTCAATAATCACTTGTTTAATTAACAGTTGTTAAAGATCTGTATGTGTCAGACCTGCAAGGACAAGCAGTGTTTTGGTATTCCAACGCTGGGAAACTAGCATTAAACAGATCAACAAAAATCTGTATAGTATTCCAAGTGGTGATAAGACACATAAAGCACTGAAGTTGGAAGATTGTTATCTTAGTGTAGTCAGGGTAGACCTCTGTGATAAGGTATGTGCCTCTTCCCAATTTACAATCTCTCAGTTCTAAATCCATCGTTCTTTCCCCTCCTTTGTGCTCCTGGATCTCTTCCTAGTCTGTTCCTTCCTTGAGGACTCTGCCTCAGACTGAGAGGTAGATGCTGTTGCTTCCTAAATCTGCTATTCCTATATTCTGTAGCGTTCCCTTCACTCCCTCAGGTGCTAAAATGTTAAGTCAGTGCTAGTTTTTACAGTAGACATTAGGTTATCCAACAGATATATCATTTTTAGATTATAATTGAAATAAAAGGCAAAATTGCAAAATTCTATAAATAAATCATAATTCTCCAAGAAAATTTTCTCAGAAATGTTTGAGGATGGTATGGTGAGAAAATATTGGATTTAGGGTTAAACATATTTGGTTTGGATCCTGATTCTTCTACTTAATAGCTACGTGGCCTTGAACAATCTTATCCTGGCCCCCACAGCTATGTGGGGCACTCAGTACCACCTGAGAGAGTTATTGTGTGGACTGAGTGAAATGATGTTTACAAAAACAGGGTCTCACCCAATCAAGTAAAAAGACTTCAGTTTTAATTCTGCAAAATTAAGATATTGAAATAGGAAACCATTAGGATCCCTTCCATTTCTAGTTTTCTCTAGTTTCAAAGAAAGCAAAATAACAGGAGTTAGCACTTTGAAAAATTTTTTAAGCCCCGCTTTGCTTTATCAGTCCTGGGGACTGAGTTTTACTGGTGCCAAAAAAATTATGTAAAAATTCAACTATATTTCAAATTTTCAGAGGCAGAGTATTTAAATACTGCTGGTGATTGGTAGTATTTTCCCTAATTTTGAAATAAAATGTGTTCAGTTGGCCAGGCATTTGTGTAATGATGGCGTTTTCCACATTCTCAAAGCAACTGTGGAATTTATTGATATTTTCAATAAAATATTGGCAAAGAGAAAGACAAATCATCTATATGGCTTTAGTATACATAAAGCCATGTATATTGCACTTTAGGAGTAATTTAAATGATTCACAATGTGAATTTCGACCATGCATGAATTTCTTTGTAAATTGACACTACCAACTAGCTCCCTGTACTCATCCTCATAAGGAGATGGCTGTGGAGCATAGTGAGTAAAGAAGGACATGCAGGTAAATATATTTTTTAAATATTTCAAAATTATTTAAAAACATTTTTAAGCATCTGACCAGTCAGTTTCAGACCTCAACTTTTCCTATTTCTGTCATACTAGTTTTTAGTTGGACCTTTCACACCTTGCAGAAAACTTAGGGATTTGAATATTTAGGAAATATCTTTGGAGACCTCATAAATTTAATGACACCCTGCCGTAAGATTGCTCAAAGGGAGAGAAATGCAATTAGATTAAAAGGTGTGATATAACAGAAACATATTCAATAACCTGCTGCTAGTCAAACACCAAAACATTGCTGCAGTGGGCAGGTTTGAGGAGCCCTCATCTCAGACACCTGAGATTCTCTCTGTCAAGGTCATACCACTATTGTGACCTTCATCACTGCCATAATATTCTAGGACAGACTTTTGTTTTCAAACGATTTCTCAGTGAAACAACGTATGCCTAGAAGAAATTCACATCTAACCACAGTTTAATTTTCTATCTTGAGAAAAGGTAAACAATAGGAAACACACCACTGATTTGGGGGAAAATATGGCCATTTCTGTGACAATTCTACAGATATAAGGTAATGCAATGTATAAACATTTTTAGGTGAAATGTATGACCATCTCAAAACTGTGAAATAAATATTAATCATTATTTTAATCTCTATAGGTAATGAAATCAACTTAGATATTTAAGCAGGAATCTATTACGTATTTCAAAATAAGAAAGTATTTATTAGCATCAAGATGAACCGATAAAGAACACAAATGATAACTTAGATCATTTCTATCTGGAAACACTTTGTACTTTTTTCATACACAGTTAAAGATCGTATTTCCCTTGGCACACAGTGAAATTTTCAAACATGATATGATACACGTATATAAAGGAACAATTTATTTTTCTAAGATGTTAAACTTTACCTCTCAGTTTCATTTCCCAACTCCTAACCATTTTCTATTCTAGATAGAGAAAAACAAACCTTTGTTTTGCATTTTTCTTCCTATTCCCATTGGGTTCACAGGTCATCCAGCAGCCATTTGTGAAGGACGGGTTCGATGCCATTTCAGCCCTACTTTCCAGTTGTTTGTGTAGGGTAGCATAATATGATTTTCTTTTCTATTTTTAGGTTTCTCAACATACCCTAGCTGGACCACAAAGTTTCATGCCTTCTCCATCACCTACTCACAACAAGATTTTCCGTGGGAGCTCTATGGTGCCCCTATACTATTTATAAAGACATTATACATATAGCATATGATGCTTTTTGAAAAACTATTTATCTTCTCACAATAACATTATAAGTGTTATCATCTACACTTAACACATTAAAAAATGAAATAAAATAAAACTAAGAACCTAAAATAAGAGTATGCGCAAAGAGCATGCATCGTAAAACCAGACAGATAGGGTCTGACATCTTACTCTTTAAGTTATAAGCCATGTGATTTTAGACAAATTAATTTCTATTGGCCTCAACTTCATTTTCAGGGAAAAAAGATATACAACAATAATAATACCATCCTCCTGAGATTGTTGTAAAAATTAACAATAGTGTAAGTAAAGAGATAAGTATCTCGCAGCTGTCACTATTGCTATTCTATCATTTATATTATCATAATAGACAGATTATAAATATTTACTGCAATGTACGGATTTGTCTTGAAGTGAAAAGTAAGAAAGGAGAGAAATCTCCTATAGGTTATAATTTAATGGTCAAAAGAAAAGGTCACTCATGCTCAAAAATTACTGCACCATGGCTCAACTTTTCCCAATTGGGTATTGGGAATACTTCGTCTTCAAATGTAGAAAGCCTGGCTGTTACAACACAAAGGGCATTTAAGGAAGTTTTAAACCAAGGCAGAAAATGACAGGAAGAAGGAAGCTGGCAGATAAAACTTCTATGTTTTCTCCATTGGATATGCTATTCTGAGATGCGTGATTCACATAGTATCTCTTTGCAGATATCACTCAAGATCAGTCAACCACACTGGCCACAAAGCTATTGCCACCTTTGTGATGCCCGCTTCTGCATGTGCTCTCCCTCCTTCCTGATCTTCTTTCTCTCTTAATCTTGCTTATCTGGAATTGCACTCTGCAATAAAGTTAAAACATAAGTTTTTGCCTCAGGCTCTATTTTCCAAAGAACCTGAGCTAAGACAGTATACTAAAATAGAATCTGCAGAGAAAATATTATGAAATGGGGCCAAAATTACTTATACTTTTTATAGAAGACCTATAATTATATATCTCTCAAGCTTACATTAATTGTTACCCATCTTTCCAATTGCCTACAATTGGGTGGAGACCTCATGGTAATCATCTTTCTTAATCATGGTGGATGAGATCTATGAAGACTAGAAAACTAGGCTAGACGAGAAAATTACTGGTACTGTTTAATAAAGGTCATTAAACAGAAGGGGATATAACTACTAATTTCTCACTTCCAATTTTTCTCCATATTAGTTAATTACTTAATTATTTACCCGGGTTCTCAGGCAGAAGGCTAGGAGTAAAGCTTTTTTTTTTTTTTTTTTTTTGGTGAGGAAGATTTTCCCTGAGCTAAAATCTGTTGCCAATCTTCCTCCACTTTGTATGTGGGACACCACCACAGCATGGCTTGATGAGAGGTGTGTAGGTCCGCACCCAGGATCCAGGCCATGAACCCTGGGCCACCGAAGCAGAGCGTGCAAATTTAACACCAGGCTGGCCCCTAGGAGTCATTCTTTATTCCTGGCTTTTTTTTTTTTGGAATTTAAGATTCTGCATGGAATTTTAATCCCTTAATCCCCCCCCCACACACAAACACATAAATTCATGTACAAATTATGTTGTGACTCTTGTAACAATGATATAATGTAATTTGCTTAGTTTTTTACTGCACAGGGATTTGCAAAGTAGCCAAAAATTGGTTTTGCACCTCTTAGCCTAACATCCTCCTCAAAAATATAAAAGCATTGAGATCAAAGAAGGAAAAAGATTCTTTGGAGAGTTGCTCAAGTGTTATGCAATGTCCAGCTTGCTCCCCTCCAAGGGGATCAGTGGGCTGTGCTTCTCCTTCCATTTAAGCTTACAAGAGCATGGTCTATGTCCTCTGGTGTCTCTGGAGCTCAAAGGTCCATACTAAACACATGCAGGAAAAGAACCAAAGATGGGCCTGGCCACTAGCTGCCTGTCTAACAGAGAGGCACCTACTTGGGAACAGCCCGCACTCCCAAGATTTGTAAAGGAAAAGGATGCATGAATGTTTCACATATTGGGGACCCAGCCTGAGGCCATTTTAAACTGGACTTTGCCAGCTCTAGCGCTGGAGACCTTAATAGAGCAAGTCTCTGCAGGGTGGAATAATGGAAACCAGGGACTAAGGGAAAGATCAAAAGTGGACATCTGGGAAAAGGCATTCCTTTATCAGTGATTCTTAATCTTGAGCATGCATCAGACTCACCTGAGGGCTTGTTACACCACAGCTTGCGGGGCTCCATCCCTAGAGGTTGATTCAGTAAGTCTAGGATAAGGCTGGAGAATCTGCACTTCTAACAAGTCCCCAAGGAATGCTAATGCTGCTGGTCCAGGACTACACTTGGAGAACCACTGACCTACATTAAGAGAAAGGCTGTCAGAGATCCTCAGATACAGACAGACTCTTCATCAAAACCTTGCAGAGAAAAGAGAAGAAAGTACAGAAGCAGAATCTCAGTGCTCAAAATAAGTTGATTTCTTGCTCACACAAAGTCAGATCAGATGGGATTGGGTGGGTAGAGGTAATGAAAGGAGGGCTTAGTCATTCAAGGACCCAAACTGACTGACCCTTTACCCTCTTCAAGTGGCTTCAAAAGTTATCCTGGGAGTGGCCGTACAACCAGCAGATGAGAGAATAGAATGGAGGATCATGAAAGAAATTTTTATGAAGCAGGCCTGAATTCCTACATCCATTGCTAAGAATCCTCCGTCGCTAAGAATTTAGTCACATGCCCAAACATAGATGCAAAGGGAGCAGAAAAATGTAGTCCCTGGTAGGGCGGTCATATCTCAGCAACAGAAGTCAGGAGAGCAAGAATCTCCAATGAACATCTAGCAGTTTCTGCCACTGAACCCCCTTCCCATTGCTGGCTTCCAGGCTTGAGCAAGTCTGAATTTAGCTTTGAAGGAAATGTATAGTTAATTACACAGACATTTTAATTACTAAAATGAATGTTTGTAACTAAAAATGACCAGAGGACTTATTATCTGAGTGACTGGAAAAAGTTATGGGACTCATCAGGATAGGGAAAAGAGGATGAAAAATTGTGTTTACAGAGCAGTCATGAGGAAAAAGAAATTTGCTCTTCTAAAATTCTAGAGTTCCTCTCTTTTAACGTTACACTACTTTTTTAGAGATTAAGCAAACTTTTAAGTGAAGTAAATCTAAAGATTTCATAATTTCACATTTGCTATGCAACATGACATCCTTTATTTATCTGTCATTCTTAAAGCAAATGGCAAATTTACTTTTCACAGATGAAAGCTTGCTATTACTGAGGATATCTTCAACATCTTACTCCAACTCCAAAAACAGGAAGATTCCACACAGTAGCTTCAAACGCTTTGTTTTTTAAGGTGATTACGGTTAGCAGGTGTACTCATTTGCCTATGCTTACCATAAAGTGAAGTAATGACATCTCCTGATTCATAAAGCTGGGGAGTCAAGCTGGGGCTTGACTTCTAGTTATATGTCTTTTAAGACTAAGAGTAAATTAACTAATATTTGATGCTATTTATTGAAAAGGAAAAGCAAGACGTAAACAAATATCCTTCATGATCTTTCACTCATTTTCTCTATTAGGACACACAAAGCAGCATCTTTCTCTATGATCCAGTCTCTCCTATGAGCAGAATTTTCTCTTTGTTGTTCATCCTGACCACTACAATTCTTTCTATCATCAGTGTCCATTCTTTCAGTTTTTACTCTCATCCCTGTTTCTGATGGGGCAAATCATCAGGCAAAGAAACCAAGTAATTTTGAATCATCTCAATGTCTCACTGCAGATGCTTCTGAAACCTCTCAGCTGTTTCAAGACATTCATGTTTCTGCACCTCCACCTCGACTCTCAAGGTCTCCCTTGCTTGATGGGGTCAGTATTCATTAATGAATTAATACACATGGACAAAAAGCAGTTTAAGATCTAGTTTGTCGTCTCGTTTTATATTCCCAGGGCTCCTTATCAAGAAATCTAAGGGGTCTACGAAATTAGTAAGGACAGATGTTTTGAGTTTCTTTTATTGTGATCAGACTGCACAGGATGAAGCCCTTTGATGTCCCGACTTTCTAAAGGGCAAGTGATAAGATCATCACATTGGAACTGGTTGTTAAACTTCACGTCACTGTCCTTTATCGGAGGCGGAGGCTTGGGAGGGAGGCCTTCCTGAATATTTTCATCTGCATACTCCTTGCTGTACTGCATCGGAGGTGGTGGAAGGGCTCTCACTTGCTGTGGTTCACTCGTTGTGGGAGATCAAGAACGACAAGCTTGAGGTGTACACTGGTGTCGGCCTTTGCCACCCTCGCTCACATCTGACTTCCGGTCTCCTCCAGAAAGAAGCCACTGATGCATTTTTTATTCCTTTCTTTTACTCACATGCCACATCCAGTCTATTAGTAAATCATGGTGGCTTTCCCTGCAAAATATTTCCCAATTTATTCCATTTTCCTCCATTTGTACCGCTCTAAACCTAGACCAAACCGCCCTTGTCTCTTGGCCTGTCACTACAAAACCCCTAACTGGTCTCTCTGCTTTCGTTCTTGTCCCCTACCTCCTGATTGATTCCGCATATGGCAACATGCCTTAAATTAACTCATGCCATGTTATGCCACTTTCAACAGTTTCTCATTGTTTTTAGAATAAATCAAAACCTCTCAGTCTTCTCTTCCTCATCTGCCACGCTCTCGTGCTCTAACTTAGGTGTGACCGCAGTCACCAAGGCCCACAATAAAACAATTTGATTACAAACCAAACCAGTTAGGCATTTTATTCAAATTATAATGGGACATTTTCTTATGGAGTTCTAAATATCCACACAAGAAAACCTCATGAGATCAAGAATGAGAGGCAAATTTGAAAAAGCTTGTTACAAATGTGAGCCGTTAAATTCCTAAATAATCACATTTTACAGTAATTGAATTATTAATTTAACAAGATATAATACGTATTGGGGCAGAAAGCACTGGGATAGGAAAGTGATATGTGCTCAAGAGTAGACAGTGCATTCTTGTAAAATATTTTTTTCTCAGTATACGTTTGGCTTCTTTTTTGCCCTTCTCCTTTTTCCTCAAATATTTTTTCTTTCCTTTGTTACTTAATGACACTATAATGACAGCAGTAAAGTTTCAAGCTTTCATGTCCAAATTTAGTTACTCCACCAATATTTACGTCTTCCCAACGCTGTGCTAAGCACTCTCCTAGATGCTCAGAACACTGCAGGGCACTCATGTTCTATAAGTAGACTTTTGAATGATAACAGGCACGTGCTGACGACCATATTCGTCCATTCCCTCATGAATGAATTTGATCAATAATAATTACTGATTACGGAAGTCTCTTTAACTTAAAAGAAAATTACTAATGTAGCATCAGTAATTGTTTTCTTAAGTTAAAGAGACTTCTGTCCACACGAAAGTAGCTTGATAAATCTTGTTATTACCAAGCATCATATCTTATCGATAATTAGTTTATCTGCAGACCTGAAAGGTTCAGGCGAAAGGAAGGGGTAGTAATTTCTGATCACAGAGAATGGAGCACCCCTAGGTTGCAGCCCCATGGCCTTAGGGTCAGGGAGCTCCATGAGTGTACACAGAAAAACAAATGACATACAATTGTTGGGTTACGGCCTGTGGGAGAGGTGAAAGAATGTCAAATGGAACTTGTCCCGCTCCTCTTCTCCCTCCTCTGTGTCCCTCTGTCTCTATCTTTATCTCTATCTCTATCTAATTCTCTCTCTCTCACTTTTTCCCTCTGTCTACCCAAGGCAAAACTTGTAATTATTCTCAACTCACCCAGGTATCTTCTTTTTTTAAATTATTTTTCTTATTTTATTGCTTTTTGACTTCAGGCAGTTAGCTAACAGGGAATTTCCAAAAAAGATAAAGAATATAGAAACAATAGAGCAAATTCTTAGTCTCAAGGTATTTTTTCATGGCCCACTAAGGTTTTTGCATTCCATTTCTCTTTTTTTCCAATAGTGTAAGCCCTCTTACTGCAACATTCTTGCCAAAGCATTACAGAAATGTGAAAATAATTAAACAATGGGACCCATTGTTAAAAGATCACAAGCCTCAACTCAAGATGTACAACTTCAACATCCAGATTGAGGTAAATTCAACCCTTGGAAGCAGCCTCACGTGGAGTGGGTCACATGTTAGGGAGTTAGGTGTTTACAATTTTCTCTAGAAGGAATTACAACAGAAGATAGGGGTTTGAGAGTCTCTCAGCTTTGCACAGAATCAAATTATCTTAAGAAAACGGAGTATAGATACGTCACAACTCCTCTGGCCTCCATTTTTTCACACTTAAATGGAGAGGTTTGGACTTCATAACTAATATAATAATCACATGATGCTCTCATCATACACTAAGGTGAACACAACTGGCTCCAAGAAACATTGCCCAGACCGACCTTAAGATCAACCTTCAGCCCTGGGCAAAATTATGAAGAGGGGGTTGTTTACATGTAATTAATTTCAACCAGTATTCTCTGTGCCCTTTCTTCAACTGTGTATAAATCTATCCCTCTGGTATTTGACTGTTAGGGGTTTTGAGAGAAAACACAAAATCTCTTTACAGTATAACCTGTATACAACCTATAGAAAGAATCCAATAATACTCACTTATACTAACATTTTAAGCACTATGTTCTCCCAGGTTTATTTGCATTTTCTGTCTTCCTTCTCTCTTCCTCTCTTTATGTCACTAAACATTAATTGAACGCAACTATAGGACAGATAGTGTGGTATGTGCTGTGGACGTGAGAATAAACGAAGTATAATTCTTGCCCTCATACTCTCATGTCTTACAAAAGATACAGGCTTGTTGTTAGTTAGTAATAATAAAATGTGAAGTAGAAACAGAGAGAGAGAAAGCAAGTGCTCTTGGAAACCTAGAAAGGGTCAATGAACTTTGTCTAGGAGTTTTGCAGAGGCTTTCACAAAGAAAACCATGTTTAGTATAAAAAGATGTAAGAGTTTGCTTACCAGGCAAAGAAAGATTTCTGTGTGTCCTCGGGAATGAAGGAAACATTGCCATCACGGGGAAAGCTATGAGCAAATATATGAAGAATGATGTATATTCTGTGGCAGCCAGACCTTAGAATAAGAGGCCAGACATCAAATGTAAAAGATTATAAATAGACTTGCATCCACACAGAGTAACTTGTATTTCTTATAGACAGTGTGGAACTAGTAAACGTCTTCTTCGTGCTGTATTTTTATAAATGCACCTGGAAGTGGAAGGGAAGGCGAACAGATTGGGGGAAACTAATTAGGAGGCTATTGGACGAGTTCAGATGAGAAGCGATAAAAAATAGGAAAAGAGACAGGGCACCATCCGAGAAACAAATTTCTGGTAGAATCATGTGCTGGTGACCTGAGGATTAGGGAGGAAGAAAAAGTGTAAAGATGACTAAGATTTCAATTTGGGAGAATAAGTAGAATGAGATGTCACTAACTATTACTGGGAATATGGGAGCAGAAGCTAGCTTAGGACAGAGAATAATGAGCTCAATTTTAGACACATTAGATTTTAAAAGTCTGCAAAATCTTCAGTAGTTAATTGTACAGATATTTCTGGGCCTCAGAAGAAATGTCCGAACTGGAGATGTAGGTTTTTCACGTTGAAACCATAGAAATAGGTGAAGTGACACGAGGAGAGTGTGTAGAGGGGTAGGAGGGTGTTGAAATGATACGGAACTACTGGTTTCTGTTTTCAAAACAGAAAACAATTCAGGCTCTTTATAAAATTTAAACCGTACAAAAGTCATAATCTAGAAAATTGACCTTTATATCCCATCCTTCTATAACTCCTTCCTTCCTTAATAACTGAGGCTCAATACTTACACTGAAAGATTTTTTTTCTCTCATTGTGGAATAAAGGACCCATATTGAGAAGAAATTTGTAGTTACAGGAAACAGAATGAAAAATAAAGATAAACTCCTGTTTTAAGTGTCCTGGAAATCTGAGTTCTATAAAATAAGAAGCTATTTCCCTTGCCTAACACTTATACAGATCTAATAAGTTCTGAGAGGCAGTGAAAAACAGGAAGAAACCATTTCTCCAGCTGTATAGCTGCACTTCCATATTCTTGGGGCATAGGCCCTAGGAGATCCCCCAACCCTCCCTGGATATCAAAGTTGCCTGGTATTTGCATATAATCTTTGCACATCCTTCCATATACTTTAAATCACCTCTAGATTACTTCTAATTCAATGTAAATAATATGTAAATGGTTGTAACATTGTATTGTTTAGGGAATAATGACAAGCAAAGAAGTCTGTACATGTTCAGTACAGACACAACCATCATAGTGCTTTTGATCCCAGATTGGTTGAATCTGTGGATGCAGAACCACAGATACAAATGGCAGATGTATATAGATATATATTTTTAAAGGATAAGAATATAGAATAACTTCTTACATACAGATGTGGATTCAGTCATTAGAAAGCTATGTCAATATTTGTTAAACTTGGGGGGAAAGAGTAGGCAGCAAAAATCTTATTTTTCAAGAGTTGTCATAACTTTTTACCTTAAAAGCCAACTGGTCTGAGGGGAATAATAACCTACAAGTCCCTAGATGATGGAGCCGCTCCTAAATCTCTGACCTCACTTCCTACCACTTTCCTCCTTGGTCACCCTGCTGTAGCCTGGTTTGAACTTTTTCTGTTCCTCTAACATCATAATTTCTTTACTGAGACAGGACATGTTATCCCACTACTAGAAATACCTTCTCGCAGATAGTACGTTTCATGCCATTTCACTTCATTTAAGACCTTTGTGATACTGTGATTTATAATTAAAAAAACTATTTGGTCTTCGACCCATTCCAGGCACAGAGCTCCTAAAACCCTTGGAATTTTCTAAGAGAGCAATAAAGGTGCCTTTTGTTATGTTAATAAAATGATTTTTGGAAAGCACCTCAGGGTGGGGGCTGGTTATCAGTGGAGCCAACCACGTGATTAGAGGGTTGGAAATTTTAGTCCTGCCTCCCCCCTCGCGCCACCGCCCCATCTCTGGGGAGGAGAGAGGGGCTGGAGGTTGAGTTCCATGGCCAATGAATTAATCAACCATGCCTATGTAATGAAGCCTCCATAAAAACACAAAAGGATGGGGTTCAGAGAGCTTCCAGGTTGGTGAACACATGGAGATTTGGGGAGAGTGGCAAGCTTGGTGAGAGCATGGGAGCTCTATGCCCTTTTCCCACACCTTGCCCTATGCATCTCTTCCATCTGGCTGTTCCTGAATTATATCCTTTTATAATAAACTAGTAATCTAGTAATTAAAATGTTTCTCTGAGTTCTGTCAGCTGCTCTAGCAAATTAATAGAATTCAAGGAGAGGGTCTTTGGAACCTCCACTCTATAGCTGGTAGGTCAGAAGCACAGCTGACAAGCTGGGATTGTAATTGGCATCTGAAGTGGAGGGCAGTTGTGTGGGACCCAGGCCTTAACTTGTGGGATCTGATATTATATCAGGGTGTAGATAATGTTGGACTTGAGTTGAATTGTAAGACACCCAGTTGGTATCCTAGAATTGCTTGTTGGTGTGGGGAAACTCCCTCTCTGCCCCACATTGTAACTGGGTGTAGAATTCTTAGGTCATCTCAGAAGAGTAGGATTTACTAGAATTTCCCTGGCTTGTGGAAACATGTGGTTTGGGAAGAAGAAGGATGAAAGGGTGGGGGATGAGGAACCTTTGATTCCTGAGTGGCCACTGGATCACTCATGGTATAAGGCACCAGCTATGCAGCCATCAGTTACTAAAGAGAAAAGTTATTGTTATCTGAAATAGCTAAAATGAAATTAAGAAAACACCTGGTCAGACCTTGACGCTAGATTAAGCTCAGATTTCAGTGGATCTGAGCTTTGGCCACTACCCTCAAAGCTGCTTCCCAAGGGAAAAACTGCAGAGACAACAGAAAGCACATCCAAGACTTCTGGTCACCAAGAAGGTAGTCAATGTGGAATAGGGGCACAACCAAGAAACTACTGAAACCAGGGAGTATAGTGTAAAGGAGTTGTTTCATTATGAGTCAGCATCATCAACTTCCTAAAGAACCTTTACTAAAATGGATTATGAAAGTAGGTAATTTAGGGCTGTGTCTTTGGTTTTGAATGCTGCATAGTGGAAAAGGATGTTTGAGTTGATAGAGGCCCCGCAGCTCACTATGGAACAATCACAGACGACTATAAGTGATCCACACACACTGGAGGTTATTCTGGAGGGAACAGCCAGCTTGGCGGACTGGATAAAAGCCACTGTAAGGTTTGTTTACCTTGAGAAGGAGGACTATCCATCACCCCCTATAAATGCCAAGTGGAACACCCCAGATGAAGCAGATGATATGCTTCTTATGCAGGTCTTATGATTGACTTTATGATGCCAGGATTTCACCTGCTGAATATGCCCATTACCCAGGTCATGGTAAACGCTGGTTACGGGGCCCCCTTTCACGTGGGCACTGCAGCATATAACTTTATTGTTGCAAAACTGAAAAACAGCTCCAGAAGTCTTATCGGATTTGCTGTCTCAGCTTCCCCTCAAGGGTCTTACAGATGCTAATAGACAAGAGAATGGAAAGAGGCCAAGGGAGGGTCAAGAGACTCTTTCCAACAAGATAGAAATTTTTTAAGTGTTATTAAGAAATAAGATGAATAAAGCAAATATTGTTAGGACTAAAACATAGAGAAAACAGAAAAGGGAGAGTCGCAGGACTCACCCCAGCTGGGTGAAAATCTTTGGACGGTTAGTAAGAAACGGGTTGACTAGAACAAACATTGATAGGGTTAAAACAGAGGTTTTAATACAGCAGTGCCTAAGGTTGGATGAGGCAAAGGGACCTCTTGGTGGTACTGCAACATGAAAGAGGCCCAGAAAAGTTTGCTCTATTTATCCCTGTTTGGAAAAATTTAAAAAGTTGAAAGGTAGAGATTAGTATGAGAAGCCTGACCACAATCACTTGGGGCACTGGTTAGGTAGATTAGTCAAGTTAAAACTGACAAAAGGGTACGGTCCCTTGTCTCAACTCCTCAGTGGGGACCCAAAGCCTTTTACACAAGAGTAGGTAAAATGGTCAGGGGTTGGAGCAGAGAACTTTCCAGGACTCCTTGATATTGCAGTCCCACTAAATGATACCAAAACCCATTGATAAAGCCCTGACTCAAGCTACAGTTAGATTGACAGAATGTAAAAATTTAATGGTTGATAAGATTATAGAAATCGGAATGTTTAAGCAGGCTTTATGTAAGCAAGCTTTCTTTAGCTTTTCCTGAATGGTTTCTGGTGAACATTTTCCTTATTTAGTACTGTAAAATCAAAACTTGTTGATGAAGTCCTAATGGAGGCCACAGTTAAGAAGGTAAGTGTTGATGAAATTAAGGTAAACATTTATAGGCAAATTGATGTGCTTGAACTGGCTTTATGTGAAGTGGTTGCATTTCTTTTATCTGATTGTATTATGGGAATGGAAATTCTAACTGATTGGGGAATATTTCCCCTATCTAGTGTCATAAAAGAGAAGGCACGTAAATTTGCCCTTCAGGCAACATTAACTGGACTTGTTAAATGGGAATCAGTAAGATTGCCTGAGCCCACACTGTGGAATAGAAGCTGGAATGCTGGTCAGAACAAATTTTCTGTAATAGCCTGGTGTGGAGCCTAGACTGTGGCTTACAGAAGAAGCCCATGAGCGCCCCTCAGTGACGGCCACTAGAACTTTGGGCTACAGAATATCCGTTTGAGGGGCATTTACAGATCTTGCAATCAGACATTAATTGAAGCTACCTCAATGACTGGAGGACATAAAGTGACCTTAAAACCTGAAATAGCCATAATATCTAAGACAATGTCAGAGAAACACAGTGCCCAGGAAAGGTCTATAATAGTATGGAAATAGTTTATATAGGATCTTATTATTGGCAGAAGGCAAGGAGGAGATACTCATAAGCAGGAAGCCTCTTTTCCCTCGGGACTAACTCTGGAACTGTGTGATGAGCTGTTGGATTCCACTGTCACTTGGGGGGTGCCCTATAAACATCTCTTGACTGAGTGACAAAGATGTGGATGTCAGTTCCAAGGTGAACGGACAACCTCTTGTTTGTAAGGCCGCCACTCTGAAGAAGATTAAAAACAGACCAGCTTAGTGTGCTGGAGTGCATGCTGTTTTCCTAGCAGTAATGGAAGAATTGAACAGTGGGAAAAGCCCCTATGTTTGGGTTTTTACTGACTCATGGGCAGTGGCCAATGGCATGGCCACATGGTCAGGCGGAAAGGCAATGGAAACCTGGCCTATTAAAGGCATGCCTTTATGGGGCATGACCCTAAGGAAATTAGACAGGAGCATTAAACTAGGACATGTCGATTTCCATTAGAACTCCTTTCTGGGTTTAGAAGCTGGCTGGAATCAACAAGAGCTATCTCCATGTGCTTACTTGAGGTGGCCACCTGGGTCCATGAATTGAATAGACATAGGAGTACTGCAGCAATGCAGAGATGGCCTAATCTAGACACAATCCTCTTGCACCCTGAGGTACAAAATGCCAATAGGAACTCTTCTGTCTGCCAACAAGAAAGACAGAGACTACAAGTGACTTTGTGGCAGATTCCATGGTGGGAAGGCCCTGAACATGGCTGACAAGTCAGACTGGTGCTGGTAGCCCTCGGGGTCTACAAGAGGGTCCTAATAGGAATAAACACTGACTCTGGACTGGGATTGTATTTCTCCAGATCAAGGAAAACATTTTACAGCCCACAATGTCCAACAATGGGCTGAGAGATATCCTCCTCAGAGTAATAGTTTGACAGAGAATTGGAAAGGGCAATTATAATATGTTTGTCTAAAATGAGGAGATAAAAGCAAGAAGGGCTGGCTTACACACCTCCATGAGTATGCACTCAACATGAGGGGGACTAAAGGAGCACCCCACTAGATTTCTGGTTTTTCTGGTGGATGTGGGGAAGATAGGGTAGGGAAGGATGCTGGTATTGCTGTGCAAATCTTGCCAAGGTGGGAGGACACTGGCATTAAAGACTGTGTATTTTTTTTCTTTCTTTCCAAAATCACCTCAATTATTTTTCCCCTACCTGATGCAGCAGTCAAAGGACCAGAGCTGCAGCTACAAGTGCTGGAAATAGGGATGATTCCTAAGAAAGGAGTGAATAAATGGTTTGGGTAATGAGCAAAATCCAATATTACATTAGCACTTCTAAAGAGGCTCAGAGCAAGAGACGATATTGTCTCTTGGCTCAATTATGCCAGATGTCTGAAAGGGTGAAGCCCTATATTGCTGAGGACACTCCTGCTTTTGGAACCTGACAAGATCAAATGGAATCTCTCAAACCTGACTGGCCTTGCCTTGGGGGACATTTTCATATATGATGATGGACGACTGGGTAGATATTAAAGACTGAATGGGATTCTAGTAATGTGCCAGTATCTTTTGACTTTTATGATTATTTTGCTATAAAGGAGCATGTTCAAAGACCAAGGAAGGAACTGTGATATTATGATTTATAATACAAAATATATCTTTGGTCTTTGTCCATGGTTCTGGTCACAGAGTTCTTAAAACTCTTGGAATTTCCTAAGTGATGAGAGCAATAAGCGTCTTTTGTTATGTTAATGGAATGACTTTTAGAAAACATTCAAGGATGGAGAGTGGATGCCAGTGGAGCTAACCATGTGATTAGAGGGTTGGAACTTTCAGTCCTATGGTTGCCCCCATTTCTGGGGAAGGGGAGAGGGGCCGGAGATTTTGTTCAATCTCCAATGATTTAATCAACGTGCTGATGTAATGAATCCTCCATAAAAACACAAAAGGATAGGGTTCACAGAATTTCTAGGTTGGTGAACACATAGAGATTTAGGGAGAGTGACCTACCGCAAGACAGCATGGAAGCTCTGTTTCCTTTCCCCATACCTTGCCCTATACATTTCTTCCATCTGGCTGCTCGTGAGTTATACCCTTTTATAATAAATCAGTGATCTAATAATAGGTAAAATGTTTCTCTGAGTTCTGTGAGTCATTCTAGCAAATTAATCAAACCCAAGGAGAGGGTCCTTGAGGTCAAAAGCACAAGTGACAATTCAGGCTCGTGATTAGCATCTGAAGTAGAGGGCAATCTTGTGGGAATGAGCCTTCAATCTGTGGACTCTGATGCTATCTCCAGGTAGATAGTATCAGAATTGAGTTGAATGGTAGGACACCCAGCTGCCGTCTGAGAATTCTTGTTGGTGTGGGAAACACCCCTCCCCCATTGGAATTGCGTGTAGAACACTGAACCTTGCTCAAATGTTGGTCACCTCTTCAGACTTTCCCTGTTCTCTCTCTTCCCCCAGTCCCGCACTGTGGGGGATAACACCATGAGGATAGCACCTCTGTCTTGTTTATCATTGTATCCTTAGTCTCATGGCTCATGGCAGGGGCTTACTGAGAAGTTTTTAAAAGAATGAATAAAGAAATAAATGAATGAATTTCTTGTCTTTTAGACTTCAAATCTTCTCCCTCCATGGCATTCCGTGGACTATGGAAGAAATAGGGGTATATTTACAAGACAACTAACAAAAACAGTTCTCTTCTCATTTTGTCTTTAAATTGTAGAATTTAGACATGTTCAATAAGCCCCAGCCTCAGTGAATATGATCTAAAATATAAGACTTGTGCGTATATTCTTATGATGAAATAATTACAATACAAACTCACAGAAAAGTGGAAGGGAACTCTCACCAGCTTTTTTTTTTATTATGCATTTTCTCAATCAATAAATCCTAAAACTAACATATTATATATAGATTAGTGAGTATTTTTAATATTAAAGATGGGTCCTCACACTCAAAATGGTTGTGAACAACTAATGATTAGTATTTTTAGATCACATATAATAAAATAATAAGTAATAAGTAGCTAAATTATTAATCAGTTTAGTCATTCTTCCACATTTTTTGTCTGTTTTTTGTTTCAACATGAATACTGTTGAAAATGCTACCCTGACTGATTTTTTTCAGTAGTTTGTTCCCAGTAAGAACAGTCACACCATCCATATATGAATGAATTAATAAAAATGCATCTCAGTTACCAGTATCTATTGATATATATCAGTCCAAAATTAATTCTAGATCTCCCAAGTAGATTAATATCTATTACAAAAGTCACTTATGTGTTTTCTTGAGACCACTAAAAATGTGCAGAGAGAAAAATAAAGCCTACTGACAACTGGGCTGGCCCAGGGGTGTAGTGGCTAAGTTCGTGTACTCTGCTTCAGTGGCCCGGGGTCCATGGGTTCAGATCCTGGGTGCAGATCTACACACAGCTCATCAAGCCATGCTGTGGCGACGTCCCATATGCAAAACGGGAAGACTGGCACAGATGTTAGCTCAGGGCCAATCTTCCTCACAAAAACAACAACAACAACAAAAAACCTATTTTGTGCCAATCACTATAACAGAACCTCTCTCATTTTCTTTTGTCTTTACAATGTAAGTATCCTCAATTTATAAATGATAAATTGAAGATCAGAAAAACTACCTAACTTGCCCAAGTTTTTAAAAACTAGTAAATTTCCAAATTGATATTTTGAAAGACTTCTAATTCCAGAGGTCTCTGGAATTATATAAAGAGATGCAATTATGATTTGTCAGGAGGGAAAATGGAGGCACAGACTAGAGAAATGACACGCTCTGAATAAAAAGATGGGTCAGTGATAAAGTGAGCAGACACTTGCTTTAGCCCTGTGCAATTTAATTCTTTATGCATGTGTGTACAAAATTTTCACAATTACCTGCCCTATATAGGACATAAGCTTTGAATAGTTCTTCTAATAGTATTCCTCTATGAATGCAGTGCCTCACATTTACAAGATGCCTGAGGTTGAGTGTTCATTCTGTCACAAGAAAAGTCAAAGGTAGCCAGAACTTGTAGAATTTAGCTTCCTCCGCATGTTATTCTAAAACTCAGCTGAGTAGCCCTATAACAAAGTATTCTCTCATCATCTTCAGATGCCAGAAAGGAGGAAAGTTAATCTTTGTAGGGCAGGAGATCTCTCATTGAGCATCCTTTCCTTTAGGATGGTCCAGCAAGGGACAGAATGGTTGTCTCCGACTTGGATATTACTAAACTAAAGTCTCCTTGGCAATACTAAACCTTACCAAGTCAACCTGCCCTCCTGTTTATAGTCAAAGATAAAATTGTACAAAAGCCATCTGAGATGGGAGAGGATCAGAAAAAGGTCACGTTTTCCCAATCTCAAATTCTAGCACCTCTCTACTACCTCACACGAACTCAGAACTACCAACCGCCTTCCCCTCCAACACCTGTCCTCACCGACCAGGTATGAACAGTGGGAAAAGGCAAGATGTAATCACAACCTTTGCTCCTAAGGTACTGTGACTGTAAACAGGAGAAGAGAAGATTCTGCATGGTAGGGGAGGGGGTACCACGATGCAATTGAGCCAATCCAGTCAACTATGCTTATAAAAATCTGATAAGCATTTTGGAAAGGATTCAGTGCTACCTCTAATGCTATTTTGATTTTATACCCAGTTTCAAAGCAGGAATCCCGCATGCCACACATACAGTTTCAGAAATGGAAAGTGACCATCTTTTGCTAACTTTTCAGAATATCCAAAGAAATTTTATACTGACATAAAGGTAACATGAATAGCATTTGTATAAATGATAGAAGCTAATATTGGAATTAGAGAAGGAATAATACCGGTTGAATATTTCATCAAATTTATTATTTAGAAATGAATATAAAATTTATTTGCTTCAAATTGTGTATTGAGTTTTATATGCTATTTCTGTTTCTGTCCTAAGAAGATCATTTATATAAAGGTATATTTATTTTTAAGACATAAAATTAAGGTTATTAAATATTCAAAGTTATAAATAGTTAAAATATTCTTTTGTGGTACACATCAAAATTAAAATTCTTGTAGCCAAACACAATTCTCTCAACTAAACAAAGAACCTTGGGAAAAAAGAAAAGATTTTTAAAAAAAAAAAAAGGCAACAACAGCAGAAACCTTTACAGAAAGGCTAATATATTTTAAAGAGTTAACTATAATTTTCTATCATTTTTTGTGATTAAGAAATATACTTTTACGGATTAGGGATGGTTTTAAAAATGAAATTAAAAGATGTTCCTTAAAAAGCAGCTAGATTTCATATATCTTTCAGAGTTCTGGCAGTATAATTTTGCTCCAAACACTTCACTGAATGTTTGATATAGCATTTGTGGAGTGAAACGCATAATACAGGAATTATATTAAAAATATCTGACTTTCAAAAATAGTAATCTATTCCATTTCAAAATTCCAATATTACAATGCCCCAAAACATATTCTATTTAGTTAAATGTAATTTTTGCTATTGGAACCATGCCAATTTTATTCTTTTTTTAAGAACAACAATTACAGAAAGAAATGAAAGAAAGAAGGAAGAGAGGGAGGGAAGCAGGAAAAAGAACATGGTGATGGAAGGAAAAAAACAGGAATAAAATCACCAGAACTAGGCATTTCTTTCATTGGAATAGAAATATTTTTAAAGGAGTTGTCATATTTTTAAATGAATCGACATAATGATTTGACACAGATGAATGATGAATTATAAAACCATCCCAACAGAATTCTTAAAATGTTCAAATTTGAAATGGCACAGGCTATTTTTTTAATTATGAAAGCAATCTTGATGCAAAATTCACATTGCAAAATTTCTTTATTTTTTGGTTTCACAATCCCCTGCTCCACTGGAAGTGATCGTTTTTGCTAATGTGAGACTGTGGTTTGTTGAAAATTTTTATTTGCTCCAGAAAAATTCTAAAAGGAAGGAACTGAGTGAGAACGGCAGCCTGCTTCCACGGCATGACCTTGGGTCAGGAAGTAAGGGAGACACTAATGGAAACTCTGAATGGTGGCAGAAGCAGAGCAGTCATTAATAAAAATTATGTCCAGAAAGTGACAGGAGGTGCTTCATTTCCCAGCCTGAGACAGGAGTACTGTTAAGAGAAAAAAGTGAGGAATTGATTACTGGCAAAATGCTGTGTCATGTGAATATTTTAACCTATGTTTGTGACCACAAGATATCTCATAACCTTCATTAGTGTTGAAGTCATTTTGAAGAAATGACTATTTTTTAAAATTGTGGTAAAACATGTATAACATAAAATTTACCATTTTAGCTATTTTTAGGTGTACAGTTCAGTGGCATGAAGTTACGTTCAAGTTGTGGAATCATCACCACCATCCATCTCCAGAACTTTTTCATCTTCCCAAACTGAAGCTTTATAACTGTTAAACAAGAACTCCTATTCTCTCCCAGCCCTGGCAGTCATTCTCTTTTCTGTCTCTCATGTATTTGACTACTCTAGGTACCTTGTATAATTGGAATCATTCAACATTTTGCTTTTTGTGTCCGATTTATTTCACTCAGCGTAATATCCTCAAGGTTCAACCATGTTGTAGCATGTGTAGGAATTTGATTCTTTTTTAAGGTTGTATTCGTTGTATGTGTATACCACATTTTTTTAACCATTCATCTGTGAATGGACATTTGAGTTCTTTCGACCTTTTTGGTATTGTGAATAACGCTGCTATGAACATTAATATTCAAATATTTGGTCTAGTCCTGGATTTCATTTCTTTTGGGTATATACCCAGAAGTGAAATTTTGGGGTTATATAATAAATCTATGTTTAATTTTTTGAGGAACTGTCATACTCTTTTTCACAGTGGCTGCACCATTTTACATTCCCACCAGCAATGCACTAGGGTTCTAATTTTTTGATATCCTCACCAACACTTGTCATTTTCTGGATATATATATTATATTATATTTCTGGATATATATATATGTATAAAACAGCTATCCTAATGGATATGAAGTGGTACCTCATCTGATTTGCATTTCCCTAATGATTAGTGATGTTGAGCATCTTTTCATAAGCTTACTGGCCATCTATATATCTTCTTTGAAGAGATGTCTATTCAAGGTCTTTGCTTGTTTTTTAATTAGATTTTTTTGTTGTTGAGTGGTAGGAGTTCTTTACATATTCTGGATATTAATCCTTTATCAGATACATCAGTTACAAGTATTTTCTCCCGTTCTGTGGGTTGCCTTTCACTCTGTTGATAGTTTTCTTTCATAGACATTCAATTTTGATGGAGTCCAATTTATTTTTTCTCTTTTTGCTTATGCTCTTTATATCATATTCAACAAGTCATAGCCCAATCCAAGGTCATGAACCTTTCCTCACATGTTTTCTTTGACACTTTTTATAGTTTTCACTCTTCTGTTTAGCAATTTTTTTGTATGTGGTGTTTACATTTTGAGTTAATTTTTATAGAGAGGTAAGGTTCCAACTTCATTCTTTTGCTTATGGATATCTAGTTTTCCCAACACTGTTGAAAATATTGTTCTATCCCCATCAACTGCTTTTGGCACCCTTTGGGTTGTCATCCTCTAGTAAGAGTATTTAATGACTTTCTATTAAAATACCAAAACATATGGTTTGCCTATACTAAAGAGTATTTCTACCATCTTTAAAACTAAAGAGGTAAAACTGATATTCTAAAACATATGGTTACATTTTTAATGAGTATTATATCATGAGGGTATTGATATTAAAAAAATAACAAATATATATATAAGAACACATATGTGTATAAATGCATACAGGGAGACCAAAAAGATGGATGCCAAACTATTGATATGAGAGTGGGAGTGACAGGAGAGATGTTCATTTTCCATACGATGTGAATCATTTAAAAACTGACAAATTTGTTATAGCTTTCATAGTTTAAAAACTAAAAATAAATAAAAATATACATACATATGAACATGTACATCTACGATTGTTTATGTTTCTAGGAAGGGAGCACTGTTTCTAGGATGTGAGCAATACTTTACAGACTTCGTCGGACAACACCAAAACTGAGTAACCGAAGAGAAAGAGCAGGTTCAGAGTCCGACAGACTTGCATTTTAATTTGAGTCCTGGAATTTTCTAAATGGTATCAGACTTTGGAATTGTTTAGTTTCTTGGTTTTCCTATTTATAAAATGTCAATAAGAAATGAACCTACCTTGCTGGACTGTTTTAAGGATTATAGTTAGCGTGTGTAAAGAGCCTAGCAGGTATCAGGTGCCGGCAAGCTAAAAATGCCACCAAACACTTACTCTAAAGATACATTAGTGCCTAAAGCTCTGCAAGCTGAGACATATTGATAAAATGTGGTAGAAAAAGAGACCAAGTTCTGGAAGAAAAAAAATGAAGGCCTGTCATATTTTCTGGAAGGCTCTTCAGTTCCAACCTTATCTTTGAAAAGCAGCTTGCTCAAAGCCATGCTTGGTTTACATGACTTCCTTTCATTTAAGCCATATACTCCCCTGGGCCCAACGGTCCAGGGACACTAATCAGGCTGGCGGGATCTCTCTGGAACCCAGATGCAAGTTTCTGTCCCCTACCCTCCTCCTCCACTATCTCCTCCTCTCTTGTTCCTTATTTTAATTTTGTGTAGTGTGATAACAGCTACTGGAATCATTTTATTATTAATGAATTTAGGGAAACATGTTTAGGACACAAACCTTTCTTGGTAAGGCTGTAGAGAGTGAATTTTTTTTTTTTTTTTTGAGGAATATTAGCCCTGAGCTAACTACTGCCTATCCTCCTCTTTTTGCTGAGGAAGACTGGCCCAGAGCTAACACCCGTGCCCATCTTCCTCTACTTTATACGTGAGACGCCTGCCACAGCATGGCTTTTGACAAGCAGTGCCGTGTCCGCATCTGGGATCCAAACTGACGAACCCAGGCTGCCGAGAAGTGGAATGTGCACACTTAACTGCTGCACCATCAGGCCAGCCTGAGAGCGAATATTTTTAAGCACTAAAATTCTTCTCCACCTTAACCAAGTAACCAATTATGTTAACATCACCAATAACACACATACTGATATCATACGCTCCCTGATATGATAGAACGAGAAGGGCATTTCACCTCTGTAGTACTTAACCCTAAAATCCATAACCCTAGTCTAATTGTGAGAAAACGTCAGACAAGCCCAAATCGAGGGACATTCTACAAATTATCGGACCAGGACTCTTCAAAAACACCAAGGTCGTGAGAGACAAGGAGAGACTGAGGAGCTGTTATAGGTTACAGGAGACAAAGAAAGCCTGGTGACTAAAGGCATGGTGGGGTCCTGGACTGAACCCTGGAACAGGAGAAGTCTGCAGTGGAGCTAATGGTAATAATAACACTGCGCCACTGCTAAGTTCCTGATTTTGCTAGTTACACTATGATTACGTTACATGTGAATGTTAGAAACTGAATGAAAGGTAAGGAGGAACTCTTTGCTATCTTTGCAACTCTTCTGTAATTCTAAAATTGTTCAAAAGAAAAAATTTCAAAATCTCTTCTGATTCCTAAGGCTGATAAGATAGAACCATTTCAATGACTTTATTATTTAAATAGTATGCCTTAATTTTTACAATTTAGTGTACTTATACAGAGGTTTTAATTTTTTTCCAAAAACTTGCCCCATCCATCTACCACCTTGCTAACTCTTTAATAACCTGGATTTCTCAAGTCTTTGTGATTTATAAGGTACCTTCATATATACTCTCTCACCTCCTCTTTATGAGAACTGCTTGAGATGGACAAGAGCCCTCATTGCCACATTAAAGATGAAAAAAACGGTGACAAAGTCAGTTTAAGAGATTGGTTTTATGGTATATCAGTTAGTGACAGAGTCTTGTCAAGCACCTGGATCGGTGCAATTCAACCACACTTTGAAAAAATTATCTCAGGAGCCAAGGATCTGAATAGAGATTTCTTTAAGTAAGATATACAAATAGTCAAAAGCCCAGGAAAAGATGTCCAACATCATTAGTCATCAGGAAAAGGAAATCAAAACCACAATGACATACCACGTCACACCCACAAGAATGGCTAGACCAAACAATCAGATAACAGCAAGTGTTGGTGAGGATGTGGCGAAATCAGAACCCTCATACACTGCTGGTGGGAATATAAAACAGTGCAGCCACTTTGGAAAACAGTCTGTCATTTCCTCAAATGATTAATTATAGAGTCATCATATGACCGAGAAATTCCGTTCCTTAATATATGTCCAAAGGAAATGAAAACATATGTCTACAAAAAAACCTTGTAGATGAATGTTCATAGCAGCATTATTCATAATAGCCAAAAGTTGGAAACAATCCAAGTGTCTGTCAATGGACAAACGGACAAACAAAAGGTGGTATAGCCATGCTATGGAATATCAATTGGCCATGAAAAGGAATGAACTACTGACACATGCTACAACATGGGTGAACCTTGAAGACATTATGCTAAGTAAAAGAAGCTAGTCACAAAAGGCTTCATACTACATGAGTCTACTCATATGAAAGGCCAGAATAAGGAAATCAACGCAGATCGAAAGTAGCTTAGTGGTTGCTTGGGGTTGGGAAGAGGGTGTGTGGATGGAGGTTGAAAACTAAAGGATACGGGTTCTTTTTGAGGTGATAAAAATGTTGTAAAATTGACTGTAGTGACGGTTGCACTTATTGGTGCATATACTAAAAACTATTAAATTGTACACTTTAAATGAGCAAATGGTGTGGTATGTGAATTACATCTTAATAAAGCTGCTTTAAAAACTTAAAATTTAAAAAAGAAATCTCCCATCACGGGTCAGGAGAAAAATTTAAAAATGAATAAACAAGCTGCTTTCTCTAAGGATACTCAAACCTAGTAGAGGAGGAAAAGGGTAACAGCAAATAATTATGTTAAAGCTGTTGTCCAGGAGTCCTAATTCTTAAACCAGGATTTTTGTCTACCACATGATATAAATCAACCAGTTAGGGAGTTCAGGCAATTTTCAAATCTTTTTCAAATCAGGAAAGCAATATTTTACATGCTACATATAAGATCCATGTCATCAATCTAACAATATCAGACCAGGATGACAGGAACAGAAGGAGACATTAGTCATTTACCTAACGAAAGGCTCACCTCAACAACTATCTGGAACTTTCTAGTCTCCGTCCCACCTCTGCTACTGGCAAGATCTTTTATTCTGAAAATTGTGGAAGTATGAATAGCAAGAGGTGACTCACTTACAAAGGGGATACTTTTTTTTTTTCGAGGAAGATTAGCACAACCACTGAGCTGGCTTACGGGACTAGAGGCGTGAGCGCCAGCACACCCAGAGCACCTGTCTGAGGCTTCAGCCCTTGTCTTAAACCAACGGTTTTTAACATTTCTTGCTCTGGGAAATAATGCTGAACACAGCCATGCAGGCTGAGGAGGAACCTAGGGGAGGCCCAGGGCCATCCAACCGTAGCCCTGAGAAGATGGCATGAGCCTTTGTGGGAAGGAAATCTCTTCTTCACTAGATACCATATGACAGCAAAAAATGTTCTGATCTTCTCTCTACCTGGGAAAAGAAGTTGGACTGACCTTTCTCTCAGACAAAATAAAGTCCATGGTCTCTTTTTGGAAATAAAACAATAGAGAAGCACCAAAAGGGAGCCACTGGACGTCATGCCCTTGCGGTAGTTGGGTGTTTGAGTAACTATTTAAATATTTAAAATCAATGGGGCAAGTTATATTTGTAAAATAGAAAAATATATCCAGTTGTGGTGGGATTAAATGTGGAGGATAAATAGGCACCTAACTTAAGGGTCCAGGATATAGACAATGCTGAAAACCTTTTAGCAATTTTATCCTCCAGTATCACTCTCTTGTGAGCCACAAAAGTGGAGAGAGAGATGCTCTAAAAGCAGTAGTGGTCCCATTTCAATGTTTTTGCTAACAAAAGCAAGCAAACTAAAATTAAAGTTCCTAATAAAAACTGTTATCCCATTTTACATATACTTAGAAATTAAGGTAAAGAACTTATGTCACTTTCCTAGAGCCAGACACCAAGTTAAGGATCAAACTAGGATGACAACATGGTTTACCATTTCCCGATACTTTCAGATTCACCTCACCTACTGAAAGACTATGAAGGCACTAGAAGAAAACTGTCTCTCATCATTTACACTTTTGAACTCCCCTACTGCACAGCCTCTTCTCTTTGTGGTCAAGAATTGTCAGGAGAGAGCTGTTTAAAGGATGGAGCTTCAAGGTCACTCTACGGTGCGTTGTGTGCCGTACGTGCTAGATCTTCAGTCCTTCCAAGCTTTGTAGTTTGAGCTTGGGCCTCAGTTTTGCTGAAGCCACAGAGATCGTGGTGATAAACTCTCGCTGACTAGAATAATGAGATAGCCGAGAGCAACATTAAAGTCACTGCTGCGACTCCATATAGCCATAATTTAAACGGAATATGTTAAGGGAAGGCTGCCCCTATCTCCCTTCCTCACATCCTTTGAATTGCCTTCTGAGCTTTTTTCCGCTTCTCGACTGCCCTTAATTTAATTCACTCAAATGACATTTATCAGTTGTCCACCGTGTGCTGGGTATGATATTGACTCCAGGTAGCAAATGATGCGCAAGAGAGACACGTCCTCTGCCTTGGAGAGCAACAGGCCAGTGAAGGAAACGGCTACTTTAAACAGGTTATATAAATAACACCACATAAACATAGCACACGCAACCAATTATGAGAAGTGCTATGAAAGAAAAGATTGTGAGAGAGAATAATGAGAGACAATAAGGAGAAGCTGGGAGGAAATGGGAGGTCCCCGAAGACTTTGCTGAAGAAGAAACATTTTATCTGAGAACTGAAGGATGATGCGTGTGGGGTATGCGGAGAGAATGTGTGAAAAGAGTGTTCCATTTAGAGAAAACAGTTTGAGGATAGAGCTGAAAGAGAGAAATAATTATTTTCCCAGATCGTACATGATTCAGCTTATTCCAGCACAAAGGACTGTTTTCAGAAGAAGGGCAACAATCTGAACTCCTCAATATCTAATACTCCAATATATCTAATATATTTTATCATTTTAGTAAATAGTTTCAAACCACATTGATTTACAATATCATTTAGATCTTCTTGTAACGTATAATTTGTTACTTGGTTTTTAAAAACCTTGTGTATAGTTTATCCACATAAACACTTTGCATTTAAGGTTTGTTGCAGTTCTCATGAGCACCCTTGGGGTCACTGCAAAACCAGAAATCAATGGGTGCCATGTACACGTGTTCCCATAGTCAAGCATGTGAACGCAACCCTCTTGTGCCATCCTATAAGGAATGATGGAAAGAGCCATTTCAAAATCTTTGAATTGTAGATTTATAAAATGTCAGAGATCATTTAGTCCTAATATCTCATGCTCTGTTGTGAAAAAACATAGAAAGACAAAAAACAAAACAAAACAAACTTGTAACTTTCTTTTATAAACATCTGCTGTGCTGAGAATTCAGCCTCGCAGTCATTTGCATTTTCTTCCTCCTTTATATTCTGAATAGAATCTTTTGAAAACGGGGCTTAGCGAAAAGAATTTTATTTAACTCCTAGCTTTAAGTTCTCAAACACAGATCTATCCTGCTATGAGAACAATTCCAGGATGGAGGCAAGAACTGTCATGGTAGTTTGAATTGCTTAGCATCTTATTTACACGTGACTATTTGTCAGGGGAGTGGATTAACTGTGTCCTTTTTAAGTCCACGCTCATTTTTTAACACTAAAAAATGCATCCCAATGTATTTGTGTACTCATGTGTTTACATTTGTGTAAGGCAGACTAAGGCTTCAAGAAAAACTGCTTCTTATAGTGCTACATATTCCTCATTGACCATGAGCTAATACTCACCATCTAGCATCCTTAATATTGAATACAAGATCCTTTACAACCCAGCCCAGTTTTACCCCCAGCTGCTCCCTCTTTCTCTCTGCATCTCTCCTATATTCCAGTTTTACTTAACTAATGGCTATTCCTCAAATATGCCATGTTCTTCAAAACCTTTTGCTATTCTGTCTATCCATTTTAGTAGTAAAGCCTATTTCTTTTTTTCTTTCTTTTTTTGAGGAAGATTATCCCTGAACTAACATCTGCTGCCAATCTTTCTATTTTTGCTCAGGAAGATTGGCCCTGAGCTAACATCCATGCCCACCTTCTTCTACTTTATATGTGGGACGCCTGCCACAGCATGGCTTGACAAGCAGTGCATAAGTCCGCACCCAGGATCCGAACTGGCAAACCGGTGAACGCCAGGCCACCAAAGCGGAACATGCACACTTAACCGCTGTTCCACAGGGCCAGCCCCAAGCCGATTTATTTTTTAACGCCTTCATCAATATCATTTCATGTGCTAGCGTTCTTAGCCCAAGACAAAATAAATCGCTGCCTTATGTTGCCTAATACTTTATAACCACTATTACACTATTTATCTGTTTTTAAACAATCATCTGCTTATATTTCTGTCTTCCCAACTAGATTCTTAACTTTCTCAAGGAGGTTAATAGACCCATTCTATATTTTGCTTAGTTTTGTGTCTCCCATAGAGCCTAGCTCAGGGCCAGTCATACAATAAACACTCAAGAAGTGTCTGTTTAATTAAGTTAAATAAGATTCTAGACACTTTTGTACAATAGATCATTTCTGTCACCCGGCTTCTTCCAATCTGCACTGTATATTCTTGAAACCAGCATTTAAAACAACTCGATGACAGAGCAAAATTCTCCCCATTGGGTGGGGAGTTTTCACCAGTCTTGCCCATTTTTTTTCCTGCAATGTCATTGACGTACCTAAACATGCAGCCTAATTCCACACGCAGAGAAGTCCTTCTGCTCTTATCAACCTCCCCCAGCCTGTGAAGCCCTCAGTGTGCCGCTGTGCTTTGCCACAACATGAGGTTCAAATTCCCTCTCTTGGCCATTGCCGTGGAGGTTGCCATAATTGTTTTATTTGCATTATATGTTGAGTATGAAATGGATCCAGACCTTTCCCAGCAGACCAACCGCACCAATTCAACAGCTGCGGACCAATCGCTCCAGCTATATCCTCGTGAGTAGGCAATCTACTTCTTATGATATGTTTTTGGGCTCTCAGAATATGAACTCATTTCAAGTTCTCAGAATGTGAAGTCTTTGAATACTGTCACCACTTGAGCTGCACATTGGAGCTCATAATTGTGGATAGCTATGAGTGCTAAGGGTATTACAAGTTTACGCTGTGGCATCTGGTCTCCGTAGTTCATGTGTTTGGACAGAATCCGTGTCTATTAAAGTATCAGAACAAAAAGCCAAAAATTAAAATAATTGATTGATTTTTTTGTACTCTCTACATGCTGCTGAATGACCTTATATTTCCCTTGAATTGATCACTAGTTCTGCAAGGTATCAAAATATCACCCCCACCCAAAAAAAAAAGAGTCAAAGGTAACTTTGGAGGAGAGAGAGTAGAAACAAATGGAATATTGAAAAGGGGGGGCCTGGATTTCATGTGGGGGCCCTAAAATATAAGAAGGATGATACAAGAAATAAATGAACGTACTCAGGGTTTTATAGCATTCCAAAAGCAAGGTGGTTTGTTCCTCTGAGATGAGAAGAAAAATGTGAGCACATAATGTATTTTAAAATCAGAATCCTTCCCTGGGAATGCTGACTGAAGGAAAGAAGGGATTTAGTTTCAAGTTTGGAAGGGCAGCCTATGAAACAGTTAATGAAACAATAATAACTACCATTGACTGATTGCCTATAATGAGCCAGGCATGTTCATTACCTTACTAACCAGGGAGGGAGGTGGTAATATATACCTCATATATAGATTTTTCTTTTTAATGGGGCACAAATAATCTTACTAATTTATTAAATATTTATTTTTATTAATTTATTAAATATGAAATATATTGTGTTTGTTTATTAATTTATTAAATATTAATGTATTAAATTATTTAAAATGGCACTATTTATTATAGTTCTATAGCATATGTCTAAGCTTTTTAAAAACAATATTGTTCTCTTATTCCTACATTTTTTGAGGGAGTATTCTCTTGTAGAAATTATGACCTAGTGCTGCTAAGTGACTCAGCCAAAACGCACGACTCCAAGCACAGAGTTAGGACCCTAAGTCAGAGACTCAGCCTCCAGGTCTAGCTCTCTGACATTGCACAGATGTCCAAGAGGGTTCTCGATTCAATAATTTTATCATTTGCAAGTCCAAGAACACCAAAACAGGGCAGAATTCTGTTCAATTCTGTATCCTTTTGTACGTTTCATTTATTCATCCAATAAATATTTTTACTAAGTCCCCAGCATGTGCTACAGTAAACTGATTCGAAGATAAAACAAATATAAGCCCTTTCTTCTAAGACTCCACTGTTTGGTGCACATGTAAGCAAAGAGCTGCAATACAGCTTAAGAAATGAAATGCCAAAAATGGAATCTAAAATGCCTGTGATTCAGATAAAGCTGTCTTCGGAGCTTCATAATTTGCATGATTCAAGCTGAATTCTCTCAGTTCCAGTGTCGAAGCTCCTAGGTAAAACTTCAATTCAGAATTTGAGATAAAAACCAAGCTGGAGAGAAAAGTTGTTAACATGGTCATTGTTTTCAATTGCCTAACAATCACGTGATCCTCATACTCTGAGTGACAGGAACATGGAAATTCATTCATTTTATGATTCATTAAGAAAGTATTTATTAAGCTCCCAGCTTTTGTTAAGCAATCTTCAAGGCCCTAGGCTCTAGGCAGTGAACAAAACAAAACAGGCAAAGCTTACACCCTTACGAAGTTTACATTCCAGTGGGGAAAACCAGACCATAAACATACAAGCAAAAAGTATACACACACACACATTAGATGGCAATAAAATGCCACAACAATAAACAAAGCAATATTAGCGAAATAGATGCATCTGGACAGAGTGTGTATCTTTTCACACCCAGGGTTATATGAGAGAACTAAGTCCTAACAGCCCAAGGCATCCATTGCATACTATTAATTAACTTCTCTCCTTCACCTCTCTAATGGTATCAATCCTGTGCCATCTTTGAGAGGACTGGAAAATAATCGCTTTTTTGTTCTGTGATTTAAATGAGAAATCTGATTGAGAAAGGCAGTTATTATATAGTATGGATAGTTCTTTCTGGTATGAAGTGACATTAAACGAAACTAAAAGAAGCAAGGGAGTAAATCATATGGATATTGAGACAAGAACACTTTATGAGGCAGAAACAACAAGTGCAAAGGCCCTGGGGCATTTAATATATGAAGTAAGCAAATAGGGAGAATAAAGTAGGAGGTGGGAGAGCCCGGAAGCTGCAGAGCCTTGTAGACCATTGTAAGCACGTTTTTATTCTGAGTAAGTTGAGAAGCCATTGGAGGACTTTGAGAGGAGGAATATGATGCAACATATTTTAAAAATATTCTTCTGGCTGTTAAGTAGAGAATAGTTTGTAGGGGCCAAGGGAATAAGTACGAAGACATATCGGGAGGACAACCCAGTAATCCAGCAGAGATACCATAGTAGGCTGGACCAAGGGAGTAGTGGAGGAAGTACCGAGAAAAGGTCAAATCTGGCCATAATTTGAAAGCACAGCTAAGAGGATTTTATGATGTATCATCTGTATCAGACATGAAAAAAAGAAAGGAATCAAAAATGATGTCAAGGGCAGGATTCTTTTTCACTTTTTTAAGGAAACATCAAATCAGAGTTGCCCATAATAGTGATGATTAACAATCAATGTATGTTGAACATGAAACCAGCAGAAGTTTCTTACTTACAAACAGACGACACACACACACACACCATCATGACTTCTTCTCCACCCACAAGGGCAGTGAGGCCAGGACATGGGCAGGAGAATGGAGGGAGAATTCAAGCAACAGGGGTCCCTGGGGGCCCAGAGGAAGGGCATAAAACAGAACACAGTGAAATTTTACATGGAAGGCAGTCTTCATTCATTCAAGAGGCTGTCCATAACCCAGTCTATACACAATTAAATGTTTTCTCTTCTGTAAGGTGGCTCTCAAGACCTAAAATTCTAGCTGATACTTATCTTTCAGGTCAGGTATGTTATCGCTGGTTAAAATGCTTTGTAGAGTAGCCCTAGAAACTAAACTGTGGTCATAGATATGTATTTTTTCCTGCCTTTCAAACAATCGATTTACACAAAACTTATGTAATAGTATGAGTCATTAGAGAGAAGACTATTAAATATTCACTTATTAAGAAGCCATGTTCAAGTCACGTCAACAAATATTTGGGGGCGCCTGCCTGGTGCTGTGCGCTGCCAAGTGCAGAGATTCAAGCTAGAGAAGGCTCAGTTCCTGCCTAAGAAGCTCTCAATGTCAGGGTGGTGAAAGTTACGAGTGTTTCACGAAAAGGTAAAGTAGGATATTAATTTACACTTTAAGTAAATCCAATCAGATCTAAGTTTATTCATCCCTCTCACTCACACTCTGCTATACTTTTTTGAATAGTCAAGAAAGAAATGATGTTACACAGCCCTGGGATTTGCTCCCATCCTGGGCCACAACCATGGAAGTGTGTCTTTAATATCTACGGGAAATTAAAACCACATTAATGATCTTTCTGTACTCTGTTACATTAAGATCCATTAGCCTACCTTGCATTTTGAGTGGAGCTTTTCCCCGTGAGTGATGTTGTTGTATTGGACATCGATCATTCGAAAAATACTGCTTCACAGTTATGCAGACATTCCCATCCTTGACATACTTCCTTACATAATATCAAAGAAGGATATTTGTTAATATCGCCAACATTCTCACCAGAAAACCCTTAAGAAGTATCAGGAAGCTGATAAGCTTGTCGTGGCAGACAAAATTTTTAAAACTCAAAATGTATTACTAGCAACAAATACTGTCAGTTCTTTGAATTGAAATGACAGTCTCACTTCATTCATTTTTCAGAAAAAGTCAATACCTGTCTGAAAAACCATAGTTTATGTCAATCTTTTTTTGAGTAAAAATAGAGTTCCACGAAAAACGTTGCACATTCAGTTCACAACTCAAACAATAACAAAAGTGCTTTTCTTCTGAGATAACCACTCTGTTTCAGCAGTGTTTTGTGTGTAATTGCATTTCAGCACACTAATTCATACAGAAAATGAAAAAGACATGTCTTAGAGGGTCAATAGTTAAAATTAATAATTTTTACTGCTTCATCAAGGAATTCTTACGTGAAACTGCTTTTTTTCCCCCACAAGTGTGTGGTCACGAGAATCCCATGACTATGGGTGCAGTTTGGTGTCACTGCTTTCATTCACACTGAAGTGCCAGCAGTTTTACGAGCCTTTATTTTTCATCATCTGTGGAAAAATCAACACAGCGTAAAAGGCAAACGACATCTTAAAATTATCATGAAAATAGTTCTAACGGCTCAGACTCCCAGAAAGTGTCTCTATGAATCCCAGATGTCAGGAGATCACACTTTAAGAATCAGTGAAGACAGAGGTAAACTGGCAAAGGATACAGACAGCACCAGAAATTAATTTATGAATTTCAATACCAGAAATGGATTAAGCACAATGATTTATTTTAAGAATCTAGATTTAAGAAATTGTTCTATATTTACTCAGATATCAATCAGTTCATGTGTCACCAAAAGGTTCGGCAAATCTAGATGTCTTTTACAGGCCAAGGGTAAATAATTTGTGCAGTGGAAACGATTCCTAGGAAATCGCTTGTTGCTATTTTGTTAGCCGGAATTGTTACGGTGCCTGAATTAACATCCTGTCTGTGGTTTACAACCTAACAGTAAGATACTGGCCTCCAATAGAACCCTGTGTGTTGACTTTGAATTGAATAGTTTTGTCTACTTAAAAGGACTTCAAGCAATGGGCACAAATAGAACTCAAATCTTGGTTTCTAAATACCACTCCCCACCCATGGGCTCATTGGAGAAATACCTGGTTCCAGGTCAGGGCAAAGAAAGCACAAGGTAAGCCAAGGGCACAAAGACTAAGCGAGATAGGCCAAAGAACACAGTTCCTGCTTGAAGGACATCCACTAGCCAAACTGGGGACAAATGGAGCGTTAAAAATAATGACGATATGATGGTAATATATTATAACACATTCAAATATAGAAAAAAAGGATTCAGTAAGCCCAAAGAAATATTCTCTAAAGTGAGGGGAGAAGGAGGAAGCTATTCATTTTCTCTTCAAAGAGTGTCTTACTGGAAGTGCTGGCTCAAAAGTCTGTTTAAATAAGTGATAAGCAAGCACATAGAGTAACAAAGCAAACACACAAACAAATGAAATAAGATAAGAGGGACGTGCACAATGTTGCAGCTGTGTCCAGTGACGCTATTCAGAGTATCTGGTTCTTAACGGGATCTAGAAGTTTGCCAGTAAATAAGTGCTGGCTGTGAGAAGGGAGAGGACATTGTAGGCAGCAGGCATAGAGAGAAAATAGAGGAAAAGGAGTGTTCTGTTTCGTTTTGTTTGTTTGGTGGTGGTGGTGGAGGGTGAATTGGAATAATCAGTTGCATTTCAAACATGTCGAGCTGTCAGAGCTTGCAAGATATCCTACTGCAAGATAAGCATAGAAGGAAAATAGAACGAAAATAACAGACATTGCCAAATTTACTCTGGAGGCTAACATCGCCCCCATCGAGATTATCTGATTCGGACAAGTCTTGGCAGTTGTTAAAACCTGTCAGAAGACTTCACCAAAGTCCAAACCACTGAAGAAAGCCCTTTTTCTTCTCCAAAGAAGATACTTTAATTCTTTAATGACAGAGTCTTGCGCCATAAAACTAAACTCACGGCCCTCTCCCACTGCCCACTCACAAATTCTGAGAGCAGGGTGAAACATAATGCATAACCTTAGTTGTTTACAAACCTTTTCGTCCATGGCTTTGATACAGAATCACCTGTCAAGAGCTTTCATAACTTTGCTCTCTTCAGCAACTTAATAGACGAGGTTCCTACGCCCCCTTGTGGCAAAAAGCAGTAACAAGCATTAGGTCAAAGGAGAAAGAAACCATCGGAGCACAGTTCATACAAGAAATTCCTCCCTCTGTATAAAATGTCTGGCTTTCCATCAAAGGGGACAGAATCTGAAGAATTATTATTCCCAGTGTGAGGCAGTACAAAATTAGATAAAACAATTTTTTGAATTGGTTGGTTACTGCATGCTTTAAAATCAGTAGATTAGAGGAAGTACACGGAGTGCTCTAAGAAGAAAGAAAAGAATGTTTAGGAAAATAACTGGTGTAATAATTTGAAAAAACAGTGAAGTCAGTGCAACTGGGTCCGTATTTTTATTTTAGCTTTGTGACTATAAACAAACTGTAGACCTAGAAAAGACTTTGGACTCCATTTAATCCAAGCCTTCCTTTAAGGAGGAAAAGACCGAGTCCCGAGAAGGTTTGGTAAAATCATAGCCAGTTGGTAAATCAGGCATATTCTCTAAGCTCCACTCCAACTTAGTTTATACTCTAAATTAGATGTTTACATATAAAAATTACATGTAACAGAAGATGAATATACATATGGTCACCTGTATTTCAAAAATCAAACAGGTTAACGTTAGTTGACAGTTGCCCATGGGCAGGTCAGGTAAAATCTCAATTCTGAAGATCCCTGGGTAGATATGAGATGAGGGTGAGCGTTCAGAATGCTGGCATAAATGATACTGTTGCCGATCGGCGTTACCTCTTAGAAAAAAGACTGTGCAGTATTCTCCACTCTGAGACTTCCTTCAAAGCTGCTGACAGAGGACAGTTTTCAGAGAGCTGTTGTTTCCTTTCTCACCCTCCCAATACTGCCTCTCTGCCTCTCCCGGGATGTGGCGCCAACGAACAATAAAATGGCCAGAAGGCTCGTTGCATGGATGGGGTGGAAAGAGTAAATGATGCTAGTGTGTGCCTGAATCATGGAAAGTTTGGTCTGGTTTTCTCACACTCTTTATTCTTACATTTGATGCACTCACACCAAAGTCAGACTAGCTTCTGGACCACCAAAGGACCCAGTGGACTCATTCTATGATGCCAACCTTATCTGTTCTGTTATTTGTCATAGAGTAATACTCTAGGATAAGTTCAGATGCCTCCAAGGGGCTCTTCTCAAATGTTGGGTACCTTTGGAAAGCCAGTGTCTTTGTTCACTTCTGGGTATAATCAATGCCACAGATCAGTTTATCAGATTTAATTTACAAGGTTTGAAACGAATGTGGTATGCAAGTTGTGTTAGGGGACAGTCAGGAAAGTTCTTCAGAGGCAGGTGAAGCCCATAGGGAAGGTGTTACAGGTTGGAGTCCCCAGGAAAACAGACTCTAAGACTAGACATCAGCCTGAAAGAAGTTTCTCAGGGAATGCCTGAAGGATCAACACCTGTAGGAGAAGGGTTTGGGCAGAGAGAGAAGGCCTCGGCTGATGCCACAGGAAGCTCTGAAGTTGAGATTGTCCAGCTTTGGGGGGTCCTTTCCTGAGGCAAGGGGATGCTCATGTGAACCAGCTATTGGGTGCAGGCTACCTTACAGAAGGTCTGTGGCCTTGACAAGACAAGAGCTTTTCCAGAGAGAATCGAGAGCTTGGGACTTCCAGCTGGCAGCGCTCCCTACAACAGGAGGAAATGGAAGGAATAAGTCCTTCAGTTCTGAAGGGAGGACCTGGGCAGTGCGTCACAGCATCTACTACAGCAGACAAACCTGAGTGGGGTACCATAGTCACCACCCTCAAACACACTGCCTCCTGAGCCTGATGGTAGAACAGAGGTACAGAGAGCAAGGATTGGGAGCATGTCTCTGAGGGCCTGGGAGGCCAAAACACTGTGTTGGTTCTCCTTACACCCTGACAGAGCTCCATGAATGGAGGAATTGGTGGAGTCAGGTATGAGTACAAATCTTGACTCCACCCTTTGGACACATTAATGTCAGCTCCCTCTGATACATATTTTATAGACTGTCCTCTCTCATGTCTATCTCCACTTAAACTTCTGGCCGCAATGGTTAATAGCAATTAAACATTTAAATGTTTTCTTTTTTTACCGAGATATAATTGACATGTAACGTTGTGTTAGTTTTAGGTGTACAACATAATGATTTGATATAAGTATATATTGCAAGATGACTACCACAATAAGTTTAGTTAACATTCATCACTACACATAGTTCTAAAATTTTTTTTCTTGTGATGAGACGTTTTAAGATCTACTCTCTTAGCAACTTTCAAATATACAATACGATATTGTTAACTATAGTCACCATGCTGTACATTACATCCCTCTGACTTATTAATCTCATAACTGGAAGCTGGTGCCTTTTGTAAATGTTTATTTTTTTCTCTCTGGCTTTGCATTTGTTCCCAATTTGATCTCATTTTGCTTTGTGTATCTATTAGATAGAAGTATAAGAAACTGCCAATAGTCAAATCATTTTCATTGGCTATGTCAACGCAAAAATGTCAATTTCATACTGTTCAATCGAATCTATGTCTTGCCAAGTAAGGTGTAAGTTTCTTGAGGGAAGAGCCTGTGTTTTCTCTATCTCACATTTGATCAAATATCTTATTTATACAATGTTTTACCGCATGATCCCTCCCACATGGGTTATCCCACACAGAGTGACTGTCAAATAGGGTTTTGCAGTATTGCAGAGAACACTGAAGCTCACAGAGAATAAGTGACTTGCCCAAGGTCACACAGTCATGTGATAGAATCCAGGAGAGCTACGTCTCCAGACACCAAGTTAAGTATTTGTTCGTCAAGAGGGTACAGCCTTCCTTACATTGGCTTGGTGCTTCATGGTTTAGAAAGTGCTAACAAAGACATTTATTCCGTTTGACCCCAGTCATGATCTGGTAAGATTTCCAGGGCCAGTACTATCACACACTTTTGATGAGTGGAGACTGTGGCTCATTTATTACCTCTCTTGCTATATGCAGGTTTTTATGCCAAATTCTGGGAAGCAAAGGATGAATATGTCCTAAGCCCTTCAATCAAGAAACTCACAATCTAGTGCAGGAGATGGACACCTCATCGACTACTTCACTATCACAGTGTGATGCATGCTAAATAAATGCTAACACAATGTGACAAAGGCTAAAGCTGAGGTGTACACAGGAAGCTGTGTGAAAGACAAGGGGAAATATTCATTTTCCCTGGGAGTATTGGGAAAGTCTGCAAGAACAGGTGGTGCTTGCGCTGTGCTTTGCAAAGCCTTCCTCAGGTGGAAGGAACAGAAAATTCTTCAAGGAGAGGATGAAAGGTACACTGGCATGATAGTGCATAGTGTTCCAAGACAAGGCTCAAATACTGAATAACTTGCCCAAGCTGTCATGGCAGGCAAGTCGCCAAGCTGGCACTGGAACCCAGACTTTGGCTGCCAAGTTAATGCTCTCCCTTCACAGTGTTTTATGCAAAGAGTGTAACATTTAATGAATGGGATATACTATGATGTAACACTTTCTTAGGACTCCTCTAATGCAGATTTTTTTTTCCCTCTGCTCTTTCCCAGTATTCCAAGATGTGCATGTTATGGTATTTATTGGGTTTGGCTTCCTCATGACCTTCCTGAAGAACTATGGCTTCGGTGGTGTGAGCTTCAACCTATTCATTGCTGCCCTGGGCCTCCAATGCGGCATTATGGCACAAGGGCTCCTGCACAACCATGAACAGAAATTTCATATTGGAATCAAAGAGTGAGCATCCCTTAGTTTTCAACCATTGTGTTTCAGAGCAATTGTTTCCCTGCTTAGTCTCCTGTCAGTCAGGCTTGGAACTGGCTGGCAGGTTGTCTCCCGTAGGCAACAGAAGATGATTGGAATCCAAGGGTCCAAATCAATGCCTTGCTCTACTGAGCTGGAGCCTACATTCCTGTCTATATCCTGTCTGGTTCGACTTCAAGGATACAAGCAATCCACTTTCAAAAAATCATTATTCTTCCATCTCAGCTCCAGGGAGCAAAAATCTTCCACTAGTTAATTTTTAAGACTGTTTTTGAAATGTAAACACTCTAGAAAATAATTTATTTATCAGATCAGCAAAAATAATGTAAAACCCTAAATAAGATGAAGAATAGATAGGTTAAAATAAAGGAAATGGAGTCTAGTGGTTGAAAGAGGAGAGGGTAAGGAAGTGGGAAGGGACAAAAGTGGGCCTGAGAGAAGCCCCATGAGGACTGGCGGGGGAGGGGCCTTGTGCTCTGGGTAAGGTGACGCTATAGTTCCCTACAACTCACAGTTTTATTTTGGGTATGCAATAGCCTTCAATGTATTCTTTCTTCCCTCCCTCAGCATGATCAATGCAGACTTCAGTACAGTCACGGTTCTGATTTCTTTTGGAGCTCTCCTGGGAAAAACAAGTCCAGTCCAAATGCTGATCATGACAATTTTAGAAATTATTATCTTTGCTGTCAATGAATATCTGGTTGTTGAGATCTTTAAGGTAAGGGTTAGAGGATTTATACTCACTGAGGCTTGGACATCAGTTCTGGTCACACACACATAGTGGATGCCCTACCACAGGGACAAACCTTGGTGAGAGTGATACCTTAGCAAATGGTAACAATAGTCATCATTTATTGCAGGGCCTATTATAAACCAGGAGTTTTATAAACATTATCTCATTTCATTGTCACGACAACACTGAAGGGTAGGTACTATGTTCTTCTTTATACACAATAAAACTGATAATCACGGATGCTAAATAACTTGCCTAAATCTGGATTCAAATCCAGATTTTCTTAATTCCACAACTCTTTTTATTTCATTGTATTTCCCATCAATGATCAATTCCTGTTTGTATTTCAGCTACTAGGTAAATAGCCCTTTTTAAGGCTTTTGTTAAAGCCTAGATCGAATTTCTTCTCCTCCGTAAAAATCTCATTGATTCTCTCAAGGACAATAAATCAAATATTTCTGGGCACTCTCCAATATTTTGTTTATGCTTCTATTGAATATTTAATTGAACAGAAAATATTTTTGACAACTTTCTAGGTGTCATGGGTTGGTGGTGACAAACAAAATAGTTAAGGTCTCTGTCTTTATAGAGTTTATAATCTGCGGGGGGAGACAGACATGAAACAAATAATCGTACAATCACCCACACACCCATAGGCACATACATACACACACACAGAAATATTATTATAAATTGTGACACATGCTTTTAAAAGTAAATAGAGAGGTTAGTCAGAGCTTAACTGGAAGACCTAATTTAGCTCGTGGAATCAAGGAAGGTCTCTCTGAGGAAGTGTCAGTTAAGCTGGACCTCAAAGGTACATAGGAGTTTCTCTTAAATAAATTAATAAACTTGTATCACTTTCCTGCCTTAATAAGGACAGAGCAATGCCTTGGGCTTGGCACTCTGAACTTTCCCTCTAGAGGCAGGTAATGGAGAAAACCGGGTCAAAGCCATAGTGTCCTAAAGATGGACCTAAGATATATTTCCTCAGATGAATCTTGGACCTCAACTGGTTTTCATGTCACCATAGGGCAGAGTGAAAAACTGTGGGGAAAACTCAGTCTTTTTGAAGCTTCAAGTCTTTGAGTTGCAATTAAGGGAGCTTTAACTGCAATGCCAAGTGAATGCAAACATCATCTTTGTTTCATATCAAGTTCAATACATCGTATTTCACTGAGAATCTCCCTAACCTGGAGAACCAACCTAAAACGTATTGAGTGCCCACTAAGGACCTAACGCTTTACCAACTTGGCCTCATCTAAGTCTTCCCACAGCTATGCTATATGGGTAATAATTTCTTCGTTTTACGGAACGTGAGATTCAGTGAAGTATAGTAATTCATCTAAAGTCACATCACAAGGAAGTACTTGACCTAGGATTGAAAGTCAGTTCTGCTTGGCTCCAAAGCCTGTATTTTTTATATTTCGCTGTCCTCCTCTATCCCCCTTTCTTTGACGCATTCTGACTCTCTCTATTGATTTATTATTTTATTGTTTAGTCAATGAGGCAGGCCTTTCATTGACTTTCCTCTTGTAGTGAGACTCTGGTTCACCTCCATTTACATGAATGTTTTGCCTTCAGGCCTCTGACGTTGGAGCATCCATGACGATCCATGCCTTTGGGGCCTATTTTGGTTTGACTGTAGCAGGCATCTTATATCGACGAGGCCTGAGAGAGGGGCATACTAAAGAGGAGTCTGTGTACCACTCAGACTTGTTTGCGATGATTGGTGAGTAGGGATGGACTTGCCTGATTTTTGTCTAACTGGTCAGGCACGAGGGAAAGTTAACTCCAACACAGATGTGAAGATGTTCAAGAAGGAACACCCTCTGGATGCTGCTTTTGTTTGTGTTGGCTCTCTGCTCCTCCTTCCCCCTAACTTCTGGATAACCAAGCCTCAAAGTGGAGACATCATCAGTGCCCAAGGCAAACTCTCTGCCCTGGACTGTCTTCCATATTCAAAACCAATACCTCTTTTTGTGTTTTCTTGCAGGGTCTCTTTACCTGTGGATGTTTTGGCCCAGCTTTAATTCAGCTATTGCTGAACCTGGAGAAAAACAGTACACGGCCATTTTAAACACATACTTGTCTCTTGCTGCCTGTGTGCTCACGACCTATGCAATCTCCAGCCTTTTGGAAAAAGAAGGCAAGTTTAATATGGTAAGTGCCAAATTAACCCCCATGGAAGTTTCACTAAGCGACACTGATGGTTGCCCAGATGAGTAGGTCATTTCTTCATCACTGCTGAGCTGCCAAAACAAAGCACACCACTGCAGACCTCGGAGAATATTTTGAAAATACCATTCAGTTATTCATTCATTGACTCATCAGATGTGTGCTCCAGCAAATTAGAAAGTGTTCTCAAGGAATTTACAGTCTGGTAGGGCATATAGTCATGCAAAAATCAAAGATTTGAGGCATATTTCTTTAATGATAGAGCTAACTGTCCCCAAGCACTTAGAAAGTCTTCCTTAGAAGCAGGGCTTATCAAGAGTAGAAAAAGAGAGCAAGATGGGGCAAGTTGATTCTATTTTCCTAACTCCAAATATTCCTCTCAAAGAAATAACAACTAAATACAATGTGGGATCCTGAACAGGATTCTGGAAAAGACAATCGACATTAGTGGGAATACTGGTGAAATTCAAATGAGGTCTTTAATAGTACTATGTTGATGCTAATTTCCTAGTTCTGTGACTATGTAAGTTGTTAACATTAGGGGAGAGTGAGTGAGGGATATATGGAAACTCAACAGTATTTTTGCCACTTTTACATAAGTCTAAAATTAGCTCAAAATAAAATGTTTTTTAGATCCCCCTAAGTTGGTCTTTTGAGTTTCTTGCCTATGAGCTAGAGTGAAGGAGTAATCCTCAAATCAGCCACTCTTCTTTTCTAACCGGAGAGAGGAAAAGGAGATTGTAATTTTTTCAAGCATAGCTAGGGATCTGTGCTTCAATTCTCTACAGATTTTTTTCAAGAGAGAAAATTGAAAACAATGAAAACAAACAATCATACATGTATGGCTCAGTGGTTCTCTTTTAAAAGTACTGATAATCTTTCCTCCTCATGCAGAACAGCCAGAATATGATTTTTCTGAGGAATTCTGGTACATGAAAATAGGTTACTCCTTCTGTCGTCCTTGAACATTCTCAGTACAGTGACACTGTGAAAGCTGTTGTCTTTCATATGTAGTGTGTACATTTCCATGTCTCTACATTCCCTCTTTGAATATTGGAGTATCATAGACTCTACAAAGCACACAGCAGCCGTAGGCCTCTTTGGGTTCATGATAACCACAAATGCATTCCAAAACTGCATAAGTAGACAAAACACTGCTAGCATAATTACTCTACACACTTCCACCCTTCTTCGACACGAGGAATTGATTTCTTCAAATCCCTCCCCGCGTTGGTCTCATGCACTACCAAGGAACCCTGGCAAGAAAGGCAGCAAATGTCGAGAGCTTGGAAGAAAGGCCTTCTGTAATTATAAAGAACCCTCCTTTTAAAAAAGAATCTGTTGCCCTTTCAGTTGAAGGATGTCACGTGGGGTCCATTGAACCCAAGATCCCTTCAGTCCTCTGGACTCTGCCTCATTCAGCTGTCTTCATTCATGTTTCTATGCTCCACACAGGTTCACATTCAGAATGCAACCCTTGCTGGAGGAGTCGCAGTAGGCACTTGTGCAGACATGGAGATTCAACCATATGCTTCCTTGATCATTGGGAGTGTTGCAGGACTCGTCTCTGTGTTTGGGTTCAAGTTCCTGACTGTAAGTATGACAGACGCTCTGAGTCAAACTTTGAATCAGCACCATCATCTTCTCACATCTCAGCAGAGAAAAGCTATGAAAACTCCTTTCATAAGTATTTCTCCTTGTTTGGGGGTCATTTGCCTTCCTATCGGAAATACTACCACATTGCGTGGTCCAGTGGTTTCTCCTCTTTCTTGACTACTTTTGTGCAGCAGGAAAGAATCTGATATTGGTTATTTATAACTTAGTATGAATTGAGTGTTAAGTGCTTGTGTTACTTTCCCCGGGGCAGTTCTATTAAAGTTTTGTTGTTCGTTTTGTGTAATTAAGGACTCTGTACCCTTTTAAGGGGATTTAGGATATCATCGAAGTAAGAATGAGTAGGACTTTAAATCACTCACCTTCAAAGCCATCTACTAAAGACTGAAATGAGAAGTTTTGCCACCACACTTACTCAGATTCTTTGACTTAATAGGGTTTTAGATATGAATGGTGAACGGGGCTATAGATAAAATTTTCCCTCATGGTCATTTACTTCAGCTATAGAGCTTTGTACATCTAACAAAATAAACCTTTCTCTTTTTTTTTACATTTTTAGCCATTTTTTGCTACTAAACTGGGGATCCATGATACCTGTGGGGTCCAAAGCTTGCACGGCTTACCTGGTGTGGTAGGAGGCCTCGCAGGCATTGTGGCTGTAGCCATGGGAGTAACTGATCGGTGAGTGAAAGAATGGATTTTCCTTACCCCCAAGGTCCAGTGATGTTTTCTCTCACTCTTTGAGAAATCCAGCGATACAGCTTTTTCTTTAGCAATTTAGGCCACTGTTAATAAGCATTGTCCTTATTGAAGCCAGAGACACAACTAAGAAAATAGAATTGTATTGGAAGATATGTCTTAACTAACGTTATTAATTTTTTATTAAATTAACATTGTTAGTTTAAACTTCTCTACCAGAGGCAACTGTCTTCTAGCAGACGGGGCAATCTGATAATCACAATCAGATTACAGAAGGCTTACTTATTCCTTTACTTGGTCCCACCAAAATGGAGGAGGAGTCATATGTGATGAGCTGAGCCATCATGTCCATCCAGTCTACACAAGGAAGAGTGAGTTAGCCTCATGTGGAAAGCAGTTGGATTGGGAGAATCAGGAAGACTGGCATGTGGCTCCAACTTCACTATTAACCAATTAGGTAGCCTTTGTTGAGTCACTCAGCCTCTCTGGTTCTCAGTTTCCTCTTCCATAAAATGAGAGAATTGTACTATTTATCCCCTAAAATCCCTTCAAGCTCTAACAGACCTAGATTATTCCCAAAGGGGCCATAAGTGTTTATTTAAATGGCCAGATACCAGTTAAAACCAGGAGAAGGAAAGTGATGTCATAAGCTATCAGTTGTGACTTTGAGGCATCAAAGATTGGATCAATTTGATCTGAATATCATGCATGCAAAACAGCTGGGAAGATCATAGGGTCCAGACCACTCAGAGAGTGAGTAAGGAGGAATCAAAATGCTCAATTTTTAAAGCTAATTGAAAACAAGAACAAGAAGAGGAATATCTGTTTGAAAATATCTCAAAGTGACCACTGGCTAGTTGCCTAATTTGAAAAGAAAAATCTTCTCCATTGTAGCAGATTAAAAATTAACCCTGTTGAGACCGTAATGATATTTGAAACACTTGCTTAGTTATATTTTCTAATGAATAGAAAATGTGCTTCCTCCTTTATGGTATAGTTGACCTATTTCTTCTGTAGGTTTTCTTTTTTTACCCCTTTTGCAAATTTGAACGACAACCCTAGAAATATCCAAATTTTCTTTCAGTTCTCTCTCGGACCTAACATACTGTTGAGACCAAACACTAACATATTTTAATACAAATCAAGCATGATAAAAGCATGAGTCAATGAGCTCAATTCCTAAGTGTAACAGTGTGTAAACCCAGTCTTAAGAGGTGCCTCATGATTAGGAATAGAGGAATTCTTGAGCATCATGCCTAGACCAGTTCCATAGATGCAATAAAATGAGTCTGTCTGGCTCTCAGAGGCTGGGTCTCCCTGGGTGGCCAGTTTTGGGGTGGGTTCCATGGACAAGAGTCTAATCCTTTGGTATGTAAGTTTCGCAACAACTTCTCAATTTACTCAGGGGGAGTTAAGAAAGGGGGTAAGCCTTGGAAGGCTCATTAACATGAGTAAAATTCATACATATCTGACACACCAGATAAAAGACCTTGTCCAACAATCAAGACTATTTGCCCCTATGTGTCTATTTGGAATACTAAAATGCAAGTCCGGTTTCTTGGTAGGCATAGAACAAGGAGAAGTTAATATTCTTAAGGGACATTTTTGCAAATTATGGCAGCCTAACTCTAATTATGCTGTTAATTTTGTTTAACCCAATGTTTTCCAAGGCTATTTTAAAATGGAACTTTTCATAAAAATATGTTTTAATACCTTGCAAAAGATCTTGGCGAATTCTGATAAAATTAACAGTCATTGTTAGTGCCATCAAGTAGATTTTGACTTCTAGCACCCCTGTGTACAGCAGAGCAGAGCCCTGCCAGGTCTTTTGTCCCATCCTCTCACCTTCTGGGGCTGTATCAGACAATGCACCGCTGCTATTTATAGGGTTTTCATGACCAGTTTTTTTGGAAGTGGATGGCCAGGTCTTTCTTCCTAGTCTGTTTTAGTCTGCAAGCTCTGCTGAAAACTGTCCATCATGGGTGACCCTGCTGGTATTTGAAATCCTGGTGACATAGCTTTTAGCATCACAGCAAAGCACAGCTGCCACAGTCTGACAAACGACAGATGGGTGGTGTGGTTCCCTAACCAGGAAACAAACCTGGCCCATGGTGGTGAGAGTGCCAAATCTTAACCACTAGACCACTAGGGATGGCTAAAATTAACAGGCAGTTTACAAAAGAAGAAAATCAAATGAATAAGTATGTATTAAATATTCAACCTCACTAGTAATCTAAGAAATCCAAATTAAAACAAGTTGCCAATTTTTCAGTTATCAAATTGATAAAGATTAAATAAGTAATCATGCTGAATGGTGGCTAAAGGAGAGAAATGGGGATATAAATTGTACAATTCCCTATTTGGAAAAGTCTTTAAGAAGCATATAACCTCTCGCCAATAATCTCATTTCTAGATCAGTTTGATTTTAGGGAAATTATTGGAGAAGTTCATCAGAGGATGCATTCTCACAGCAATTTTAAAAATATCAAATATTGAAAGCAACTTAAATGTCCAACCTATAGAATTATAACAACAATTTACTTGTACAATGTAATACTCTGTAGCAATTAAAATTATGATCCAGACCTACATTTACTGACATAAAAGCACACTTAAGATTTAATGGAAAATCGGTATTATAGCATGATTGCATTTTTGTACAAATATATGTTTATATTTTACATTTTTATACTGATAGGATTTGAGGGAAATTAAACTTTTCTCCTTCTTTTGCTTAATTAGCAGTTTCTAATATTTGTATAATGATCACGTGTTATTTGTACAATTTTTTATACAGTAGAAAAAACTTGAACTCTTCAAACAAACAGAAAAAAAAAAATCTGAGTTTGATGCCTTCTTTTCCTTGGGTAATGAACATGAAATACCAACACAATATTGTTTTCCAATTATGCACTTGCTTTCCTGCAATTACTCATTCAATCTTTCAACAACTATTTATTAATTGCCTGCTAAGAGTGAGGCACTGTGCTAAGGAGACTCCCACATTCCCAGTTCATTTGTCACTCATGTCACACCCTTATGGATTCAACAGCTTTTTTATCACATTCTTCCATTCCAAAAATTATGAGGTATTTTTTATTAATTTCATTTAGGGTAATTACTTCTAAGATGACATAGAGATATACCTTAACATCTTCAATGGGTTGTCTCTACAACCTATGCTAAAATTAGCTTTTCTGACCTTGTTGCTTTTTGAATTTTATCACAATTGTTTCTTTAGGATGAAATGAGGAAAGATGGCAGCTCATGTTTGTTTTGTATGTTACTCTAGCCTCAGTGCCTAGAAGAGAAGCCGGCACAGAGGATAAAGAGTACTCAAATACTTTTTGAATGAATCAGATCAGAGATCAGAACCTGGTACCACATTCTTAGAAAATACTAATCCCTTTCTAAGGAAGATCTTTTTATCATTCCTGAAGAAAAAGATGGCCTTTGTTTAAGTGCTTATAAGGATTTTTAAGATTGTTTAAGAATTTCAAAGAAAATAAAAGTATGAAATAAAAGAAAAATTGCAACAGATGTTCATTTGCTGGTGTGTGACGCTGTGTCTGGCCAGAAGATGGCAGGCATCCACAGCCTCAGGAGATAAGATTTGTTTGCCGGCGTCCTGGAAAAACAACATGATTCTTTTCTTTGGCTTCCTAGGTTTACCGTGTCCAGTCAGGCAAAAGCACTAGGTTCTTCCATCGGAACAGCAGTCGGTGGAGGGCTGGTCACAGGTCAGTATAAAGGTGGACACTTCCCTGTACCTTGAGCTATGAGCATAATAGATGATTAATAAACATATCGACTGGTAAATCCGAAAATGTTCTAAACTTCTGGCAGTAAAGTAATCACATAAGCTCAAGGGGATGATTTTATAACAGTATTTTCATTACTATTCAAGTCGATTTTCCTCCAGCATCATAACATGACTTATTTTCTCTGTATCACTGCAGGTTTAATTCTAAGGATACCTATCTGGGGCCAGTCATCTGACCTGGACTGCTACGATGATTCTGTTTATTGGGAGGTACTGTACAGTGTTCTAAATAAAGACATAAATGATGACTCCACTAGTTAAAGCTTTGCTGTCCTCAAGCCTACATGACATTGTGGCATCCCGTGTCATGAAATTGGATGAACTCCCTATTTATAGACAGAAATTGAGACAATATGTTCAGACAGATTAAATCAGGATTTACGGTATTTTCCAAAGCGGAAACTAAATGAAGAAAAGACAGAATTTACCTGGCAAATGCCCTTTCATTCTTCTGAGAGCAATGAAAAAGCTACTCATAAAAATATTAGGAATCCTGAGCAATGATGTGAGATTTTATATCATATAAGAAAGCAGGCAAAAGCAGGTGGATCATGGAAACTTGAAGAATCTCAATGAGTACACAATAAGAGGTTCTAGAACAACAAAACATCAGCCTCTGTTTATCCTCCAGTTTCTACTTCTTTACTCCATTGACTTTTTTTCCCAAATTGTTTCCTACAAAGCTGAAGAGTGATAGACGCTTGGGTGTTTTCAGCGAGATTTTCAGAGAGAACAGGTTTGGGAAAGAGAGAATGTAGTCAGAGTGGGTGGGATAAATATTTTTGTTCTTTTTATTTTTCCCCAACTCAAACCATTTTTATTGCCAGTTTGTCCTAAGCTTGGATCTTAATTAGAAAAAATTCCTCTGTTTCAATTCTAACCTCTGATTAACTCTGACAGCCCAGTGAAAGAGACTATAAAAGTGCCCTAACCTTGTTTTCTTTAAAGGTCCCAGAGAAGAAAGAATATGACTGAAAATGGTGACCCGGACCCGCTGAACTCTGGAGTCTAAACACCTTTCCCATGCCTCAGCTTCCTTTCCCAATATCTAGAATCAAGTGTAAATGAACAAAAAGGCAACATCCAAATAGAATATGGACCAGAATGGATAGGTGCTGAGCCTCAAATGTCCAGTGTAAAAATATCTTAACATAATCTCCTACTGTCTCCTGAGATTTAGTGGTTGTTTAGTTGAAGGAATGTGACTCATAAAACAGATGGTCAAATGGATTCTATTCAGGACTCCCAGATTACTCTTGCCACTGGGTAGTTACAGCGTGAACATTCCATGTGTATTATATTTTTTCCCCATAGAGGTAGGTTGACAAAGAAATCAGCAGTTTCTAATCATGTCAATTTCTTAATGTAGATACTATATCTTCAATCCCAAAGATTATAAAACTGAAGCCTATCTGTGTAAGGAATCGAAATAAGAAATGTGACAGAAATGTATGTATGTAAAGCAGTAATAGGATTGTTTTTAGTAATGCTTTCTTGATTTAAAAAATGGTCTAGTTAGTAATGTTATATCTTTGCTTGCATATTCTTATGCTTAATTCCTTTTACATGCTTGCTATTTGAAACAAGAGCTCAAATGCTATCTGACCAAAGTTGCTTCTGTATAAAATTTCAATGGATTAAATATTCTTATAAAGTAAAGCATTCATCTTTGTCTCTCCTTTCTTTGGTGGTGGCAATTCATTTTAGTAACAAGCACACACACACATAGATTTGTCATATTTAGTCCATACTCAATCCAAATAAATTGTTACTTACTATGTATCCACTACAAAAATATCAAGATAATGTCTCACATCATAAGTTTTAAAGAACTGAGTTCTAGGAAAGGTAATTGACATTGTCATATAAAACCACTTCTGTGGAAATAAATATTTTTCTCTCTGGAAATTTTTAAGATTCTTCTTCTATTTCTGGAGTCCTGGAATCTCATCAAGATGTGTCCAGGTATCAATGAGGGAATCAGCCCCGCCGTAATTAACCAAACTTCAACTCCTGAATGCCAGAACTTAAAAATTACAACTAACAGCAAATTATTTAATATTTTATTCTTCTGGAAAAATAGTATAATTTATAGATCTTAAATATTTTACTAGACAAATAGGTGACTTCGTCCAAACATACACCAGTTTCTCTTTCACATGGGCTTTTCGAAGTGTGCGCACTTATAATGTCTGCTGTCCCCACTCTTGCTGATAATCACAGAGAAGCAGCTTCACTATGAGGATTTCTCCAGACCCACGCATTCCCTGCTGATTATAAGGCAAAACTTTGAGGGGCTTGAGTATGCTCAGCTATTTTTAAAAAGCCTATAATTTTGATGTGTTCAGGAACCAGGGTGCGACAGTCATCAAACCCTGCCTTGTGAACACTCCTGCCTTTCTGCCATGAAATTCTTGTAAACTGTGGTCTTATTTTTTTCATTCTGAGTTAGTGGTCTGTTTTTCACAATAGTGTATATCGCTTTTTATCAATCATGCTTGGAATCAAGTGAAGCATCTTAATTTGAAAATTCCAGTCTTCTTCTGCTCAGATAAAATTCCTCCCACCATTTAATAACTTCCTCTTCTGGGAGGCCCAGCCCAGTGGCTGAGTGGTTAAGTTCCTCTGCTTTGGTGGCCTAGGGTTTGCTGGTTTGGATCCTGGGCACAGACCTACACAGAAGTCATCAAGCCACGCTGTGGCAGCCTCCCACATAGAAGATCTACAATACTAAATTTTTCACTAAAAGAAGATGTAGGAAAAAGAGGAAGAAAAAGAGTTGCAATTTTTATCCGAAGAATAAAAAGTAGTGATCTATCACCCTGCAATCGCTCTATCTTCGGGACTTGCATTATGGAATTAGCTTTATTCTATTTTAGAAAAGTCTTTTAATCTTATAGAAGGCTCTGGGGACCGCATCTATATTGAACCAGGAAAAGTTACCAGCCATCCTTCTCCCAAATTTCTAGTGTAATACACCCAACATGGAGCATGAAATGATTGAAAAAATATCGCTTCATAAGCTGCTGTTTCAATATGTGGTGGATGTCTAGTGTGCTATGCATTAAGAAAAATTCACTTTATCCATGATTTTAAACATAAAGTGACTTTTTAGTCCAAAATGAGCTGTACACGCCCATGATGATGACATATAGAACAGATGCCTCTCACAGGGAAAATGCTTTCAAGCAGGAAGGGTAGGGTAACAGGGACCAGACCACACAAGGCATGAGCTGCCTTACGATGCCATCATCTCCAATTTTTACCAACAAAACAGATAGCCAGCATTTAGTTTTGAATAGAGAAAGACAGAACATATGAAAACCAATGGATAAAAACTTAGCCACTTATTCTTTGAATAAATGCATAGGCAAAGTTAAAAATCTCAGGGCAAAGCACCTTAAAACAAAATGTGAGTGTGTGTAAGAGGAGACAATTAGGAGCCGCAGAAATTTCTCTAGGATCTGATCTAAGAAGAATCTAGCTCGAATCCAGTGCAGTTAAAACTTATTCTTTTAGAAGCACTTTTTAATGATTATCACTAGCTCTTTATTGAACTAGAAATGAGAATTTATATCAGATCTCACAATATGTCCTTTTGTGTTTATTGGTCGTAAGTATGCCTGGTAAATTGTAAATATTTTACATAATTATTTGTAGATTCAGTTATTCTGAACAAGTCCTAGTGATATCCTTAAAAAGTCTTGAATAACAGATCCCTTTCAGATGTCATTATATCACATATAACAATTAGCTAAAAATTCACGTCTCTGAAGTGAGCAAAATGAAGTACAGTGGCCTTCTCGTCATTTTCTCAGCCAACATACGGTAGAAGTTCTCTTTACTGACATTCGTTTTACTCAACTCATAGAATTAAGCAAACTGTCTAGTCTGTTACTGTAATCATATTATTGGAACAGTTATATGTTACCAGTTTATTTAATAATTGAACGATTCAATTTTAGGAACTTGCCAATACGGAGCCTTTCTAAAACAGCCAGTTCAATACTCACTCATGTTGTAAAAGTGTACTTAATTTGAGTGGTAATTTCTATGTTGAATTTATTAGAAAATGGAAAGTTTAGGAGTTCCCAAGACCACCCTCAGATTCAATAATTTGTCAGAAAGACTCACAGAATTCCGAAAAGCCATTATGGTCCTGGTGACAGTTTATTATAGCAAAAGGATACAGATTAAAATCAGGCAAGAGAAGAAGCACCTGGGACAGGGCCCAGGAAAGTTCTGGACACAATCTTCCAGTTGTCCTCTCCCAGTGGAGTCAAGTGAACAGGGCTTACAGCTGGCGATGATGTGTGGCAACATGCCTGAAGTACTGCCAACCAGGAAAATCATGAAGCCTTGGTTTGCAGAGTTTTCATTCAGGCTTAGTCACATAGATATGGTTGACCACCCACGTGGCTGACCTTAGTCTTCACCCCTCCAGAGATCTGAGCTGTTACCACATGGCTCAGGACCATACCATACATCACATTGTTGGCATAGACTGTCTGGGTGGCAGGACATTCCAAGAGCTTAGAGGCTACCTCCCAGAAGCCGAGAGCAAAGGCCAGACCTCAGATAATTATATGTTATCAGTTTACTTAATACTTCCTTGAAGGGTGCAATTTTAGCAGCTCGCCCTATGGAGTCTGTCTATAACATCCAATTCAATGCTCACTTACGGTTTATAAGTACAATTCATGAAAGTGGTAATTTCTATGCTGCGTATATTAGAAAGACCATAAAGACAAGTTGCTAAAACAATAACAACAACAAAAAGGAAAAAATAAACAAATTGCTTTTGCATTCAATGTAAACAAAACAACAATAAAGACTGGAAAGTAAACAACACAAAAACCTAGAAAGACTCTTCGTTCAGATTGCTTGTCATGTTTCTTTATGTTACTTAAAGAATATGAAACTGAACGTCTTAGCCAGTGTACTTTTTGTGTAGTTTATGCCAGAAAGAAGATAGGAAATTTCAATCAGCAGACTCAAAGAGAGCCCTCGGTTTTACAACAAACGGTTGGTGAATAAATGCATGTATGTGGGTCTTTATTCGCTAATTCTTCTTCTAGTTTTAAAGAAGTTTTTCAATAACATGCCAAATATTAGATAACAGGTGTTTGACAACGATGAATTATACTTGAACCCTGTGCTCCTGGAAACAAGGAAGCGTAAAGGAACCTCACCCTTCTGTGTTCCAGAAAACAAAACTTTATTGAAAAACAACCATCCTTCCCCATATATTTAGATAAGACTCACAAAAGCCCCTTGTTTGTCTAGGACAAGGCCAGGCACATACCCTCCAAATTCCCATGCTTTGCCTTATAAATTAATACCTGAACTATTCATTGCACTGACCAGTCGGAACCAAGTGCTTGTTAGCCAAACTGGTTAAGCCTCTCTCCTTCCTCCAGACCTGTGAACTTTGGCCCACCCTGAGCGTGAGCCAGCATAAAAAACTCCTCCGGAGAGTAGGTTGGCCAAAGGGTAAAATATTCTCTGAGCTATTATCCTACCCTGTCATCCCACTTGCACATGCCCTGTGCCTTCTGGCCTTGTGTACTTCTCTCCGTACACTCAAGATACTTGCAGACCTTACACAGCATTCTCCCTGTGCCAATAGCCCCTTCCCTCCCTCGCGATAATCCTTTTGAATTGTCCCTGCTTACTAAATCTGTTTTTTATTTGACAGAGTCTACTGAATGTTGAGGCTATATAGATTATGGGTTACATTTATATAAGTGAAAGTAGGTTAAAATTCACGCTAAGGAAGAACATGGCAAGAAAAATAAGGTGAAGTTCAAGAGTGAATATGAAAATGAAGATAGGGACTCCCATTCATTTGTTTTGAAGACTCTGAGGGGATTTTAAGCTGAATCTATAGATAGATTCAGCCTAAATGTATATTTGTATAAATATATATATATATGTGAATATTCATGAACCTAAAAATACATATATTGTATGGCTATCTATGAACCTACTATATTTTTTCTTTCTTTCCTGTCTCTTCTTTCTCCTTCTTTCTTTTCTTTTTCTTTCTTTCTTTCTTTTTTCCTTCCTTCCTTCCTTTTCTATCTTTCTTATTTTTCTTCTTTTTTCTCTTTCATTGCGCCAGATGGCATCTCTCTCTCCTCTCTACTGCCTTTTTTGAGTCACTGCCCAGTTGTCAGCAAAATGCTGCCCCTCCCTGTCCCCATCTCACCCTTTCACACGCTCATATCTCAGGCAGGGAAGAGTGCCCCAAGGCCCTCTTCCCGGGGGAGAGCCCTAAGGCTTAGCCCAACTCTGAGGCACTGAAACAACACTTTTGGTATGTTTATGCCTTATCTATTCCAAAATCAACTAAAGTGGTAAGTAATACTGCTTAGATTGATTGAATGATTTGATTAAAAATCTCAAACTCTACTCAGATGGCCTATTCCTGGAAGTTTTTGTATTTTTGGTTCACATTTTAAATCTGAGAGATTAGTTTATAATTATTGGCCATAATTACAGTTTAGTGTGAAAATTTACATGTTTTCAGGCTTTACCAGCCTTTGTTTCCACCGCTAATCTTGAAGTTGTTTATTGTACAATTGAAGAGGGCTCTGCCTAGGCAGGGGAGGATATGAGACTGCACGTCATTCACCTAGGGATTTTATCAGAACTAAACAAATATATTCAAGTGTCCCATTTTGTTGATCAGGTGGTGACCTTTATGAAAAACTGGTTACGTTTTCCTATATTTACAGATTACTAAATAACCCAAATTTCAATTATATTTGATGCCCAAGAAACAATCTTGGGGATGTTCGACATTCTAGTGTCCTATAGATGGTCCACAGAAGTGAGTTCCCGCGTGAAACAATAAGAGGATCACGGCTTTTAGTCTTGGATGTAATGAGAGAGGTAGATGTACAGATTAATAACAGAACATTTTATAAAAAACCAGCTATCCACATAACAATTTCCATCTACAACCCACTAGAATGGGACAAATTTTAGGGGTCAAACTGCCTCCATCTTTTAAATAGGAATGTTGGTAGTCTAATGCTTGATAAATATAGAAAATTTGCCCAATCATCAACAAAAGTGGACAATCGCCCAATAGATCAGATTGTTTTTATATGTTTATTTCAGTTTTGATAAATCCTCCAGATGACTAATACATATTGAATGTATTGAATCACAGAGAGTTTAAGGAGCTTGCCACAAGCAACAAAATAAAAGGCAGAACCCGAATGCAGATTCTTATGTGCTTGGTACCAAAGGCTACACTTTTTTTTCCCCCCATTATGTCCTAGGTCCAGAAATTAAATATTGTGGTGTAATATTTGAGAGCTAAGAGAGAAGATTTTTTTATCATGTTTCAAGAATCCAGACAATAGGTCATGTTTGTGACACATTTATAAAATTAATTGCATTTGACATAAGTGTATAATCAGAAATGTATAGTAGTATTATTGCATAGTTTTAAAATATAAAAAGAAAGTACAAACAGAGCTTTGCAATCACTTTCACACACACTTTTCTGGGGAAAAGGGAAATATGAAAAGTCCAATGAGAACAATAAACCATCTTTTTTCTCATCAACTTCAGCCCAGAAAATTCCAGTTCAGTGGTTTGTGTCCAGGCAAGTCTGTGACCTTCATCACCCGCTACTTGCCTGCGCCTTAACTTTGTAACCACCCTGTCAGGGGCTGAATTTTATCCCCTCCAAAATTCATGTGTTGAAGTCTTAACTCGCAGTATCTCAGAATGTAGCTGTATTTGTATTTGGAGACAGGGTCTATAAAAATGTAATAAGGTTAAATGAGGTCATTTTGGTGGGCTTAACCCAATATGACTGGTCCCTATAAGAGCAGGAGATTAGGATTTAGACACACACAAAGGGGAGACCATGTGAAGATGTATGAAGAGGGCAAACTACAAGCCAAGGAGAGAGACCTTCAGAAGAAATCAATCCTGTTGGCACCTTGATCTTGGACTTCTTGCTTCTAGAACTGTGAGAAAATAAATTTCTGTTGTTTAAACCACCCGGTCTGTGGAACCTTGTTATGGCAGCCCTAGTAAACTAATATACACCTTCTCTGGCTTTGGGAATTGCTCCAGGCTCTCTTTACAGACTCTTGCTTTACAGTCTTGCGTGTAATCAAGTTTACCCTATTTTCATCCTGTTGCTTCTCAATTCCTCCTCTCTGCTTGGAACCTTATAGAATGATGCCTTGGTTGAAAAGCCCTAGAATCGGCTTAGAATTCAGTTCTCCCCTACAGAATCAGCCACTTGGGTTAGACCCTCAGACACTGAAGCAAAGTCAAAAAAGCTACTGCCCATTTCATGTCCCAGTACTGCACCCAAGCCCAATCTTAACACCCACAGGGGATGACTACTTAACTCCAAGACAAAATGCAAAATGGATGCTGGGAAGGATGTTTAAACAATTATGAGAGGAGTTATGCGCTGTGATTAAAGTATGGATTCTGGAGCTAGACTGCCTCAAGTTTAGATCCAAGATCTGTCTCTTATTTGTTGTATAAGGTTGGACAATTTATTTAATTTATTTTTATCTCAGTTTTATCACCAAAGATGGTGACAGAAATTAACTATTTTCATAGGTTTATTGTGTTTTTTCTATAAGTACTTACAATAGGGCAGGCACATGGTAAACTCTCAGTAATAATGATAACTATCATATTGCATGTTATCAAAATTATCTTCCTTGAGGGATGACCCTCTGTGCTCCATCGACTTGCAAGCATGGTAGCTTACACACTATTTCTCTAGAATTAATCCTTCACCCCCAACCACATCACCCCCCCCCACCGCCCCGCCATACACATACACACACACACAAACATGAAAAGTCCTAATTTATTCTGAAATAAGAAGAAAGTAAAAAGTTTCCTCTCTGGCCTCCTTAACTCTGCAACCGATTTTTAAAATCTCTAACATTTTCTAAGCTTATAAAAATAATACACATATATGACATGTATATAGCAAAAAGTCTAAATTACCAATTATTTTCTAAATGACAATTTATAGCTTCCCTTTCCTTAACCACCACCCAGATACTCTGTTCTTAATAGATGTTGCTGCTATTAACAGGTTAATTAGACTAAAAAAATTATACATAAACAAATATGTTTATTTCCCTTTGTGCAATTGAAAGTATACTATTTATATTCTTTGCCTATTGTTTATATTTTCACAATAATATATATTAGAGATCTTCTAACTTCCACTTCTGGCTGTTTTAATAGGGACCAAATTTACCCTTTCACCTGAACCAAACAAACAACAACAACAACAAACAACAACAAAAAAACAGGGAAAAATATACGGCAAGACCTTCTGGACATCAGCAATAAAACACAGTTATCCCTGGTAGATGGAAAACTAATGAGATGAACTCTACTACAGTCCCAGCTTACTGCCTTGAGAGAGTTTCTAGGTTGTGGCGCAGGGAGAGGGAACCCAGGTGGAGCCTAGCAGACTGCTGAGTTAAAAATGTGTTGCTGAGAGTCTAAAGAGGCAATACAGCTGGAGTGTGCAAAATAGAGTACCAGAGAGAGCTACACACAGAGAGAACCCCTGTGACCTACACACAATCTCTTGAATATTAAGCAGAGTACTAATTAGTGTATACATATGAAAAAACTACCTGGGGCCAGGGGAAGAACTACTCAAAAGAATCAGAGGGAATGGTGCCTATCCTGCACAGGACCAGGAATAGTACATGTTCCCACCAATCAGACGAAAATTCATAATTCATGAGGTTTTGGTAAAATACTCAGGAAGGTCTTACCTCAGAGGCAGGAAATAATTCGTCCTAGACTGAGACTCCTCTGGAAATGCCTAAAAAATCATAAAAGCAAGACTTGAATCAAACTGTTTCCAAATAAATGCATCCCACGGCAAAGCTCAAGAATATTTATATGAACACAGAATATCTAGTACACAAAAAGGTAAAATTCACCATGTCTGGAGGCCAATCAAAGATTACCAGCCTCACAAATAAGCAGGAAAACACAATCAATAATGAAGAGAATAATCAAACAATCAAAAATTGACCCAGAATTGACACAGATGTTAAAAGGATACGATATCAAAGTAGTTATTATAACTGTACTCTATATTTTCAAAAAGTTAGGAGCTGTGAAAGACACAAAAAAGACCCGCATTGTACTTCTAAAGATAAAAATCTCAATATTTGAGATTAAAAAAAATACACTGGATGGGATTAAAAGCAGATTACATATTGCAGGAAAAAATGTGAACTTGGAGACATAGCAAATGTCTTCATAGACATAGAAAATGAACCACACAGAGAAAAAAGAATTAAAAAAATAAAAAGTTTTGTGGGACAAACTTAAAAGCCTAATATATGTATAATTTGAGTCTCCTAAGGCAGTAACAGAAAAAATATTTAAGAAGAAATGGCTAAAACTTTTTGAAATTTGATGAAAATTATAAATCCACTGATCCAAGAAACTCAATTAATACCAAGCACAAGAAAGATGGAGAAAACAATACCAAGGCACATAATAATCTAATAATCAAATTGCTCAAAACAAGTGATAAAGAGAAAATTCTAAAATCAGCCAGAGGAATGTACAAAGGAACAAAGATAAGGATGAGAAGAGATTACCCATCAGAAACAATGCAGCCAGGAAGACGATGGAGAAACATCTTTAAAGTACTGAAATTTTAAAACTGCCAATCTAGAATTCTATACCCAGTGAAAATATCTTTCAAACCTAAAAGAGAAATAAAGACATTTTCAAACATAAAGAGGAAATAACTCATCACCAGAAGACTGGCACTAAAATAACTCTTAAATGAAGTCTTTCAGGCAGTAAAAAAATTTTAACAGATGGAAATATAATGCACCCAGGAACAAGGAACACTAGGAATGGTAACTACTTGGATAAAATTTTTTATTAAATTACTATTTAAATGTTTTAAAAGATAATTGACTGTTCAAGTAAAAAATAATATCGATGTATACTCTGAGTTTTATAACATATGTAAAGTAAAATGCAGGAGAACAATAGAATAAAAGCCAGGAAAGAAGAAATGGAGGCATACTATTCTAAATTTTTATACTATAAAGAATTGGTATAATATCACTAGAAGATAGACTGTGATAAATTAAAAGTGTATAGTAAAACCCTAAAGCAACTGTTAAAATAAAACAGAATTATAGCTAATAAACCAACAAAGGAGATTAAATTGATTTATAAAAAAGACACTCCAAAAGAAGACAGAAAAACAGGAAAAAAGAGTAAAGAATACAGGAGATAAATAGAAAAAAAAAAGTCATGCCACATTAAATATAAATGGTCTAAACACTCAAATTAAAAGAAAGAGATTGTCAGATTAAATAAATAAGACCCAATTATATGCTGCCTTCAAGCAATGCACTTTAACCATAAAGAAGTAAAGTACAGGGATGAGGAAAAGATATACCATACTAACATTAGTCATAAGAAAGATGGAAGAGTTATATTAACATTGAACAAAGTAGATTTAAGATAAAAGAATATAACCAGGAATAAAAAAGGTAATTTCATAATAATAAAATGGTTAATTAATCAAGAAGACATAACAATCCTAAATATTTATGCCCCTAATAACAAAGTTTCAAAATATGTAAAGCAAATATGGATAGAATTGCAAAGAGATATAGGTAAATTCACAATTACGGTTAGAAATTTCATTACACTCTCAATAATTAATAGAAGTAGACAGAAAATCCCCAGCTTTCTTAACTCAGATCCCAGAAGATAAGGGTGAGTATATCCAGCAATTTTCCTTACGCACTCAGAAGCAAAGCAATCAACAAACATTTATGACTATATTTTTTATTGTTAGCTATAATCAGTATCCAGGCACTATATTAATCAGAGCCAGAGGAGTGAATCACCAATGTTGAGAAGTAGCACCGTATCAGGGAGATTAAGACTTTTGGAATCAGGAAAACTCGAATTCTCTCACTTACCAATTATGTGACCTTGGGCAGATCAGTTAACATCTTAAAGCCTCATTTTCTCATTTATAATATTGATCCTAGCATCACTAGGATCTATTTTTGCATATTGTATTGCTTATTAGTATATAACGATTTGAAAGAATTGACTACAAGTCATTTTAATTCCTGACTCATCCCTAATTGGTCTGACTGGACTCTTTCTTAGTCTCTCACTCTGCTCTTTGTTTTAGAAAGTGAGCCTATTTGACGCTAACACTGTTAGGTGTGGATGTTATTAAAAAGATGGCTCTGAAACTAACAGTTACTTTCTTTTTGTTTTCAGTTAGCAATAATGGCACCTCGGATAAACCTCATTGGCTGTGATACTGCCACTGCACAAAGCTAACAATTACTTTCTTTGCAAAAAAAATGCTGCCCTTTGTTTGGTGCCTGCAGCAACCTCTTTTAGACTATTCAAACGCTCGAGATTTGGCTCAAGAAGGCTTTCATTAGTGCCTGCCAGAAGGGTTATCTGGGATTATGTTTCAGCGGGCCAAAGCCATGCCAAGCAGAGGAATCAAGTAGCTGTGTACAAAATATTTGGTATTGTGGCATTAAGCCATGTGGGGTAAAGAGCATCATAACAGGAGCAGATAAGTCCTAATTGCAGCTGTCTTAGGAAGAAACTGCATGACCCTCATCAAATCTGAACTCTCTGGGTCTCAATTTCCTTACCTATAAAATCGCAGAATTTGGTACACATAGTCACACGGCTCCCTCAAATTCTATGTTACTAGGAATGACTTTCCAGAAACAAAATGTTTAGAAGACTTAAATCAATCATTTACACCTTCATTTGGTCACTAATTTAAATTCATTTAGTGCCAAGCACTGTTCTAGACATGAGAATTCCACAAATGAATGATAAACTAAAAAGTTAATATATAGTCTGATGCCAACTAGTAAAAACTTGAGGAAATATTGTTATCAAGAAGGCAATATATACAATATCGTTTAAGTCAATCTATTAATCTAGTTCCTTAATTTTAGTCATTCTAACACAAAAAGGAAAGATAAATATTTTTCCTTGAGCAAGTCAGTTAGGATGAGCTATCTCCCAGAAACAGGAATAAAAGTGAATAACACAAAAAGGTGGAAAATTTGGTGACAACAAAATAAAAAATTTAACTCTTACAGAAGGGGATACAGACATAAACAAATGAGAATGCTTGTCAGTAAATGAAAGACAAAAACACAGGGAGTGCCAGGTATTGAATTTAAAGTATCTGTCAAGAGCTGTATATCTGTTAATTCTTAACTCATCACAATAATTCAAAAGTTTATTTATTGTTATTTTTTCCTCAGTTCAAAATGAAGACACTAAGCCTCAAAGAGGTTGAGTAACTTGCTAGGATCTGTGCACAGCACTCATTAAGTTAAAAAATCAGAGCTCTTTCCATGCCACTGAGGCTCCCGTGAGACTTTTCTAGGAGGATGGAAGGGTGTGAGGTTCATCGTTGTATAAGAAACTTTGAAATTCTTCATATGACAGTTATTTGACCAACCACACACAGACCATGGTATATCTTAGTGAGCAATAAAATTAGTTCTATTGTAAAAGTGTAGATTTCACGTTGAGGATTAAATGTGCATTTCTTTGAAATTTAAGACCAATCTTTGTTTTACATGAAAATAAAATCTCTCCAGGCTTTACTGGATAAAACTGATAAGTGGAAAGGGAGAAAGGAGAAAGAAGCTCAATTAAGGCAAGCATACAGGGTAGGGCTTAATTCATTTTAATTACAAAATAGATGGTTGACTATAGATTACAGCAAATATTTTTAGCAACACCTTCATGCTTTGGCTTGCATTGGAAGCTGCTGATTCTGTCTGATTGCAATCACAAAGATTTCTATTGTTTTAATAATTACTTCTACTTAAAGATAATGAGTGGATTTGATTCTTCTGTCATACTTCCAATTCTGAGCCTGATTCTTATTTTTATTGTAAATATTAAAATCTTCATGACTAAAGCTTCCAAGAGACATTTTCCTCCAGGACCCAGACCTTTGCCAATTATTGGAAATCTACACATTCTCAATCTGAAGAGGCCGTATCAAACATGCTGGAGGTAAAAAAGATCGATAATTGTTTGCTTCACACATATTTATGATTTCCTAAATTATTCTTATTCTCATGGGTTTATTAGCATACATGTATTTACAACTGGTTCATATATATAATGAGTTAATCAGATAAGATTCAAAGTTAAGTGAGCTGCTTTAAATTTAATTTGTTTTAAATTTGCATATATAAACATATTAGTAAACATATTATTTAAAGTGGTATTTTTATCCTGAAACATTTATAACCTATGTAGGGGAGGAGGACATTTCCTCTCCCCAAATGTGGGTTCGTCTGGCCAGAGAACGAATTAAATTCACATGAGACAGAATAGCAAGAGAAAATTAAACAAAGCATTATGAGGAACCATGGCCCGGGGCCTTTCTTCCCAAAGGAAGAAAGGGCACCGAAGAATTGGGGTGCACATAGTGGTTATATACCCCCAAACAGGGTGTTTCACATGTGATTGAAATGTCCCTCCCACAATAGTCACAAGATTGCCCTGTCAGGCACAGCGCTTGATGGACACAGCAGGTAGTGGTCTGCTATCTCAATGGGCGTAGCAGGAGGCAAGTGGATTGTCTGGAGCTGGGCGGTCACACGTGAGCGCAGCAATCAGTTCCTAGCCTAAGGAAAGATGCTTAATCCTTAAGGAATGCCAAAGTTGGGAGGGGGCGGGAAGTCAGTTACAGGAGGTTACCAGACTAGCACAATAAAATGCAGATTTTAAGTCCTTGCCTTTGGTATTGATTAAGAGTTTTTAGAGAGAGGGTCATCTCCTTTCTTCTTCCTGGTACAGAGAGGGAGGCACCTTTTACAGATAGAGATTTACCTTACAAATGTAAACGTGTCCTAACAAAGGGCAAGTTCCATTCCTCAGAGCCTCCTTCCCTGTCCCAGTTTATCAAAAGCAATCGGCCGCAAATAATCCTGATGCCAAAGAGACATATCTTGGGGTGGCCAGTTTCAGGTCCCCACACCTAAATCCTTTATCTCAAGTATTTTGATCTACATATTTCATATATACCCTACCGTGAAGGAACTGAATTATGATCAGAGTCTTACTCTAGAGACTTTTAGTTAACTATTCAAAACACTGTGAACAAAACGCACAATCAAGAACATGGCCCAGAAATTGAAACCCAGAATTAAATTCTGGGTCTGCTGTTAATTAGTGTGTGAATTTATGTAGGATTTAGTCTCCATTTCCTTGTCTGTCAAATTACAGGCCTAGACCAACTACTGGACCAAATTTCTCTAATTTCCGCTTCAAAGATTTTATAGTTCTTGATTGTGGGGTAAGATAGATAGATAGTTAGAGAGATAGAGATGATAGATGATAGTGAAAGAAAGGAAGGAAGAAAGAAAGAAAGAAAGAGGGAGGGAGGAAGGAAGAAAGGAAGGAAGGAAAGAAGGAAGGAAGG